>NC_044313.2:85235509-85579874 GCF_007474595.2 Lynx canadensis | reverse complement strand
TATCTATTATTCTTGAAACGTCCCCGGGAGAAACTATGTTTGACATGTGTAGGCGTTTAATAATAATAAAAAAAAAAAAATACATGGTATCTTTTTTTTTTTTTTGTATACAATTTGGGATCATTCTTTGAAAAACAACTTCTGTCTGACAATCAGCTTTTAGGCTTTTGTTCAGGGGAAGCCACATTATCACATTAGAACCCAAAGGTCAGACATCTGTGAAACATTGTGTTAAAAGCCAGGAAGCGGAGGTAGAAAATTTCTCTCTGCTTCATCTCAATATAAATTGCAGATCAAACAGTGATCTGGATTGACAATGGCCATCCAATCTCAAATGAATTGTATTGCATTTAACATCCCAAATGTCACACTGGGTATTGTGTGTGGCTATAGTTTTCAACTGCCTGGCCTTGGACTTGGTATTTGTACCTTCCAAATGTGTCTTTTGACCTTCAGACGATAGGATTTTGTAGCTAGAACGACCAAGTGAAAGCTTTGTTACATGGACTGTAGCCAGTGATTGCTTATTTGCTAATCTAATTCATTTTTTAAACTATATCCACTTTGTTAATAAACAATAAGAGATATAATTTTAACTGACTTAATTTTAGCAGATGGTAACTCACAAAGAAAAATACCTTTAGCATTCTGCGCAATGGAAATATTTGACAACAGGAACTTGAAACCCCTTTTCTCAAGCAGAATCAAGAATTAACAGATCGAATTCTAGTAATTTCTGTATATTTGACGTGCACTCAATGTTGCACATTCTACTGATGGTTGCTAAGCCTCGTGATAAAGTCATTTAAACACTCAACTCTGTTACTCTCCACGAAGGTAGTTTACTGTGAAGGTAAAGCGAAACCACCACTAGAAAAGTCCACTTTGAAAAAGCAAAATTAAGAAAGGAGATTGTTCAGGGCACCTACGTGGCTGGGGCGGCCATGGGAAGTTCTTAGAATAAGACAACAGAGAAGTTTGCTGCATCGATTGACTCGTCTTTCGTGAACGATTTCTCTGTAGCGGGTGATGGTTTGATAGCATCCAACCCCCAGTAGAACTTCTCTCGGAACTGGAGTCTGCCCTCTCCAACCAGCCACTGCTTTCTCAACTGAGTTCACGTGATGTTCTGTGTTGTCATCTCAACAGTCTTCACAGCACCTTCACCGGGACTAGATTCCATCTCAAGAAGCCACTTCTTTGCTCATCCGTAGGAAGCAACTTGTCCGTTCGAGTTCAGGTTTTATCATGAGATGCAGACGTTCAGTCCCACCTTCAGCCTCCACTTCTGAGTCCAGTTCTCTTGCTGTTTCCCCACCACATCTGCAGTGACTTCCTCCCCTGAGGTCTTGGGACCCTCACTGTCCTCCACGAGGGTTGCAATCAACCTCTTCCAGACTCCTGGTCATGTTGATGGCCACCTCTCCCCATGAATCATGAATGTTCTTACTGACCTCTGGAATTCTGAGCCCACTCCGGAAGGTTTTGTGTTTTCCTTCCCCAGATCCATCGGGGGAATCGCTATCTACGGCAACCAGAGCCTTACGAGGTGTATTTCTTAAATGATAAGACTTGGGTTGAAAGGACTCCTGATCCATGGGCTACGGGACGGATGCTGTGTTGGCAGGCATGAAAACGGCATTCGTCTCATGGCACGTTCCCATCAGCGCTCGTGAGTGACCGGGTGCACTGTGTGAGCAGCTGTATTTGAACTGAGCATCAGGTGTCAACGGAGGGCCCCGAACACTCAGTCAACCATGTTGTGGACAGATGTGCTGTCATCCAGGCTTTGCTGCTCCGTCGATAGAGCCCGGGCAGAGGGATTTAGCAGGATCCTTAGGGGCTCTAGGATTTGGGGACCGGTACCTGAGCACTGGCTTCAACTGCACGTCGCCAGCTGCAGCGGCCCCTAATGAGAGCGTCAGCCTGTCCCTTGAAGCCTTGAAGCCAGGCACGGACTTCTCCTCTCCAGCTATGACAGTCCTGGATGGCATCTTCTCCCAACGGGAGGCTGTTTCATCCACACTGAAAGTCTTGCTCGGCGTGGCCACCTTCGCTCACTCTCTCGGCTGGATCTTCGGGATGACTTCCTACAGCTTCTACATCAGCACCCGCGCCTTTGCCTGGGGCCTGTATGTCATGGAGGCGGCTTCCCTCCTTAAAGGTCACGATCCAGCCTCTGCTCGCTTCAGACTTCTCCTCTGCAGTCTCCTCACCTCTCAGCCTGCACAGAAGTGAAGAGGCAGGGCCTTGCTCCGGGTTAGGCTTTGCCTGAAGGCACGTTGGGGCCGGTTCGATCGTTAAGTCCAGACCACACAACCTTTCTCCGTATCAGCAGTAGGCTGTGTGGCTTTCTTGCATCCGTGCGCTCACTGGAGAAGCACCTGTCCTTTGCTTCAGGAGCTTGTCCTCTGGGTCCTCCACTTGGCCTCGCTCGCAGCCTGTCTCAGCTTTGGACACACCTTCCTCTCTGAGCTGACTCCTTCCTAGTTTGTGATTCGTGACAGACCCGCGACTCTTCCTGTCACTTGAACACCGAGCGGCCGTTACTGTAGGCGCATTAACTGTCCTGATTTCAGTATTGTTGTGTCTCAGGGAATCGAGAGGCCCGAGGAGAGGGAGGTGGGGGAACGGCTGGCCAGTGGGGCAGTCAGAACCCACACACATTTGTCAAGTAAGTCGCCATCTCATATGGGCATGTTTTGCGGTGTCGGAAAACAATTACAATAGTAACTTCAAAGATCACTGATCACAGATCATATCAGCAGAACAAATAAATAATAGGAAAAATTTGAAATACTGCAAGAATTCCCCAAACACGTCACAGAAACATGGACTGATAGACTTGCTCGACACGCGTTGGCACAAATCTTCAATTTGTGCGACACGCGTTGGCGCGATCTTCAAGCACTATCTGTGAAGCACAACAAAGTGGAATGTGATAAAACGAGGTGTGCCTGTTTACATCCAGATAGAGAACAGGCCTTGGAGTCACAACGGGGTGTGAGGGTCAAGCTCACCAACGGTTAGTTTTGTACCTTGGAAACCTTTGCTTCTCAAAGCCTCAATTTTCTCAGTTGTTCTGGCCTGAGCCATATTCGAATATGGGATAAGACGTCCTGTGCGGGCACTGCCCGGTCAGAACCAACAGGACCTGCAGTTCTAGAGACCCCAGGCCACGTGAGGCTCTGTGTCAGGACTTGCTCAGTGCTGCTTGGGGGCTGGGGGCTGGGGTTGGGGGGTCAGGGGCGTCCAGAGAATCTGGGGAGGTTCCTGCTGCGGCTGGGACAGAACACACTCTTGCCACAACAGAGGGATTCTGTTTTTAACAACCAACACTGCTGTCCTGGTGCAAGTGAGATGAACATCAGAGATGGACAAGCATTCCTTCTTTTCCTTTTTTTTCTTTTCTCCTTTTTTTTTTTTGGCTTTGAAGAGCCCAGTTTGGTGATTAAAGTTTCAGTGCCTCTGTGGATTTAATGTTCCAAGTTAGATGATACAGCTCTGGAAAGGGTGGGGACGGGGGAGCTTGTAGCGGCAGGGCTCCTACACACACGTGTACTCCTCCCTGTCCCCCTGTGTTCCGGGCACCTAAGGGACTGAGTGGGGGCCAGGGGGAGGGCACGGGCACTCTCTCCCCCTGCCCTTCTCTCCAGACTTGCCTACAAGATAGGCGCTCCTGCTGGGGGACACGGTCCCCTGCAGTTCTCCCTCTTGGGCAGGGTCACTACGGAGCTGATTTAAGTCGCACACATGTCTTCCGTGCCGTCAGAAAGGGCACTGTTGCCCCCCCCCCACATGCGGAGCTCACCCACTACCTCTGCCTGCACACCGCCCCTCAGAGGCACCAGCCTCACACCTGCCACACGCCCACGTCGCACCTGTCAGAGGCCAGCTTGGAACCTGGCACACCAGCCTCCCACCAGTTGGGCACACCAGCGTCGTACCTGTCACACACCAGCCTGTAGGCACTGGGCCTGCAAAGGACCTGTCAGCCTCTCCAGATGGTTCTCTGGAGCCCTCTCAGAATGTCCCCTCAAACCTGAACCCCGAGGCAAAGTCCACATTCTACGTTGTGTTTTTTGAGTAAGAGAAGGGAATACTGTTTTCTCCGACTTCTTCCTCAGACTCAGGGGAAAGCTCTCCTCTCTGAACTCACCCTCCTCGAGTCTACCCCCACCTCCACCCCCCCCATCTGATCTATCACCACTTCCCAACTCCAAAGTCAAGTCCCTACCGCTTGGACCGCTTGGACCACCTTTGTGGAGATTGGGAGAGGGAAGCCGGTGCAAGGAAGAGGCTCCTGGTCAAGAAGGTAACCAGGTCACCCTGGCTGCCGTGCTGCCATTTCCAGGGTCCATCGCCCCCCCTGCGCTCTCTGTCTTCAGCTGACGTGTAGCTCCCTCCAGTCCAGCCGTCCAGGTCTGAGCGTGTCCTCAGGCTGACCCCACCTGCCTCCTTTTCTTCCGCTTTACCCCTTCTGCGACCACCACCCCCGAAACGGCCAAAAGCGACGGTGTGTTCAGCAGCAGATACCATCTTTCAACTTTTCTTCAGGCAGTTGGTTTCTTTCCCCTCTTAATTTTATTACCAATTCATATTCAAGCAACTACGTATGTTCTACTCATAATGGTAAAAATTGAGAATCTCCATGTACAATAATAAAGACCTCCGAAATATACTACAAGTGATATTTGCAAAAATAACACACAACACTGATGAATAAATTATGATGGGTCACAAAATGATCTGTACAGTATGCGAAGACCTTCCATCTGATTGATGATGGAAAATGAATCTTCAGTTTTAAAAACTTGGGAAAACAGTTACACTTCACCATAAAATAGAAAGGAAAAAGGAAAAGGAAGATTCAGAAAACAAACCCCATGAATAAAAATGCTGAAAAAGTCTACATCATCTCACTCTGTAACCTTTGTTTCCAATATTTATCTTTTCACAAAGCAACCGATGGTCACCAAAAAAGACAAAAACAAACTTGTAACATACAAACAAGTTAGATATCCATGAAGGCCGGCCACAGCCACACAAGCCCAGACCCCACAAACCTCTTTCCAAGCTCAGTGTAAAGAGAAGGTAGCTAAAATTCCTATCTGTGTGAAATGTCTACTTGCACACATAGAGAGAAGGGGGAGACGGCAGACTGAAAGTTCCGAGTTCCTGACGGCCCCTCTCACTTCCAAAGGCAATGAAACGAGTACAGACGTACAGTCTTCCCTTTAGCAGGGGCACTAATGGGACTCTGAACGTGCAAATACGAGTCCTGCGCTTAGCAACCTGGAGAATATACACTGTCCGCAGAGAAGGGGAGTCAGTTTTGGAGAAGATACCAAAATCAGTGAAGTCAGAAACAAAGTAAACATGTTGGCAGATATTAACAGGTGAGTGGGTGTCTAACCATTTGATGCATACATATCCTGCGTTGCTGTAATTAGTTATTAAAATCTGCGGTTATGCAGGAATTTGTCTGTGTAAAACCAGAGCTAGGAAGGAGAGTAAAGGGTAAAAAGGACTTATGGCTGGAACACAGTTTGGTTTCGTTTTGATTATGGGAAAAAATCAAGGAAATAAATAGGCTGAATTCAACATTTAAACCGTCTGAGCAGAAGAAAGTGAATAATCGTAACAATTATAAGATGAAGAGCCAGGCTTCCAGAATTTATGAACCCAAATAACGGTAGGAATGAAGCCCACAAAGATGTTCACAGCCCCTTGCCTTTAGCCTCAGAAAGAATTATTCCCATTTTAGAGGTAAGAGCCAGAGAGGTCAAGTGACTCGGGTATGGGAACTCAGCTAAGTCACCCTTGAAATCTAGAATAGCTGGATTTGTTTTTTGGTCTTTAATTTCTATTTTGTTTTCAGCGTATGGCTTATTTGGAGTTATTTTTCCCACTCCATGGTGTATTCAGAGGTGTCAACCCCACCTGGGAGCTTTGCGGAATAGTTATGTCCTGGATGAACACTTACAACAGATGCGTTAATCACATCATTTTTGTAGTGTGCTTCCTTCTTTCTCAAAGGAATAAAGGTGGTAACTTTTCACCATATCTAAGGGGCATGGTCAGCTATTAATTAGTAATAAATTTCTCAAACGTAGAGAATCTTTCCCCTTCCCACATACAATACTGTTTGTATTTGACAAAGTTTATAGTGATAGAATTTCTAGAGATACCAAGGGAAATATCATTAAAGTAACACAATAATTGGGAAATTTTTAATGAGTGGAGAGTTTTTTGATGCACCTTTATTCATTTAAAAATTTTAATACTGGTGGGGCGCCTGGGTGGCGCAGTCGGTTAAGCGTCCGACTTCAGCCAGGTCACGATCTCGCGGTCCGTGAGTTCGAGCCCCGCGTCAGGCTCTGGGCTGATGGCTCGGAGCCTGGAGCCTGTTTCCGATTCTGTGTCTCCCTCTCTCTCTGCCCCTCCCCCGTTCATGCTCTGTCTCTCTCTGTCCCAAAAATAAAAATAAACGTTGAAAAAAAAAATATTAAAAAAAAAAATTTTTAATACTGGAAATAAGTACCTTTGTATACCTTAATTTAAAAAATACTGATAGCCATATATTTAGAACTGACAAAAATACCGGTAAATTGCTACTTTTAAAATGGCACAGTACACTGTGACATTGAAATAGTGAAAGCCTTTATTGCAATCACCAAGATTTTTAAACATTTTCACTTCCTCGGAAATCAAAAAACTGTCCAAATCATGTCGGTTTTGGAAATCGTGTCTCTTTGCGATACAAAGAGATATTGGAAACGGCCAGGAGAGACTGAGTTTCATCATTTAATGCACCTTATTTAATGCAAATGTAAAGTTGCCTGAAGATTTGTGACTTTTCCCCCCATTATCATGTTTAAACAGAAAAAAAGCTTTCACAGGGATCGGCAATCTCTGTGGAAATATTGCAATATTGGACAGTAGATGGCTATGAATGAAATGGGGGAAATCCCCGAATGAGGCTTCCCCAAGCCCCTAGCTTTCATGCCTGTGGACCACAGCAATCCCTCGGTGAATCTCCGTGGCTACTGAGCGGTAAAAACCAAATCAGCTCAGCACTCAGCTTAATCTGCGAAGGGAAACATAACTCTTGTTGAAATGAAAGGAAAATATTTAGATGAAGAGAAATTTTCTCCCTTGAAAATTAGAGGGAAAGCAACAGGGACAATCTAAACATGATTAGAAGTGCAACAGATCCATAAACATGAGTTTGAGAACTGAAAATAATCCCTTTAGCTTTCAGGCTTTTGTCCCCGTGTTTTGGTTCATGACTGTCAGAAAACAAAGCGTCAGAAGCTGGACGGTCAGATCATGATTAGAAAAGATTCAAAAGGCTTTCGTGGGCATTTGCTCCTAGCGAGACATCCTTCCTTATGGAGGTCTCGCAGTTTGGTTGATGGTCTGTGTCCAAATGGCATGGATGCTGAGTTTTGATAGAATGACAGACTAAAACAGGGAACAGAACAGGGTGCAAGTGACAATCTATGCATCTGGAACTAGCAAAGCAAGGTAAGAATTGCCTTATGATTCTCAATTTACAATGCTACACATGGCGCTTCCTCTAAAATGAGAAGTCGTGTGTTGATCTGAAAACTCCAGCAAAGCCCGGCTGTAGCTGACTCTAAACTATTGCCAACTCTCAACACCACAGTTCATGGGCAAGTAGTAATAATAGCTTTATGAGTTCAAGGGTAAGGCTCGGAAGGGTGTTTCTTTTTTCTGTTTTTCCAAAAAATTTTTAATGTTTATTGATTTTTGAGAGAGAGAGAGAGAGAGAGAGAGAGACAGAGACAGAGACAGAACGCGAGTGGGTCAGGGGCAAAGAGAGAGGGAGACACAGAATCAGAGGCTCCAGGCTCTCAGCCGTCAGCACAGAGCCAGATGTGTGTCCTGAACTCACAGACCACAAGATCATGACCTGAGCTGAAGTCGGACGCTTAACGGACTGAGCCACCCGGTGCCCTGGGGAAGGTTATTTCTTAATTGCTGTTTTAGTGAAACCAAAATTCGAGTTTGAAGTTTATTGAGCAAGTCGACATTAAAAAGTGAATGATGGGAAACCACGAGAGGTAAAGACTGTAAATCGTGCTGAACATTTATGCAGCTGGGAGAGAGAGAGTTCACTGGAAAACAAGTCTAATCCATGTGGTATGTACTGAAGCATTTACTGAGAGCACTTACAGGACAGGCTGTTCCTAAGAGTTCCTGCAGCCGTTCATGTTCTAACTCTGTGCAAATACGGCCCTCAAAGGAGGCTTATGGAAGTGGGAGCTCACGTTAATATTACCCTCTGTGCCAGACACACATCAGGATACCTTCCAAAAATCATTTAGCTTAGTTCTTCACAAGAAAGCTGCTCATCACTATCCCTATTTAATAAATGAGGAAATCAAATTCTTGATTTTACTTAAATTGTCCAAGGTCACAAATCTCCCAGATAGTTAAACTAAGATTGAATCCCAATCTCTTAGGACAAAGACCACGTTCTTTGCATTTTGCTATGAACTGTGCTGTTAGAGACCTGGTTTTCAGCACCTCAGGGAACAAGTAATCTCCTCTGATGAAATATCTTTAATCATCTGAAATGTATAGAAAATATAGTTGAAGGTACAAAATGATGAATAAGCTAGTTGTTGGAGCGCGGTAACTGACAGGTAATTAACATAGGCCCTCTCCACCCCCTCAGTGTCTGAAGCTATCAGTAAATAAAGTTTTTAAAGTTCTAGAAACCACAAATATAAGGCATGCGTTTTGGGGGGAAACCACGACTAATGCAAGTACGTAGAACGGGACAGGAACAAAAGAGCAAAGCAACTTCAAATCCACTTTAAACCTTTTACTGAGAACCAGGGAGGGCTTAAGATGCTGATGCCTGGAGGGAAGACAGTCTTCCACAAAGCCTGGTTTCATGGCCCAAACCCCTCAGGTGGGTGCAGGTAACTCCACTGAGTGCAGGTAAGGGAAAGAGCAGACTTTGGTGTTGCACGGATTTTTTCCAGATTTAGTTTTGCAACTTACTAGCTCTGTGGGCTTGGTTAAGTTACTCCGGTTATGCTTTCTTGAGCTTCTGTGTCCTTTCTATTAGTTTGGAATAATAAAAGTGCAGAGAGCTTCTGGGTGGCAGTTAAGTGAGAGCGTATTTATTACTTTTAAAATTCGAGTTGAGAGCTTTCGGATTAATAAATGTGAACTCCATCCATCCGGCACAAGGTTTCCACAGGTGCCAGGTGTGGCCCATTTTCTTTTCCAAATCTCAAAATATGCACCTTGGTTTAGAATTTGCTGTTGCTTTTTTCAAAACACTAAGATGATTGGGTCATGAAATTTTCAGGGAGGGTAGGGTTTTTTTGTTTTTTTTTTTTTTTACATTTTTATGAAGGAGAAAAGTACCTAGTATGTCTTGACTTTGTCAATATATATTGGTGTCCTGTTACTGAAGTATTCAATCTTCATGCCTACCTTCTTTTTTTTTTTTTTTTTAATTTTTTAAATGTTTATTTTTTTTGAGAGAGAGACAGACAGAGTGTGAGCAGAGGAGGAGCAGAGAGAGAGGCAGACACAGTATCCGAAGCAGGCTCCAGGCCCTGAGCTGTCAGGACAGAGCCCGATGCAGTGCTTGAACTCACGAACTGCGAGATCACGACCTGAGCCGAAGTCAGATGCTCAACCGACTGAGCCACCCAGGTGCCCCCATGCCTACTTTCTTTTAAACAAGTTGAGTAATTGTGTCAAGTTCTTTGACTTGAATATAAAATTCTTTCCAGAAGTGTAACTGGTCCAACCCTGTTTGTGTTTAAGATATTTATCTTGAGAAACAAGAGTTTACTGGCCTGGAATTTGGTGTCACCAGCTCCAGGACACTTGGTAACGGTTGATCCCGTGTCTCTTGAGTAAGGGGACTAAGTCTTCTCTAAAAATTACTGGCAGCCAAGCTTTGAAATGTCACACAGTGGTACCAACAAGGTAAAAAAGCAAGCAAGCAAGCAAACAAGCAAACAAAAACCCCCCAAAAACAAACAAAAATAAAAAACAAAAACAAAAGAAAAACCAGGCAAATGGAAACCAGACCACATATCTTCCAGCCTAATTCAGTGCAATCCATAACATTCCCCACCAGGCCTTTTGGGAGAAATAGATCAGCCACCGCATATCTAGGAACGCAAAGGATCTAGAATAGCCAAGTCGTTTCTGGAAATGAAGAAAAAGCTACAAGACATATACTTCCCAATTTCTAAATGGATTAGGAAGGTGCAGGAGTCCGAACAACGTGGTGCCACTGTAAGAATAAGAAAGTTGATCGATGAAACAGAATCGACAGTTCAGGAAACGCAATGTGTTACGGCCAATTGATTTTTAGCAAAAGGTGCCAAGACAATTACATGCCGAAAGAATAGTTGTTTTGACAAGCGGTGGTATGATAACTGGGGCGTCCGTATTCACATAGATGAATTTAGACTCGTACCACACACCGTTCACAAAAATTAACTCAAAATGAGTCATAAATGTGAATGCAAGGATTAAAACTAAAAGTCTTTGAGAAGAAAACAGAAAAAAAAAACATTTTATAACTTCTGCTAGCCGAAGTATTCTTAACAGTTTAAAAGACACGGTTAAGAAAATGAAAGACAAGCCACAGGCTGGGAAAAAGATATTTTCAAATCATATACCCGATAGAAAAGACTTCTATGTAGGACAGAAATAACTCTTACAGCTCAACATTAACTAAACAAATAACCATTTTTTTAAATGAGCAGAACATTTGAAAAGATATTTTACCCAGGAAGGTATGCAAATGGATAACAAAGATATGAGAAGATGGTCATCCTCATTAGTCTTTAGAGGAAAATGCACATTAAAACCACAAGATACCACTTTACACCCACTAGATGGTTATACTCGAAACTACTGGGCACACCTCCATTACTAGGGATCTACTCAAGAGCAATACACACCTGTTTGCGTAAAAACTTTTTAGGGACTTTTCAGAGCAGCGTTATTCATAAATGTCAATAACTAGAAACAATCCGATTTCCAATTTCACTGGTGAACAGATAATCTGCATGTGGTATGTCTATACATTGGAATACATTCATCAGTAAAAAGGGACAAATTCCCGATGCATGCTACAATATGGAGCACCCTTACAACATTGTGCTAAGGCAAAGAAGCCAGATGCAAGCAAACTCTACATATACTATGATTCTGGACTCTCCAAGAAAGGCAAGTCTCTATAGAGACAAAAAAAAATACATCACTGCTGGTCTGGGACTCCGGGCAGGAACAGGGATTCAGTGCAAACAGGCAAAAAAGATCTCGTAGGGGCGAAGGAAATGACAAAACTGATTGTACAATCCTGTAGATATAATAACATCATTGAATGTTACATTTTAATTAGTAATTCATATTTCAATAAAGCTATTTTAAAAATTAAGCAAGCCAATTGGAAGTCCTTATTCCTAGAGCAAAAGTGAAGACACACACACACACACATGCACACAACACACACTTCAAATATTATTGGTTGATAATATTTACTGGTTTATTGGTTGATAAACACAAAAGTTTTCCTCAAGACTTTGAGCCGCTATGAACACCTTTAGAATAACTGTATTCTGCCATATGATTAGCTTACTACGTAGGTGTTCCCATCAGATATACAATTTGCCTTAATGCATTAAAACACCTGCACCAAAGGAATATTTATCAAATTTTTAAATAAAATTTTCACTATGTATTTCATAATACTAGCTATTGAAAAACACCCTATAAGTTACTATTACCAAAATAACTTTAAAAAATTCAGCAAGCTAAATCGTGTAAGTTCTGAGGTCCTACTTGGAGAATATTTGAGACATAGAAAAAAATCCATCAGCCAATGGTCTAAAATGATATAAACATAGAAATATTCCAGGGGCGCCTGGGTGGCGCAGTCGGTTAAGCGTCCGACTTCAGCCAGGTCACGATCTCGCGGTCCGTGAGTTCGAGCCCCGCGTCGGGCTCTGGGCTGATGGCTCAGAGCCTGGAGCCTGTTTCCGATTCTGTGTCTCCCTCTCTCTCTGCCCCTCGCCCGTTCATGCTCTGTCTCTCTCTGTCCCAAAAATAAATAAACGTTGAAAAAAAAAGAAATATTCCTATGTTTAGGCATATAGGAAAGAGGAAACACTCTTGACAGTTGTATCACCCATAATGAATAAAATTTAATACATATTTAGGGATTTTTTGAAAATATCCTGGCGCATGTGCTTTATTTACCTAAGTCACTATTATTGCAGCCTGTGAATTAATGCAAATCACAATGGAATTACATTTTAGTAATCTGTGTGTGATATGTGATGTGGAAAGCAAAAAAGTCAGTGATTCTGTAGAGAAAAGGGTCTAGTGTTAAAATTATAGGAGAAAATTTAAGAGATTTTAAAATATTACTTTTCAGCTAATGTTTATGGTGTAAGATACACAAACACACATATGAAGATATGTGTGAAGATAGAGATAGATCGATCAAAAGGTAGATAGATAGAGAGATAGATAGGTAATGTATATATGAATATACAGACCTATTTATATATAATGTTTTATTCATTGGATTTCCCATGACTCACTTAGAGGAACTTGCCACAGGACAAAGTCTGGAAATACAACTTCAAGTCCTAAAACAATGCTGGGAGAGCTGGACATACCAACCAGAAGTTCTGTGCAATGGGAAATCAGCCTCTAAAATAGGATATATTGTCTTCAATGTTTTATAAAGTACTAGAGGCATTTTTCTGTAGACAGTTGCAAAGATCTGTCTTATGACATTACTTATATTTACTTAATGCTCTATGAATTTCAGATGAATCTGCCCCATAATCACTTCATGCATCCCAATAAAACAGTTGATGTTCCATTTGAATGCTAACATAAGTACTATTTTCAAAACCACTTCACATGCGCTACATAAAAGCTTCAACATGAGTGAGGAAATTTTGTTTCCAGGAACATATGCTTTATTTTTTATCTTCCATTTGTTCAGTGACTGAATAGATGTTACCATCCTAATAATGAAAACACAATGCCCATATCAATTACATGGGAAGGGAATTCACTTCACTTCCTTCCTAGTTGTGCTATTATTTTTCTGCAACAGAGGAAGAGTGAAACAAAATTTCTATATATAATTTATGGAGGGCATCAGAGTTTGATTAGCTGCAAACAAGCACTCTTTAAACCTATAAACACAATTTGTGTATTTGCAACTTCTTTGCTGCAAATGTGACGTTTTCTAAACTGTGGAATTATTTTAACCTGTTGGTTATGTTGAAATTAATGTAAATGTAAACTTTGTGCATTTAAAATACAGGATATTCATATCTAATGTACCTAAAAGTTTCTTTGAACCATTACTGTCCAATTGAACTTTCTACCAATGGAAAGATTATAAAATTTGTACTGTCTGGTATGGAAACCATTAGGCATGCATTGCCACTGAGCGTTGAAACGTGGCTAATGTCATTTAGAAACTAAATTTTTAATTTTATTTAGTTTACCCTAACAATATTTAAATTTAGACCTAAAGTGAGGTCATTTACTACATTTGGGGAAAAAATGATTCGAAAGTCAATATTTCCACGGAAAACTTTTTTACATGTTCATTTATTTATTTTGAGAGAGAGGGAGAGAACGATTTGGGGAAGGGGAAGAGGGAGGCGGAGAGAAAGAATCCCAAGCAGGCTCCGTGCTCATTGCTTAGCACAGAGCCTGATGCGGGGCTCCATCTCCCGACTGTGAGATCACGACCTGAGCCAAAATTAAGAACCGGATTCTCAACCGACTGAGCCACCAGGCCCCCCAGGAAGATTCCTTACTGCTAGCACAGGGAAAGCATTTCTCATTAGACTAGAAGTATGTACAAAACGCAAATCACAGTGGAGCTTTATTAAAACCTCAGCGCAAAACTACCGATTTGAGAGCTGGCACGAATGCATCCCAATGCATTCCGCCAAAATTTTTCTGAGAACTTTCCATAGTACATACCTCCATTTCTTTGCTTTAATGCTTCTATGTAATCTGCTTTGTATTCACTCTATATAATCTGGCTTCTAGGTTCTTACCGCTTTATCAAACATTTCTCTCAATAAATTCTAACAATCACCCTGCTGTTAAATCCAGCTGGTAACTTCTACCCCATCTTACTCGACCTCTCAGTATTTCTCTTTTTTGGAAACCATCTTTTCGCTTGACTAAAAGCACACCACACTTGATTGCATTTTCTTTTACCACTCTAGACTTTTCTCTTTCATTAAAAACCATCTTTTCTCCATAAATCCATAAGCTACCAGGGTTGCTCAACTGTACTGGTTCCAGCCATCTGTTCCCTTTCACTATATATTGTCAACCTAGAGAATGGCATCCATTTCCATGGTTTCAAGTTCCTGTATATTTACAACTATGAAACATATATTTCCTGTTCTGACCTTCTTCCACACCCTAAGCTTACTTGTCCATGTGCCTTAAAAATACGTATTTGGTTAGCCAAAATTCCTAGAAGGTCAACGGGAACAAGTCAGGGATCTTTCCCTGTCATTCCCCACACAGGACTCTCTTCTTGTTAGAACCATTATCCAAGAAATTATAACATAATTCATCCTGTCGCAGAGCCAGAAATCTAAGCTCATACTTGAGACACAGTGTAGCAATTTCAGCGTATCCAGGTCCACTCAATCATAACATGTATGGATTATTCCACTTGAACACATCAAGTTATTCCCACCTCCACTGCCCCCACACTAGACAGAGTCATCCTCCACAAATGCTCTCATCTTTTCTAAAACTAATGGACTGGTGTCATCTCCCAGTCTTATCTTTCTTTCTTCCTTCGTTTCTTCTTCTTTTTCTTTTTACCCAGAATTCAGATTTAAATTTACTATACTGAAATCTGACTTGCCATCTAATAACCAAGAAACCTTCAATAGCTTTTAATTCCTCTTATGATAAAACCAGCATCCTTAAAACAGACTACGAAGACCTGGCATAAACTACCTCTCTTATAACGTGCATGTAACAAATTATTAATTGCTTACCACTGGTTATGAGCAAACATATATCCATCTCACACCCTCAGTGAGCTGGCTGATTAGGAAAGGAGAAAGATATCAATCAAATAATTCTGTAATTCAGGGCGCCTTGTTGGCTCAGTGGGTTAAGCATCCAACTTCGGCTCAGGTCATGATCTCGCAGTTGGTGCGTTTGAGCCCCACGATGGGCTCTGTGCTGACAGCTCAGAGCCAGGAGCCTGCTTCAGATTCTGTCTCCCTCTCTCTCTGCCCCTCCCCCGCTCAAGCTCTGTCTCTCTCTCTCTCTCTCTCTCTCAAAAATGAATGTTAAAAAAAATTTCAAATAATTCTGTAATGAAATGTAACAATTAACTGTAGTCAGTATTAAAAAGTCCACAGAGTTTTGTGAACCTATGATAAAGAGGCTTCATCTAGGCTCATAGGTAAAGGATTTTGAGCAGAAATCTAAAGAAAGATTAAGAGTTAACTTTAATTAAAAAAAATTAAAAACAGGTGCTCTGTCTTTAGAGCACATCATCATTTTTAAAACATAGAGGAAATTATTTAGATCCTTTACAGAAATAAAACACACTTTGCATGGTTCTACTCATTTATAAGATGCATTTTATGACCAATAGTATGGACTTGTTTGACCATGTGATGTGCACTGGGGAAGAATGGATATTCTCCTGTTAGGGGTAGTATTCTATCAAATATTGTAAATGCCTTACTGAAATCCTAACTGTGACTATAGATTTATTAAACCTCAGTCATTTCTCCTTGCAAATCAGCTAGGTTTGATTCATATGTTTTGACGGTTTCTTATTAGGTGTGCATAAACTTTTATGATTATTAAATTCAAATGATGAGCTGACCACTTTATCACTATGAAATTACCTTTTTTATTTCTGGTAGTATGTTTTGTTTTGAGTATATGTATATATACTAAAATAACCACCCTAACATTCTTTTAATTAGCATTAGCACGGAAAGTGTTCCCGCCCTTTTACTTGTATCTATTTGTCTTTCTATTTAGTGCATTTCTTAATGTAATTGTTTTGTTTTTGGATCCAATGTGATCATCTCTGCCTTTTGTGTATTTAAGGCAGAATAGTTAATGTAACTATTCATATAATTAGCCTTAAAGTCTATCGTTTTGCTATTTGTTTTCTGTTTCCCTCATCTTTTCCTCCTTTCCTTTTTCTGCCTTCTTTCAAATGTGGTATTATTCAGATTCAAATTTATCTTTTTTGGGCGGTTATTAGCTGTGACTCTTTACTTTCATATTTTAGAAGTTGCTTCTATTAGTTTTCTATTGCTGTACAACAAATCACCACAATTTAGCATCTTGAAACAACACTCATATGTCATGTCTCAGTTTCTGTAGGTCAGGATTTCAGGCAGTTTCTCTGGGACAGGATTTTTACATTCTTCTCGGGGGACTCAATTAGGGAAGAATCGGCTTCCAAGCTTATCTAGACTGTTGGCAGAGTTCAGCCTCTTGTGGTCGTGGGATGGAGGGCCCCATCTTACCAGCTATCCGCTAGGATCTCTTCTCCAGCCCTGGATCCCACGCGATCCTCGCCGCTGGCCTTTGCAACCCGCCTGTTTGCTTCCCCGAGGCCGGCAGGAGAGCTCTCTCCTTTGGTTTGCTGGGGAACATTATACAACGAAAGGGCATCACACGAGTGTGTGATTTGCTTAATGCAGCCTAATCAACAGATTGATACCCCATCGCCAGTACTATATTCTGTTGTTTAGAAACAAGTCACAAGTTTCACCTTCACTCAAACAGATTATACTAGGGAGTGACTCACTAGTGGCCTCCCTGGGGCGGGTCACACGGCTTCTTAAAGAGATCACAGTCCACAGCTTTATCTTTAGCCCAGTCTACTTTCACCTCACACACAACTTTAAATAAACAACAAAGATGTGTAGTTTACTTGTGTTTTCTTTTCTCCCCACACTTTTTTTTGGGCTACATTTTACTCGCGCATACAATTCCCCCGATTGCTATTTTTATTAATATAGTTTATTAACTTTTAAAAAAAGATTTGGTGGTAAAAAAAAAAAAGACATTTTTATTCGTGTAGTTGCCATTTCTGGCACTGTCCATTTCTTTGTATACATTCAGATTTCAATCTAATGTCGCTTCCTTCTAAGTTAAAAGATGTCTCGCCCATTTCTTGTAGCATGGATCTGCTGATGGCAAATTCCTTCAGCTTTTGTATGTCTGAAGTGTCTTTACTTAACCTTTGTTTTTGGAAGGTATGTTTCCCGTAACTTTCTAGCAGTGCTTTGAAGATGCGGCTCTAGTGTCATGTTTTTTCCAGGGTTGCAACAAGAAAGTTACTGCAATCCTTATTGTTGTTCCTTTGTATATAACATATCCTCCCACACAAAGCTGCTTTCAAGGTTTTGTCCTATGGGTGATTTCAAGCTGTGCAATCGTGGTATGTCTTGGGATAGTTTTTTAATGTTTTAATGTTTATTTGTTTAGAGAGAGAGAAAGTACGGGGGGGGGGGGGGCTCTGTCAGCAGAGCGCGCCGCTCCAACCCAAGAACCCTGAGGTCGTGACCCTAGCAGAAATGATGGGTCTGATACTTAACAGATGGAGCCACCCAGGCGCCCCTTGAATAGCTTTTATATACAATTATGTAACCTTCTCCACATTTTAGAAAATGTAACCTTCTCCACCTTTACCTCCTAAAAGAAACCCCATGTCCTCCTGCAGTTGCTCTCAGCAGGCAACCAATGCCCATCTCCCCACCCTCCTGCTCCCCTGCCCCCACCCCAACCCTGGATGACCACTAGTCGGCTTTCTGATCCTCTACAAGTGCCTAATCTGGGTATTTCATGTAGACGGAATCATACAACATGTACTCTTTTGTGACTGGTTTCTGCCGCTTACCACAATGTTTTCGACGTTCATCCATGCTTCGGTAAGTATATCTCATTCTTTTATTTCTGAAAATACCCCGTTGAGTGGATGCAGATTTGTTTTCCAGTTCACCAGCTGATGGACATTTGGATTGTTTCTACTGTTTGAATTCTGTAAATCATGTTACTGTGGGCACATGTGTGTAAGTTTTTGTGAACACAGTTTCATTCCTCTCCGATCTATCCCTACAAGAAGGACTGTGGTCCATATGGTCACTCATGTTTAACATTTTGAGGAACAACTATACTGTTTCCCCAGGCAGATGAAACTTTTTTTAAACGTTTTACTTTTCAGAGACAGAGAGAGACAGAGTGCAAGCAGGGGAGGAGCAGAGACAGAGGGAGACACAGAATCCAGAACAGGCTCCTGGCTCCGAATTGTCAGCACACAACCCCATGGGGGCTTAAACCCAGAAACCATGAGATCATGACCTGATCCGAAGTCCTACCCTTAACCGACTGAGCCCCCCAGGTGCCCCCTAGGTGATCATTGTAAGTTTTCTTTAATGGTTTTTTTTTTTTTTTGAGAGTGAGTGGGGGGAGGGGCAGAGAGACAGAATTCAAAGCAGAGTCGGGGAGGGGGGACCCAAACACACCAACTGTGAGATCATGACCTGACCTGAAATCAAGAGTGGGACACAGCAACCTGAGCCACCCAGGCGCCCCCAGATGCATCATTTCGTATTCCCACCAGCAACGTGAACATTCCGCTTTCCGCACGTCCTCACCTTTTATCATCTTTTTCATTATCTCTTCTTATTTTTTTAACATAACTGTTTTTAATATCCTTGCCTGTTTGATTCTATTTGCTCTGATCAGTGATTTTTTTTTTTTTTTTTTTTTTCTTCTCATCATGGATTTTCTTTACCTCTTTTTTTGCAAACTTGGTAGTTTTTATTTGGCTGCTGGACACTGTAAATTGTGTGATACTGGCAGCTGGACATTTTTGTTTCTATAAATATTACTTTGCTCTGGCCTGCCGCTTGCTTGGTGATGTGCTAGCAGTCCAGCGCTACCTGCTCCCTGCCGCGAAGGCACACCGGTCAGAGCTCTCAGCGCAGAGCCCGCGGCCGCTGAGACTCCCATCCTGATGGGAGGAAACTGCTCCGGCTGTTTATTCCACGTTCCCTGAGCCAGTTCCGGGAGGGCCCGGGGGGCGGACCCCGGCCGACTGGTGGGCGGACCCCCACCGAATACCGCTGCGCCTCCGGGATACGTGTTCTTCCCGACTGAGGCCAAGCATCTGGGGAGGTAGACCCAGTGCTTTCCTTCACCCCAACATAGTTTAAGCCAACTGGATGCCGAGTGTCTCCCCAGAGCCCAAACTCAAACTTGGCCCTCGGTCTCCCGCTGGACTAAAACCAGCTCAACTACTCTGCCCGGCCCACGCCACGCCCCCAGGCTCCAGCACCGCCTACGGGCAGCGCGCGCAGGCGCAGAGCGACGGCGCGCCGGCCACGCCCAGCCAAGACCGCGCCGGCGCTAAACAGCCGTCACGCCAACGGCTCGTCGGCGTCTGCCAATCAGAGTGCACGCTGACCCTCGCTTCCCGCCCACTGGCGCGGTAGCCAATCGCCTGCCCCGGTGCTCACAGCGGCGAATTCAAAGCTCACTGAAGGCTGGAGGCGGAAGAGCCGGAGCTCGCCGTCGGCAGGATGGAGGTGGCGGAAGACGGGGTGCGGGGCCCCGCGCTAGAGTGAGTGTGTGCCGCCGGATGGCCGCCGGGGGCGGGCTGGGAGGACCTTGCGGGACCCCGCGTACTCCCGGCGTCCCTGGACCTCGCCGCGGGACGTGCAGGCAGGCACCCCCCTCTCCCTGCACGAACCCCGGCTGGGTCCCGGGGGCCGCTCCATCCCTGCGGACCCCGAGTCCCTGGACCTCGCCGCGGGACGTGTAGGCACCCCCCTCCCTGCCCGCACCCCGGCTGGGTCCAGGGGGCCGCTCCATCCCTGCGGAGCCCGAGTCCCTGGACTTCGCGGCGGGGCGTGCAGGCAGGCATCTCCCCCCTGCCTGCACGCCACCCAGCTGGGTCCTGGAGGCCGCTCCATCCCTGAGGACCCCGCGTCCCCTAGCGGGTAACACCGTCCAGGCATCAGATGTCTGGGAGGGTCTCTTAATTTTGGTCTGGCCTGTGTCAGCGCGCACTCTTCGGGAGACTGTTCTACCCTCACCCCTGCCTGCTGGTGAGGCGGCTGGCAGAGCCTAGAGCAGGCACCCAGCTCTCTGTCCGATCCCCGCCCCCAAGTGTCCCCTGCCCGAGACCCCCTGCTGCCCATCGGAGCGCTGCCCCTT
The DNA here is from genome assembly GCF_007474595.2 of Lynx canadensis. Lineage (NCBI taxonomy): Eukaryota > Metazoa > Chordata > Mammalia > Carnivora > Felidae > Lynx > Lynx canadensis. Next base: position 85,559,588 of record NC_044313.2, on the reverse strand, counting down.
TCCTTCCCTGTCCCGTATTCCCTGATGGCCTTCAGACCTTCCACCCAGTGGTTCCTCTTCCGTGAGACCTTTTCTGCCTAAGATCCTAGCCCCTTATCCTGACTCCCCCTGCTCTGCTTGTTTTTACTCTCCCTTCCATCCCCAGACAGCACTGCAGACCTTCCTGTAGATTCTGGTTAGGGCAAGACCCAGCGTTGTTGCGCACCTGCCAATGCGTCTGTGCGCACAGGTCGGCCAGGACTAGCGCCCCAGGAGTGTCCAGTTTTCTCCTTTTTCTTGCCCCGGCAGGGCCCTGGGCAAGCTGGCACACGTCCTGGAGCCTACAGGCCTGCAAGAGGAGGCAGAGCTGCCGGCCCAGCTCCTGGCGGAGTTTGTGATGGTATGGGCAAGCCTGGGAGCTAGGGAAGCTCCGGGGTCCCCTCGTGGGGGTACTCGGCAGACGGCCCTCTTCTGCCCTCTCTCCGAACAGGACTCCCGGAAGAAAGACAAGCTGCTGTGCAGCCAGCTGCAGGTGGTAGACTTCCTGCAGAACTTCCTGGCTCGGGAGGACACTGCCCAGGGACCAGAGCCCTTGGCTTCTGAAGACGCCAGCCGTGAGCAGGAAGGGGGTTGGGGTGGGGGTGTGTCAGGTCAGCAATTTGGCTGATGGGAGGACGGAGGTCCCAGTGTGGCAGGCAGACAGGCAGGCCAGTCTCATCTTTGTTCTTGTCTTCGGCGGCTCCTTTCAGGGCAGAAGGCAATGGCTGCCAAGGAGCAGTGGAAAGAGCTGAAGGCCACCTACCAAGAGCATGTGGAGGCCATCACCAGGGCCCTGAGCCTGGCCTTGCCCAGGATGGAGGAGGCCCAGAGGAAGCGGGCGCAGCTCCAGGAAGCCCTTGAACAGCTCCAGGCCAAGGTGGGGCCAGGAGGAGGGAGAGGAGGGCAGGCACGCTGGGGTGGACCCCTGGCCACCTCCCAAATCCAACCAGAGAAACACTCTTCCTTCTTTGTTCCCCTTCTTTGCAGAAGCAAGCGGCCACGGAGAAGCTGAGAACAGCCCAGGAGCAGTGGCGGCTGCACCAGGTGGGTCCAGGCCCCTGGGGGAGCGTCCCTTCTGCACCCCTGCGCGGCACTGGCCACGTCCTCTGCCCTGGAAACCTCCATTCCCTTCTCCTCTGTGAGGCCTCCCCCCACGGGCCAGGTCCTCTTCCCACGTCCTCTGCCCGGAAAACCTTCACCCCCTTCTCTGTGAGGCCTCACTGCTCGGGCACCAGCGGGGAGTTAAATCGCAGCCTCGCCACTGACAGTGTTAGGACCTTGGGTGTCCCCTGACTTCCTGTGCTGTTTCTTTGTCTACTCCATAAGCCAGGTGGATGACATCATCGGTATAGCAAGTGCTTAAAACAGTACTTGGCACATGACAGACTAACGTTCGTTTGTGTGCTCCCTTCCTCCGAACACTTTGCACTAGAATAGCTCGTTCTGACCCCTAGACCTCTCTAGGCCCCTGTTTCCCCTAAAGTGAGTAGAGTTCCTCTTTCCCTCTGTGGGTCTGCACCCCAAGTCGTGCCTAGGCTGGGGATTAAGAGCGTGGCTGAAGGACCTCCACACCTGCTGAGGCGTTTTGCTCTCACTCCGGTAGGAGAAGCGTCTGCGGCAGCTGGCGGAAGCTTCTGCGGAGGTGAGGCTGCGGCAGACGGGGGCCCAGCAGGAGCTCCGGCGTGTGCATCAGGAGCTCGGAGCCCTACGGCAGCAGGCGGGGCAGGAACGGGACAGGCTACGGAGGTGAGGCTGGGAGAGTGGGCTGCACACCCCCGCGTGGCCCGGTTTTGCTCCCTCACCAGCCACCTCTTCTCTGCAGGCACCGGACCTTCCTCCAGCTGCTGCACACCCTGCAGGGTCAGCTGCCGTTTCCCGAGGCGGAGACGGAGCCCCCACGGAAGCTGGACCCTGCTGAGGATGAGCCCCAGCAGCGGAACACCGGGGATGCCGTGGGGAGAGACGGGGCTGGGCCATCCGAGGTGAGTGAGAGGTGGGCCGGGGGCAGGGAGGCGGACAGAGGAGCTGGGAGCCAGGCCTGACCCGTCACCCGCACCGTGTGTCCCCAGGGCTGACGGCCCACCGCCTGCCGTGGACGCGGGCTCGCCGTGGCTCCCTGAGGGGCAGCGCCACGGGAAAGGAAGCTAGAGCTGCCCGGCGTCCCCGGACTGCAGGTGTGGAAGGAGGGGCGGCCTCAGTCCACCTCCTCTCTGTGTCTGAGCTGCCGTCCCTTGGGGGCTGGAAGTGGGAAGCAGCAAGGATTCATCTTGTGGCTGAAGCCTAGCACCTCGCTCTGTGCCCAGCCTGCCCCGGGCGAACCCCTGTCTGTCTTCTCACCGTCCCCCGCCCCCATCCGTGTGGCGGGATGCTCGGGGCTCTGGAGTGCAGCCTGGTTTCTGACCGGGGCCTGGGTGGGGTGGGCTCCCGAGCCTGGAGCTCTGTCTGTTCCCCCTTTCGTGTCCGTGGTCACGTGTCGGTGGGCAGAGCCACACGTGGAGCTAGCAGTACGGCAGGTGCCGGGACCAGTGTGGACAGAGAGCGAGTGGGTGGGGAGGGGCCTGGCTCGCAGCCCTGACGCTGCTTGTCCAAATCCACGGCAATCCAGCTCGCCGGGCGTATTCACTGGAGGGGGAGGAGGCTTCGTGCAAGGCGGTTGGATGTGGCGCAGTGACGGAAGTGGCGATGGCGTCCCTGCCTCAGGCTGGCCCCTTGCTGCGAGCCGGCCCGGCAGCCGCGGTCTGGCTAGGCCGCGCACACCTGCCCGCGCAGTGTGGTCCGCACAGAACGACCGGGATGAAGAGCAGCCCTGAGAGCAGAGGGAAGCCCTGTGTCTGCCTGAGCTCCTACTTCTGTCCGCATTTGTGTGTGTGTTTCCGCGTTCACCGTCGCCGTCGCTCTTGAGTGTGTGGCTGGTGTGGGGACACTGGGGGCACCGCTCTCTGGGGGACAGCGCGTCCCTGTCGGGAGCGTGAGGACTGCCGTGTGAGAGACACCAGCGACCACCCAGCGGAAGACCCGTCGTCCATATGAGGACGCGACCTTCCTGAGCGAGCGGGACCCGGGACCCCGGCGGCTCTGGGAAGAGCCTCGGGGGCTGTGTTTTCAGACGCCTTCCGGCAGGTGGAGATGGATGGAGGTCTTTGAGTCCTGCTCTGGGCTCTGCTTCTCTGAGGGCCCGAGTCCCTAGTGTTCTTTCAGGTGTGTCGGCCCCGTGGTTTAGGTGTGAGATAGGTCTGATCTCAGAGGTGTTTGAAGACCCCCTCAGGGCTGAGTGAGGGGTCAGGATTGAGGACGCTTCTCAGTCTACCATGTGTGAGGGAGCAGGCTTCTAGCTCCCAGGTGCCCAGGCCCACTCACCCCTCTTCTTGCTGGGGGGCTCCCTCCCCGACCTTCTGCCTTGTCTCTCTGGCCTTGTGGGCCCTGGGATTTCTACACGGGAGAGCAGGCACATCGGCCCTGGGGAGGCGAGCTGCTCAGGGGCGCTGGGGTGCGGTTGGGATGCTGTGGGGTTGCCCGGTGCCCGCGCGCCGGCGGCTGCTGGAGCCCGCAGGGACAGGAAGACGCAGTCCCCGGAGCCCCCCAGGCCGCTCCCGGCCCGGTCAGGGAAGAGCTGGGTGGAGGAGCAGGGATCACACGAGCACACCCGAACTTCCGGCAAGCACGCTTCCCTCCCCGAGTGGGGGCGGAGCCAGTGCGCGCGTGAGGCCCAGGGGAGGGCGGGCTGCTGTTGCACCGGCCAGTGTGGCTGCAGGACTGACCAGCTGGGGGACCGGGCTTTATTCGCCGAGACGAGCAGGGTCTCGGCCGTAGCGGCGCCCTGTGCTCCCGGTCCCCTACGGACCGTCCTGGGACCCTGGTCTCATACGCGCGCTTGGGCCTGTGGGCCTGCTGCCTGCCGGGGACTTGCTGTCTCTCCCACCTGCTGGAGGGACGGAGGCCAGTCCCTGAACCGCTGGTCTGGACGCCGTCGCGCTGTCCTAACCGAAGTCTCCGTGGTAACTAACACGGAACATTGGCCCAGTCCAGCACCAGAGAAGCTCTTCTAGTTAAGAATAGCGTTTTCCTTTTAAACGTGATATTCTTCTGTGGCGAAACACTGCTTTGCTTTCTCTTTGCTAGCTTTAATTTCCCGCTTCCCAGCTACTGTTACGTTTTTCTAGGAATTTCTCATTTCTCAAGCATATTGGTGTACCGTCATAGTATATTTTTTTATTCTTTTAACGTGTGCACACTGTTGCAGGGTGGCCTAATGTGTATTCCTGACATTTTTGTGCCGTATCTGATGTTCCCTTTGATCTGTCTTCAGCTGTGCATTCATTTTCGCATATTTAAAGATTCAGAATTGCCTTTTGCGACCAGCTCTTGTTTGTGTCTGCTCTGGTTCATTGGCCTGTAGGCCTGGCTTGGCCATTTCCTACCTTCTGTTTCTAGGTGGAGAAGATGTACTTGTTTTGTGAACTTTTAATTTTTGTCAGATAATAAACTCGTGTATCTGGTTCTTTGTTTTCTCAAATAAAATGTAAGGCTACACATTTCTTGTGGCTTTCTCTAAATATATTCACATTCAGTTCATAGAATTTTCTATTTCCCATTATTTGATTCGTGAGTTTCTTAGAAAAGTACTTTTGCAGTTTTCTCTGCATGGGAGGATAATCTTTCCAAGTCTACTCTAATTTGGTCAGAGAATGTCCTCTATATAAGAAATCTTTGGAAGGTGGCGAGGGATGCGGGTAGAGCCAGGAATGTGGTCTCTTGTCTTTTCTTTTTTTGTGCTTCGCAGGGGTTTGAAAGGACCTCTGTTTTGGAATTGTCCCCTGTGGTGGTTTCTATGTGTCTGTCACATTTTGCTTGTTATTTTGTCAGTTTTTGCCTCCCGGATACCAAATTTTTTGTTTTCTGAATGTCACCTCCTGAGAGGTGTGTTCAGGTCTCCGAGTACGATCTCCTTATGATTCTGGTAGATTCTGCTTCCCCTGCCCTGCGCCTACTGTGTTAGGGCACAAGTTTACACGTGGGTCTTCCTCTGAGCCGGGCTGTACCACTGTTGACTGGCGAGTGTCTCTTAGCCTTGCGATCTGCCTGCATTGGTACCAAGAAAACTGCAGCTCCCTGTGTACCTTTGCCTCGTCTGCCTCTCTGACAGCCTTGTGAGTTTCAACTTCTCTTCATCCTTGTGTCGTGTTGTGTTTTTTTTTTTTTTTTTTTAATTTTTTTTTCAACGTTTATTTATTTTTGGGACAGAGAGAGACAGAGCATGAACGGGGGAGGGGCAGAGAGAGAGGGAGACACAGAATCGGAAACAGGCTCCAGGCTCCGAGCCATCAGCCCAGAGCCTGACGCGGGGCTCGAACTCACGGACCGCGAGATCGTGACCTGGCTGAAGTCGGACGCTCAACCGACTGCGCCACCCAGGCGCCCCATCGTGTTGTGTTTTTAGAGAGCGAGCGAAGGAGAGCAGGAGAGAGGCAGAGAGAGAGAATCCCAAGCAGTCTCCGAGCTGTGAGCACAGAGCCTGATTCGGGCTCGATCCCATAAACTAGGAGATCGTGACCTGAGGCCGAAATCAGGAGTCAGAAGCTCAAACATCTGAGCCATCCAGGTGCCCCCACTTTTTATTTTTATTGCTTTTATACCACATTAAAGAATGATTTTTTAAAAGCCAGTTTCATAATTTTTCTATCTTTGGTTTTGTTTATTTTTTTATCATTTTGTTTTCATTCCTTTTATCTTTGTTCTTCTGAAGGTTGTCACTGGTTGTTACCCCAGTTTAGCTTTTGAGTTAATAACGTCTAAAGTTAAGCGTAAGAGTCTCGATGTTGAACAGGAAAGGAAGCTTGGCACCACTGATGGGTCAGCACACTCTTGACTAGTAAGATGTTTCCGTCTGGTTCATTACTTCCGGCCTGTTCTCTCCTCACAAAGCGGACTGACTCTTCCCTACATTTTCTGGTCATGTTTACTCATTCACTTTGGTTTTCTGCCTGCCTGATTTTATATGTCAGAGCTTTCACATGGGGTGATTTCCCATCTGAAATACATGTGTCGGACTTTCTTTTAGTTATAGGGTCGGTAGGCTGTGCAACACTTCACTGTTTCTTACTGTGAAATGCTTTTATTCTGTTCTCATTCTGGAAAAAGGTTTTCATTGCGTAGAGAATGCTTAGGGCACAGGGGCTTTCGTTTAGAACATGACTCTAGCTTTCACTGTTGCCGATGGGAAGTCAGCTGGCCGCTGAAAGTTCTTCCTGTACATCCGGTTCATTCATTCGTTCGTTCGTTCGTTCATTCATTCATTCGTTCATTCACAATGCTTGTGGTTTCTTGGGCTTTCTAAATCTGAAATTGCCAGTCTTTTCAACAGTTTAGGAGTATTTTCAGTATCTTCTGTATAAGGTTCTTCCACACGAGTTAGGCATCAATTAGATTTTCTAACTTTGTTCTTCATGTTATATAAACGTTCTTCCATATTTATAGTTAACTTTTTTCTCTCTAGAATGCATTTTCTTTGTTTAAATCTAGTTTGTTAACTGTATGTTACTAACCTATTGGATAACCGTTAATTTCATTTTTTTGTCATTAATTTTTAAGCAGCTCTGTTAGACCCCAGTCTACGTTATTTGGAGTTTTTGTGTTATTCTGGCCTACAGTTTGAGCTGATCCTTTCTGACCCTCATACAACATGTTCCAGTGTTTCCCCGGCGTTGGAAGGGTGCGTAGTTTCCATCTTTGCAGGCCTGCCTAGGTCCTCACCTTCCTCATGTGCTCCTTGTTTCTTTGTGTGGTTTATGTAGTTTTACTACCAAGTGTCCATTTTTATTGAACTTCGCTGTTGCGAATACTTTGTGGCTGGTCACAGGGGGAAAGGGTGGGTGTGTTTTCTTTTAGTAGCTCGTGGACGCGCTCATGTTCCTTGTGTCTCCTACTTCTCATTCTTGCTGGTTGAAGACTCTCTTTTTCATTCATATTTCTCAAAGACTTTTTTCTATTTTCTCTTTCAAAAGCACAAGCTTTTGGCTGCATTTTAATACTGCTTTAATGTTCTTTCATTATCCTCCTTTCCAAGGTGCCACCCTACAATTCTTTATTGAATTCTATTTTTATGTGACTGTTTCCACCAGGAAGATAATTCTTGTCAACACTTGGATGGTTTCAGCAAAGTTAATCCCTTGCATTCTATCTTTACAATTTTAAAATTTGTAAAGCCGAGATTTCACTTTGGATATTCTACCCTACTGTGAAAAGAAAGCTATTCTAAAATAGAATAATATAAAATATGGTATGTGTTAAGTAATAACAAATTACATAATAATTAAAGAAAGCTATTCTGGCCATTCTGGTTAATACACGCCATTCCTATCTTACAGAATTTATGCAATTTTTTGTATTGTAATTTTTATGGGTCTTCTTTGAGGCAATTATGCGTAAGTTTTAAAATACAGAGGATGAGGGGGCGCCTGGGTGGCTCAGTTAAGCATGCGACTTCGGCCCAGGTCATGATCTTGTGGTCCGAGTCCCATGCTGGGCTCTGTGCTGATGGCTTGGAGCCTGGAGCCTGCTTTCGATTCTGTGTCCTCCCCTATCTGTACTCCTCCCCCACTCGTGCTCTGTCTTCCTCTGTCTCTCAAAAAATAAATGTTAAAAGAAATAAATACAAGAGGGTGAGGGGCGCCTGGGTGGCTCAGTCGGTTAAGCATCCGACTTCAGGTCATTGTCTCGCAGTTTGTGAGATCGAGCCCCGTATGGGGCTCTGTGCTGACAGCTTAGAGCCTGGAGCCTACTTCACGTTCTGTGTCTCTCCCTCTCACTCTGCCCTTCCGCTGCTCACACTCTGTCTCTGTCTCTCAAATAAACATTAAAAAAATTTTTTTTTAAATACAGAGGATGAAATAAATTAATTTCATTATTGTTCCTAACCCAGTCTTTAAATGCCCCTTTTGCTACTTTGAGCACTGGGCTCTGAGGAATTTAGTGTTTGGGCCTTGATAAACTTTGCTTTTGAAATTTGGGATAACCTAGGGGGATCATTAGATCTCAGTCTCAGGAATCAATATCTTTTAGTTTGTTTTCAGGACTTATTAAACAGTTTTTTGAGGGCATGTACATTCTTTTGTTTATGTTGTTAAATTGAATTTATATAACTGTTGACATAGTTAGGAAAATCTTCACAGAGCTCTCAGTATACCAGATTAGGTGTCGGATGCCTGTTCCCATGTACCTGTAACTTCTAAACTGTCAGATGGACTCCAGCAGACCCACCTATGTGGACACGCGTGACTTAGTTCATCGTGCATTTCTTCGTCGTCACGCCCTAGTGAGGAGTTGATAATTACTTAAATGGATTGATTACTATACACCTAAAATTGCATTTCGAAATAGGAAAAAGAAGGAGTAAATCCAGAACTATAGGAGATTGTCGCGTATAAACATTATAAAAGAACTAAACCGTAAAAAAATCTATATGTGTATACGTAATCTGGTATGGAAGTGTTCTATTTACACATACTATAAAAAATCACAGGAGAAGCTAATGTGAGTTGGAGTGATCAAAGTGAGGTTTGTCTTAGGGAAGAATGAGTTTAAAATATCCTCATGATTCTCAGTGTTATGAAATTACATTGCAAAAACTTCAGGTCTGATCTTACAAACCAATCATAAACAGTGAGCATGTTTCATTAATTAAAATACTAGCTTAAAAAGGAGGTATATTAAATTCTCAAGGGGCGCCTGGGTGGCGCAGTCGGTTGAGCGTCCGACTTTGGCCAGGTCACGATCTCGCGGTCCGTGAGTTCGAGCCCCGCGGCGGGCTCTGGGCTGACGGCTCGGAGCCTGGAGCCCGTTTCCGATTCTGTGTCTCCCTCTCTCTCTGCCCCTCCCCCGTTCATGCTCTGTCTCTCTCTGTCCCAAAAATAAACAAAAAACGTTGGAAAAAAAAATTTAAATTCTCAAGTTTTTCATATAACTTAGCAGTGGACAAGAAGTCATGTTTTGCATGTCTTTGAGGGAGAACACTCCGGGCACAGAGGCCAGTCCACCATCTCCGTGTTTGTAAAGTCTGGATTACCTGGGCCAGATGTTCTAGAGTTAAAAGAGGGATTAAAGTAATCCATTTAGTGAAGTTTAACGTTATCTCTGGTTGTTTCACTTGGTCACCACGAAGTCAGGACTGTGTGGGAAAGACACGCAGATTTCGTGTTTAGACTGCTCTTGACGGCGACCCAGATGCTGATCCTCGTTCCGGTGTGCCTTTTTTTTTTTTTTTTTTTTTAATTTTTTTTCAACGTTTTTATTTATTTTTGGGACAGAGAGAGACAGAGCATGAACGGGGGAGGGGCAGAGAGAGAGGGAGACACAGAATCGGAGACAGGCTCCAGGCTCCGAGCCATCAGCCCAGAGCCCGACGCGGGACTCGAACTCACGGACCGCGAGATCGTGACCTGGCTGAAGTCGGACGCTTCACCGACTGCGCCACCCAGGCGCCCCCCGGTGTGCCTTTTTCAACGCGCGAAGGAGGGGTGTGTTCAGAGTGCGTAATACTTGTCACGTAAACACGTGGACACGTACAAATCCACACCTAAAACAGGTGGGGAGCACGCGGATCAGATGGGGGAAGTGGTTTCAGGCTCCTTTTCTCGGACACAGGTCCTGTCATTCACACTGGCTCTGATTCCTCTGTTCGGGAACATGCGTAACTTCCGTCCACAAATGAACTCACACCAGTGCCCTCGTAATTTAAAAGGACTTAAGAGGGGCGCCTGGGTGGCGCAGCCGGTTAAGCGTCCGACTTCAGCCAGGTCACGATCTCGCGGTCCGTGAGTTCGAGCCCCGCGTCGGGCTCTGGGCTGATGGCTCGGAGCCTGGAGCCTGTTTCCGATTCTGTGTCTCCCTCTCTCTCTGCCCCTCCCCCGTTCATGCTCTGTCTCTCTCTGTCCCAAAAATGGATAAACGTTGAAAAAAAAAATTAAAAAAAAAAAAAAATAAATAAAAGGACTTAAGAAATGCTCATTGCGTCATATCCAGGGAAGATTTCTCAAAGAGCTGCCTGTTGAACTCAACTTCAAACAAATGCAATCATCCAGAGGCAGATTTCATCATTTGTTGAATGTCAGCTGTGTGCTCAACGTAAGTTTTGAGAATTAAAAGAAAAAAAAGGAAGATGATAAAGACAATCTGAGTTTACATTCGGAGACAGGAAGGAAAAACTAACTCTAACAAGCAGTACTGACTGTTCTCATGGAGTGAGGGCTGGCGTGTTCAGCAGCACCGGGATGGCCACGTCCCCAGTAAAGCACAGAAAGTGACACCAGTGACCTCGGGAGCACAAGAGGCCGGGCAGAGCCTGGATCACACTGTCAGGGAGGCCGTTACCCCGATGGCTGGGGGGAGGCCAAGCCTTTACCCAGGAGCCAAGGAAACCTGCCGAACAAGGTGTTTTCCACCTTTGGCAAAAGATCTCCGAGCCCCTTTTAACGCACTGAAATAGAAAGTCTCAGGGAAGACCCGCCCCCGGGGAGGGCTTTGTGAATCCTGGCACATGCCCACGTAGCAGGCGGTCCCGCTGCCTTCACTGTGCGCAGGTGAACAGTGTCCCTGAGCATCCACTGCCTGTTCCTGCACGTGCCACAGTGGCAGCAAGCAGAGGGCTGAAATCCATTCGGGCTCCGGAATGGACCTCTGCTCTAGAATGCTGGTGCTTCACACTAAGTGCGGTAGCGATCACGATTACGAGCTCTCATGTTCTACCCAGGAAGACCGTCACTAGAGCCGCTCAATGACGTAGTGCTCTCGGCTGGTGACAGTTGCCGTCAGGACAAGTGCAGAACAACCAGACTGATGGATGGCCTCTCCCACAGCTCACTGTTTGGCGTGTTACTGGAGGCTCATGACTCCGTGAGAATTTTGGAAAGTATCACAACGCAACGTCACTCACTGTGCCTCGGTTGTAGGCTACTTGTCAAGGTTTCAGGGACTTACAGTTGAAAACGGGAAAAATCCTCAGCCATAATTTAAAATGTTTGTGGTAAAGAGTGGTGAACTATTTCCCATCAATTAGCAAAATGACTGTGGTTTTTAAACCCTACCCTGTGACTACCATAATAACTTTGGTGTTAATGATTACATTGAACAATATTCGGAGACTTCCGGAATGTAAAGATGAGAGGAGCTTTATGTTAGAGGAGTCTTGTCACTGCTGGTGCCGGCGACAGGCTGCTCTTACTCTTTGGAGAAAGAATAAGACAAATATTGTTTGATTAAAACAGAAGTGTGGTCGCTACCATAAGAAGAGATTTTCCATTTTCCCCCTTCCATCTATCTCTATCCCATCTCAGGGATTTTTAGTTTTCAGGATCCAATGAACTAATTAACTCTGTTAGGGTGGTGGTGGCAGTGGTCTAAAGAAGTAGGCAGTGAAAAACAATGTTACGTTTATAACAACAGAAAGAAAGGGCTAGCAGGTATTCAGGTAATTCTAATAGTCATCATTGCATGTGGTATATCTTTTATGTAGGCGAAACACTGAAACTGTGGAGTTCCATGTGCCTCAAGGAAAACAATTTGTTTTATGGCTAAATAATGGAATTGGGTTTGCTTGTTTTCGACATTATACAACAGTTACTGGTGTGAGTCACAGTGCCTGCAATTTAGCCTTGCCATTGCCCAGCTCGAACAGGGGATGGTCTGGCCAGTGGTGGTGAGATTTTCTTTACAAGGTTTACGATTTCTGGCAAATTTCTTGCCTTGTTTGTTCTTTTTCTGAAATTTGTGTGTGTGTGTGTGTGTGTGCACGCACACACACACATACGCAGTCATATTCATTCATTCCTTTATGTTTTGAGACTAAGTTGTTAATTACATGCAGATTCAGAATCGTACTAACTCCCTGGTAGTTGTGTTCTGTTAGTATTTATTGATCACACACTTAACGAACATTTCAGAGTAGCTATGTGTCAGTTACTCTTCCGTTTTTTAATAAAAATATATTTGACATAACGTTGTATACATTTAAGGTGTACAACATGTTAATTTGATGTGTTTATATACTGTAGTATGATTGCCATTGTTGTGTGAAGCTACCCTAATTAGTACCTCTGTCACATTAATAATCATTCCTTTCAGTGGTTAGAATACTTAAGTTCTAGGCTCTTAGCAAGCTTGGTGATTATATAACAGTATTGTCTGGGTTCCTTTGTTCTGTGCATTAGATTTCTAGGGCTTACTTACTACCCGTTACAAGTCTGTCCCTTCAAACAGTGTCCATCCTGTTTTCCCCTCCCCTGTCCTTTGTAGTCATCATTCTGATCTGTTTTCACGAGTTCGGCGTTTTTAGATTCCACGTGAGTGATCCCATACATTACCTGCCTTTGCCTGACATACGTCACTTAGCTTAACTGCTCAAGGTCCATCCACGTCTCAGATGGCAGATGTTCTTTAACATGACTGGATGATAGGTATGATATGTGTATGCACCTGGATGTGTACGATATATATGGAGACTATTTTATATAACGTGTAACGTATCTGCTTCTTTATCCATTCATCCAACAATGAACATTTAGGTTATGTCCACATCTTGGCTATTGTGACGAATGCTGCAGTGAACAGGGGAGCGCAGATCTCTCTTTGACACCCCGTTTTCATTTCCTTTGGGTGTACATGCAGAGATGGAGCTGAACCAATGTACATTTCCCCCATCAGCGGGAAGGTTCCCTTTTCTCCACATCCTCACCACACTTGTTACCTCTTCTTGTGGAAGTTTAATTCTGAGCTCTGTATTCTGTTCTCTAGGTCTACATGTCTATTTTTTATGCCAGTGGCATATTGTATTATTACTGTGGTTTGTAGTATAGTCAGGACGTGTGAGGTGCCTCCAGCTTTGTTCTTTCTCCAGTATCGCTTTAGCTATTCAGGGCCTCTTGTGGTTCCATACGAATTTTAGGATTTTTTTCTTTTTTCTTTTTAGTTTACTTGAAGCCATTGGAATTCTGATGGGGATTGTGTTGAATCTATAGATGGCTTTGGGTAGTATGGGCATTTCAACTATTCTTTCAATCCACGTACACGATGTCTTTGCATTTGTTTGTGTATTCTTCAACTTTTTCCAGCAAGGTCTTGTATTTTTGAATGTACAGATTTTCACTTCCTTGATCAAATTTATTCCTAGGTATTTTATTGTTCTTGAAGCTATTGTGACTAGGATAGTTTTCTTTATTTCTTTTTTGGATGTTACATCATTAGTATATAGAGTTGCAACTGATTGTTGTATGTTGATTTTATATCCTGCAACTTTACTGAAGTTCCAACAGTTTTTTGGTAGAGTCTTTGGGATTTTGTATACACAAAATGAAATCATTCACAAATAATGACAGTTTTACGTTTTCTTTCCCAATTTGGATGCCTTTTGTTTGTCTTGACTAAATGCTCTAGCTAGGACTTCATTACTGTACTGATTGAGTAAGAGGGGTGAGAGTGGGCATCCTTGTCTTTTTCTTGATCTCAGAGGAAAAACTTTCGATTTTTCTCTATTGAGTGTAATGTTAGGAATGGGTTTGTTATACATGGCCTTTTATATGTCATGTTTCTTTGGTACCCAATCTGTTAAGAGTTTTATCATGAACGGATGGTGCATTTTGTCAAATGCCCTTTCATCATCTATTGTGGTTATTATGTGATTATTTAAATCTTTCATTCTGTTAATGTGCTGTATTACATTTATTGATTTGTATGTGTTTGAACCATCCTTGCATCCAGAGATAAATCCCACTTGGTCATGGTACATAATCATTTTTATGTTATTTAATGTGTTCTTGAATTTAGTTTGTCAATATTTTGTTGACAATGTTTGCATCTATATTCATCATGGATGTTAGTCTTTAATTTTCCTTTCTCGTAGTGTTCTCTTCTGACTTTGGTTACATGGTAATTTTGGCTTCATAGAATCAATTTGGAGGTGTTCCCTGCTGTTTAGTTTTTTTGGAACAGTGTGAGAAGACTTGGTGTTAATTCTTCTTTAATTGTTTGGTAGAATTCACCAGTGAAATCACCTGGTTCTGGAGTTTTCTGTGTTAGGTTTTTGATTACTGATTCAATTACTTTACTACTAGTTATTGGTCTGTTCAGATTTTCTGTTTCTTCCTTATTCAGTCTTTGCATACACCGTGTTACTAGAAATTCATCCATTTCTTGTAGGTTATATTTGTTGGCATATAATTGTTTATAGTAGTCTCTTAAGATCCTGTGTATTTCTGTAGTGTCAGTTGATTTCTAATTTTATTGGAGTCTTCTCCCTTTTTTAATTAGTCTAGCAAAAGGTTTGTCAATTTTATTTACCTTTTTGAAAAACCAGCTTTTAATTTCATTGATCCTTTCCATTGTTTTTCTGGTCTCTATTTCACTGATTTCTACTGTGATCATTATTATCTCCTTTCTGCTAACTTTGGACGTAATTTGTTCTTTTTCTAGTTCCTTGAGGTGTAAAATTAGGTTTTTATTTGAGATCTAATTAATAGATGCACATAACACTAAACTTTCCTCTCAGAGCTGCTTTTGTAGCATCCCATAAGATTTGATATATTTCCATTTTCCTTTGTTTCAAGATAATTTTTTATTTCCCTTTTGATGTTTCCTTTGACCCACTGGTTGTTCAGAAGTGTGTCGTTCAGTTTCCACATATTTGTAGAATTTCTACATTTTCTCTTGTTCATTCCTACTTCATACCATTGTGGTGAGAAAAAAAAAAAAAAAAAAAACCCTTGGTATGGTTTCAGTCTCCTTAAATTTGCTAAGATTTGTTTTGTGTCCTGTCACAATCTGTGGTCCACGTGCATTTGAGAAGAATGTGTATTCTGATGCTATTGGATGGAATGTTCTATCTGTGTCGGTTAAGTCATTTGGTATAAAGTGTGGTTCATTTCCAGTGTTTATTTTGTTGATTTTCTGTCTGGATCATCTATCCATAACTGACAGCAGAGTATTGATGTTCACTACTATTTTTGTATTATTGTCTATTTCTCCCTTCATATCTGTTAGTATTTGCTTACCGTACTTAGGTGTCCCAATGGTGGGTACCTATATGTTTATGATCATTTTATCTTCTTGATGTATTGACCCTCTTATCATCATATAGCAGCCTTCTTGGTCTCTTGTCACTGTTTTTGGCTTGAAGTCTGTCTTGTCTGATGTAAGTATGGCTGCCCTCGCCATATTTTTGATTTCCACTTGCACGGAGTATCTTCTTCCATCTCTTCACTTTGAGCCTATTTGTGTGGAGAGCTGAAACGAGTCTCTCTTGGTGGCTTAGAGTTGGGTCTTATTATTTTTATCCGTTGAGTCACTCTGTGTCTTTTGACTGGATAATTCGGTCTCCTTACATTGGAGCGATTATTGATGTGTAAGGACTTGGAAACGCCATCTTACTGTTTTCCTTCTGGTTGTTTTCCATGGTAATGTGTTCAGTGCCCTCTTTTTCTAATGGTTTGTGAATCTAGATTGTTGCTTTGTGGTTACCGTGAGGTTTATGTAAAACATCTCAGATAAAAGTTCTTTGATGCTGAAAGCAGCTTATCATCATTCCCCTGGAAAGTCTCCACCCTATTACTCCTCCTCTTTTATGTTTTTAATGTCACAGTTTACCTGTTTTATGCTGTGAATTTATTATACATTATAGAGTGTTTTTACTGTAGTTAAGTGGCCACGGTGCTTTTCCAATACAGAGTTAGTTTTCTAATTCTGGCTGTTTACTTCTCACCTACCCAACTGCAGTGCACTGTCCTGCTTTCGTGTCACCGATTAGCACCTTTGCATTTCAGCTTGAAGAACTCCTGTTAGCATTTCTTGCAAGTCAACTCTCGTGGTTGGCAACCTTCCTCAGCTTTTATTTATCTGGGGATGCCTTTATTTCTCCTTCGTATCTGAAGGGTGGTTTTGCCACGTAAAGCGTATTTGGCTGGCCAGTTTTCTCTGTCAGCACTTTGAATGTGCCATTCCACTCTCTTCTGGCCCGCAGGGCTTCTGCTGAGAGCCTAACAGGGTTCTTTTTAAGGGTTACGTTCCCTGGCTGCCTTTAAGGTTCTTTATCATTGAGGGGTGCCTGGATAGCTCAGTTTGTTAAGCATCTAACTTCGGCTCAGGTCATGATCACAGGGTTTGTGGGTTTGAGCCCCTGCGTCAGGCTCTGTGCTGACAGTTCGGAGCCTGGAGCCTGTTTTGGATTCTGTGTCTCCCTCTTTCTCTGTCCCTCCCTGCCTTGTGCTCGCTCGCTCGCTCTCTCTCTCAAATATAAATAAACATTAAAAAATTATTAAAGAAAGATTCTTTATCATTGATTTTCGACAGTTTCATTGTAATGTGTCTTGGAGGTCTTTTCACATTGAGATGATAGGGTGTTCTAGTAGTTTTGTGAACCTGTGCCAATTTCTTCCCAGGTTTGGGAAGTTCCCAGCTATTATTTAAGTAGACTGTCCCCTTCTCCTCTTGTCCTTCTGGTATACCGGTCACTCTTCTATTTGCCCTTTTGACCTTTGTGATGGAAACTGATGGCTCTTGTAGGGTTTCTGCCCTACTTTACAATCTTCGTTCGCCTCCTCACTGAGCTGCACTCCATCTGTGTCCTCGAGGTTACTTGTTCTTTCTTCTGTCTGGAGCGATGCTTCCTTCCTCCCCTCCTTTATTGAATTCTTCAGTTCCAGAATTTGCTTGGTTCTGCCTTATAATGTTACTCTCTTTCGTAAAGAAGTGCTCTGTTCATTAATTTTGTTCCTCAGTTCACTGAATTACTGTTCTGAGTTTTCTTGGAGCTTGTTGAATTTCTTCATGACTGCTGTTCTGCATTTGTTATCGGGTTGCAGTTTTCCATACCGCTGAGTTGTGTTGCTGGAGGATTACTGTCTTTCTGTGACACCACGTGTCTGGGATTGTTCATAGTGTTGGGAGACATGCACTTGTGCTTCAGCCTCTGAAGTATCAGTCACCGTCCTTAAGTAGGGTTTTCTGTTGACTGTGGGTCTTACAGTTCAACGGTTTGGCCATTAGGAACCTTGTTTCTTTTGGAAGGTGGCTCCGTAGCTGGAGCGTGGTTTCTCCTTTGACTCCTCTGGCAGACGCGTGCGCACAGGGAGCTGCTGGCAGAGCCCGGGCGGTTGTGGGCTAGGCGCCTGGGGCTCTGGGGGTCCCTCTGGGCCTGGTGTGGTATCCTCCAGGGCCCCAGGGCCATCCTGCTGCCGACGTCCTGAAGCAGATGGCATGAGGCCCGTTTCTTCACGGCGCTTTGCCACTGTCGTCTTCCTCTTTCCCTGGCCTGTCCCTCCCCCGGTCACGGGTGGTCCTCAGATGTGCAGGTGCTGCTGGAGACAGGGCCCCTCCTCGGCAGCCTGTATAGCTGCTGCGGGGGTCACTCTGCCCACGAGGGAGAAGGTGTGGCCTTCGCCTTGTAGTTCACCTGTCTCTAGACCTTGGTTCCCAGTCAACGAGAGTGCGATTTAAGGGAGACGTCTTTGTTAAGTGACTCATCCATAAAATCAGTTTTTGTGGTCAGACAGGTTATAATATTTAATTTTAGTTTGGAAACTTAAGTTATAAAGCTGTTTAGTGTTGTGTTTTGTTTTTCCTGGCGAAGTATCTTGAGTGTCATATTTTTTAAGTGTACGTGCATTTACATAAATTGTAAACTGAAGGCAGGCATTGTTCTTTCTTTATAGCTTAATTTTATCTTGTGGTATTTCTTAAGGAGTCATTTATTTCAATCATGAAGGCACCCGGAAGCTACGGGAAACCTTCCTCACTTCATCGTAGGACTGATTGCTATCCATGGTCTGCTATTTTTCATCTGTGAATCTAGTTTACCTCTAAGGAAGCTGAATGGACAGCCTGGCTCATTTTAAATTTTGTATTAAGAACAGAGTGCACTCATTTTGTTCAATGTCAGGTGAAGCCTATCTAATATTTCCTAGATGGTTAAGTATATGAAATTATATATAATAAAAAATTATAGAAAAATTAAAAATCTGTCTTCCTCCAGGCATCTCTGTCCCCACAGAAGTATACATGCTTGGCAGGAATGTGGATGAACACTCTCCATCCTTGGGGCACCTACCTGAGTGTCCCTGGGGGTTGGGCATCTGATGCTTGATCTCTGCTCGAGTCATGATTCCCGGGTCACAGGCCCCACGCTCTGCATGGAGATTCGCTCTCTGCCCCTCCCCCTCTCTGTTTCTGTCTCTCTCTCAAAAATAAACATTAAAAAAGATTTTTAAAAAAGGAGTTGGAAGGTAAGAGACAAAAGCAAATAGATGTTTAAACTATTATTCATTTATTTTCATACTGATTTTTGTCATCTTTTAGATTATCTTAGTGAAAATAGAGTTTCGTCAGCATAAATTTTAATTTTTTTTATGTTTTATTTATTTTTGAGAGAAAGCACGGGAGGGACAGAGAGAGAAAAGGAGACACAGAAGCTGAAGACAGGCTCCAGGCTCTGAGCTAGCTGTCAGCACAGAGCCCCACGCGGGGCTCGAACCCACAAACTGCGAGATCATGACCTGAGCCGAAGTCGGACGCTTAACGACCGAGCCACCCAGGTGCCCCTGTCGTGTACAGTTTTAAATCAGGATTATTAGTCAGTTCATAGGTAATAGACATTTAATGGTTTTAGGCATTAACTAGTTACATCGCATTGTTACCGATTATAGTATAAATAACTGAGGATCTGTGGTTTCACCTACAGAAACAAACCGACTATAGCAGCAGCCGGGATATTCGGGGCCATCGAGCTCGGTTTCTTTCCACGGGTCACTGGCACATACAGTGACTCCCTGCAGTGACCCAGATGTATTTTCTGGGGAGACAGATAGCTAACCTTAAAGTGTGATGTGCAGTAGACTCATGTTGAGGTTTTTGTTGTTGTTTGTTTTGTTTTGTTTTAACGTTTATTCATTTTGAGAGAGAGAGAGAGACAGAACAGGAACGGGCAAGGGGCGGAGAGAGAGGGAGACACAGAATCCGAGGCAGGCTCCAAGCTCCGAGCTGTCGGCACAGAGCCCGTGGAGGGGCTCCAACTCATGAGCTGTGAGATACGACCTGAGCCGAAGTCAGACGCCCAAGCGACTGAGCCACCCGAGTGGCCCAGACGTGTTTTTTTAAATGTTGATTTCAGCTGTCTCTGAAGATTCTGGTTCCCAATCCCCTGTTCAGATTTTGCAAATTTGCCAACCCCCTCCCGTGATTATGACGCAGTGGATTTAGGGGCTGTTTCGTGAGAAACTCTGCATGATTCCCGTGACGATCTTGGCACACTCGGTGCTACCGGCTTGCTGGGCTGGAGACCCGGAAGCCATGGACAGACCCGTTTTGAGAAGGACTGGGGAGCCGGGAGGGAAGGGAGGGGCTGGTCTCCGGGACGGCTGGGGCCTGGTGGGATGACAGGACGCGGTGGTGGCAGGAGACGCAGCCTGAGGCCGAGGGGGTGGTCCTGAGGCAGTGGAACTTGTGCTGGAGGAGGTGTGACGGCGGGCTTGTGCGAGCGCAGTGTGTGCCACACGCACCTGCGGAGTTGTGCAGGACGGGCACACCTCCTGATCGGGGAGTGCACGTTTCCGTCTCCGAAGAGCTGACTTGCCGGAGTTTGTCGTAAGCAGAAGTAGAACGTGATGAGATGTCCCCGGACCCGAAGCTCGTCTGCGCTGAGTGAGGCCCCACGGGTGCAGCCCGGCTGAGACGGGAGTCCAGGCCTGCCGGTGGCCCTGCCCAGGCCCCCACCGTGCTCCCGCGCCGAGCGAGGACAGAGCTGTGGCAGGTGGCAGGCACGTGATCCTGCTGGCCCCGCCGTCGGCATCCGCTCCTGGTGCCCGGGCAGGTGTCTGCGGTGACAGGATCGTGTGCCCGGAAACGGCCACTTGTCCCTTGTCACTCCACGCATCTTCCTCTTGGGAGACAAGCCTGCGGGCGGCACTGGAACGCTGGGCTCGGACGCCGCTGTGGCTCCTCACCTGGGGAGGCAGGTGACCCCCCCCGGGACCTTCAGCCCTGTCCCTTCGGGAGCAGCTGGGAGCGCGTGGGTCCTCCGACGTCCCCGCGTCCCAGGGGAACCAAGCGGAGGGACGGCTGCACCCCACCCCTCCCGGCCGGGCCCTGCCCTGCAACCAGGTGTGTGATGTGCTCACCTGTCACCTGGGGCCCCGGCGACACGTCCGAGTGACGCACCAGTGACAGGCGCCTCGGTCCCGGGCTAGCTCAGTCG
The DNA here is from genome assembly GCF_007474595.2 of Lynx canadensis. Taxonomy (NCBI): domain Eukaryota; kingdom Metazoa; phylum Chordata; class Mammalia; order Carnivora; family Felidae; genus Lynx; species Lynx canadensis. Next base: position 85,539,343 of record NC_044313.2, on the reverse strand, counting down.
CTGCGTCTCCCCCGCGGTGACACAGGTACAGCCTCCCGGGGGGCTTGTGACCCTCTGCCCCGCGAGTTCCCTCCGACGGTCCCCAGGCCCACGTGCTGGGCCTGGACTCGGGGGCTCCGGGGAAGACTTCTGAAAGCTAAGAGCTCCTTCCTCCTTGCTCTGATTTCCGGAAGTCACGTGTCTCACGTGCGGTCCTGGTCCTGTTCTGTTTGATATTTCCTTTGTGATGAAGTCCCCGCCCCCTCTGCGCTCCCCAGGCCTCAGCCAACCCACACCGACTCCCCCTGCAGCCCGCATGGGGGGGGGGGGGTTGCTGAGAGCTGTTGGGGGGTGGTGGTGGTGAGGGTTCGGGGGCGGCCGTTTGTCACAGACTCTTCCTGACCTCAGTGGTCTCCAAGACTTTCCCTATGAGCAACAGCATCTTTTAAAAAAATTAATGAATCTCAAATAATTGTCATCTTTTTGTTAAAAGTATAATTAGTAAAAGTGAAAATGTTGACTTTGAACAGTATGGTGTTTTAATCTAATCTCGGAGGATCGCCAGATGACTGAGTTGCCATGGCAACCTGTTAGCAGTGGAAATGCAAGAAAACTTTAAATATGAAATGTTTTGATCGTGTCTGTTCCTAATTGGTACTCTCTCCTCTCCGGTGTTTCCGCTGATCTTTTCATAACACTTCAGTGGAGTACACATTTATCAGCAGTTAGAAGTTGTTTTATAGACAGTGAAACTATCACAACTTTATGATTGTTATCTTAAAAATATGTAATATATTTGTGACGCTTTGACAAACCTTTTGAAAAGCTGTTCTTACCTCAGCAATCTTTGGCGCATCTCAGAGCAGAGCCCCAAGATTGCTCCTGTGACCTTCCACACCCCGAGCCCGGTTCCACCTGGCACTCCCCATGTTTTAGGGAAATTATCGCTGACACTCTCTCTTCCTTGTTTGTGTATTCTTACTACAGAATACACTGCCCTTCGCATTACAGGTACCCGAGAGTTGTTTCTTTCCTTATTCTTCGTACAACTTGTGAGCCTTATTTCTCAGGGGCTCAGACTCAGTTCAAGCCAGGCACGGGTCAAGATATATTTAAAATTGCACACGAATTGGGGCAGATGCAGCCTTTTAGGAAATCTCCAAATGAAGGAGAGAGGCTCATTCGTACTACAATGTAACATTTTGAAATATATAGATCTTGCAATTTTTTAAAAAATGTTTATTTTGAGAGAGAGAGACAGTCAAGGAGGGGCAGAGAGAGAATCCCAAGCAGGCTCCACGTTGTCAGTGCAGAGCCTGACGCGGGGCTTGAACTCGTGAACAGTGACTTCATGTCCTGAGCTGAGATCAAGAGTTGGATGCTTAACCGACTGACCCACCTAGGCGTCTCAGATGTTGGAACTTTTTTATGGTGGAAAAGCATACATGACAAAATTTGCCATTCTAACTACAAGTGTACAATTAAGTGGCATTTAGTGCAGTCACACTGTTGTACAGCCGTCACCACTGTCTGCCTCCAGAACTTTTTCATGTTCCCAGACCTAAACTCCTTACCCAGTAACAGTAAGCCAGCCCCTAACAACCACCATCTGCTTTGTGTCTCTATGAATTTATGAGACTTATTATGAGACTTAATATATTTAGAGTTATTATGAGACTGAATATAAGTAGAATCCTACAACACTTGTTCCTCTGTGGCTGGCTTACTTTTAGCACGGTATTTTCTTTTTTTTTTTTTTTTTTTATTTTTTTTTTTTTTCAACGTTTATTTATTTTTGGGACAGAGAGAGACAGAGCATGAACGGGGGAGGGGCAGAGAGAGAGGGAGACACAGAATCGGAAACAGGCTCCGGGCTCCGAGCCATCAGCCCAGAGCCTGATGCGGGGCTCGAACTCACGGACCGCGAGATCGTGACCTGGCTGAAGTCGGACGCTTAACCGGCTGCGCCACCTAGGCGCCCCTAGCACGGTATTTTCAATGTCAATTTTTTCTTCATTGAGTCTGAATAACATTCTCCTCCTGTATGTATATATCACATTTTGTGTGTTTGTTCATTCATCAATGGGCACTTAGGTTGCTTCACGTTTAGGCTCTTTTGAACAGCGTTGCTATGAATGTGTATGTACAAATATCCATAGGAGTCCCTGTGTTCACTTCTTCTGAAATTCCGGAAGTGGAATTGCTGGATAATAAGGTAATCCTAGGCTCAATTTTTGGAGAAACTACCATACTGTTTTCCACAGTGGGTGCACCATCTGACGTTTCCACCAGCTATGCACAGAGGTTCCAGTTATTCTACATCTTCACCAAAACTTGTTACTTTCTAGCTTTTTTTGTTGTTTTTGATAATAGCCACACTAATGGGTATGAAGTAGTATCTCATGGTTTTGATGTGCGTTTCCCCATCAATTCCCAGTGACCAGTGTCGAGCATCTTTTCATATACTAACTAGTTGGTCATTTTTTTAGGTGAAATGTCTGTTCAGTCCTGTGACTTTTTTTTTTTTTTAAATTTTTTTTTTTTTCAACATTTATATATTTTTGGGACAGAGAGAGACAGAGCATGAACAGGGGAGGGGCAGAGAGAGAGGGAGACACAGAATCGGAAACAGGCTCCAGGCTCTGAGCCATTAGCCCAGAGCCCGACGCGGGGCTCGAACTCACGGACCGCGAGATCGTGACCTGGCTGAAGTCGGACGCTTAACCGACTGCGCCACCCAGGCGCCCCAGTCCTGTGACTTTTTTAATCAGGTCATTTGATTTTTTGCTGCTGAATTGTAGGAGCTCTGTATTTTCTATATTAATCTCTTACTGGATATATGATATGCAGATATGTTCTCCCATCCCATGAGTCACCTTTTTGCTCTGTTATAGCCATTGATGCACAAATATATTTTTTCTTTAATGTATATTTATTTTAAGAGAGAGAGCAGGGTAGGAGCAGAGAGAAAGGGAGCGAGAGAGAGAATCTGTGCTGACAGCACAGAGCCTGATGAGGGGCTCGATCTCATGAACCATGAGATCATGATCTGCGCTGAAATCAAAAGTCAGATGCTTCACTGACTGAGCCACCCAGGTGCCCTGATGCACCTTTTTAAAAAATATTTTAATATTAAGTGTTTTTAATTTTGATAAAATCCAACTTACCTAATTTTTTGTTGTTGCCTTGATTTTGGTGTCCTATCCAAGAAAACAGTACCAAATCAAATGTAGTGAAGCTTTCCCTCTGTGTTTTCTTCTAAAAGTTTCAGAGTTTAATTAGTTCTTAGATTTGAGCCTTTGATCCACTTTGAGTCAGTTTGTATATGGTATAAGTAAGAATCTAACTTCATTCTTCTGCACACAAGTATCCGGTTTTCCAACACCATTTGTTGAAAAGGGCCCTTTTCCCATTGAATGGTCATGATACCATTGTCTAATATTTACCATACATGTGAGGATTTATTATTTTTTTGGTAACATTACTGAATTTGTTTATTCTTTTTTTTTTTTTTTTTGGTGTGGAATATTTAGGGTTTTCTGCCTGTAAGATCATGTCATCTGTGAACAAAAATAATTTTATTTCTTCCTCTTTTATTTGGATGCCTCTTATTTCTTTTTCTGTCTAGTTGCTCTGGCTAGGACTTCCATTACTATGTTGAATAAAAGCAGAAAGAGGGGATCCTTGCCTTGTTCCTGATCTTAGAGGAAAAACTTGCAGATTTTTACTTTTGAATTTGGTGGTTACCATGCATTTTTCATATATGGCCTTTATTTTGTTAGAGGGTTTTCTTCTAGTTTGTTGAGTGCTTTTATCATGAAGGAGTGTTTTATTTTGTCGAGCTTTTTTTTTTTTTAAATCAATTGAGATAACCATTTTTTTTATTCCATTCTGTTAATGTGGTTTATGTCATTGTTTGATTTTCATATGTTAAACCATTTTTGCATTCCAGGAGTAAATCCTACTTGGTTTTGTGAATAGTTCTCTTAATATATAATTTGAATTTTGGTTTGATGGTATTTTGTTGAAGATTCTTGCATCAACGTTCTTGAGAAATAATTGTCTGTAGGTTTGTTGTTACTGGTTTTCTTTGTCTCACTTTGATATCAGAGTAATGCTAGCTGCATAGAATGAGTTAGGAAGTTGTCTTAGTTCAGGCTGCTTATAAACTGGTGGCTTATAAGCAACAGAAATTTATTTTTCACAGTTGTTGAGACTGAAGAATCCAAGATCAAGGTGCCGGAAGATTCAGTGTCTGGCAAGGACCCTCTTTCTCGTTCATACCCCTGACCTCATTAGGTCCTTACATGATAGAAGGATGAGGGAGCTCTGTGGGTTCTCTTGTATAAGGGCGAGAATCCCATTCCTGAGGTCTCCATCATCATGACTTAATCGCCTTTCAAAGACCCCAACTTTTAATATCATCACTTTGGATGTTAAGATTTCAACATATGAATTCTAGGAGGACACAAACAATCTCTAGCACAAGTGTTTCCTCCTCTTCAGTGTTTTGGAAGAATTTGAAAAGGATTGGCTTAATTCCTTTTTAAATGTTTGGCAGAATTCATTGGAGACACTGGGCTGGGCTTTTCTTTGTTGGGAGGTTTTGATTACTGATTCAATCAACCTGTTAATTAGAGATGTATTCAGATTTATCTCTTAACGATTCAGTCTTGGTAGAGTGTGTGTGTGTGTGTGTATATTTTAATGTTTAAGGGAGGGAAGTAGGGCCTGGAACATCTCAGTCCCCCATCTGGCTTATACCTCTGTCTGTTGCACTCTGTTTACATTGTGTTCCGTCCTGGAAATCATCGGCAGCAGCACTTACTGTTCATGCAGTAAGAGCTTCCTTCTTTTCCAGCCAGCTGTTCCCTCTCACTTTTGCACGTGGCGTACATATGGTTACACCACTGAAATTGATGACTAGGACGTATCAGTTCCCTTGCTGTGATTGAAGACTGTATTTCACCCTGAAGGCACATGTCTTAGTGCAGGGGGTGGTGACTCTGCTTTCGAGAAACATGGATTCGTGTTCCAAACCTGGTGAATAACAACACTAGTGTTTTGGAGACTCAGTCATCTTATCTGTAAAACGAGAATGTTAAAGTAAATGTTTTTTAAAGGCTCTGTTTTATCTAACTCTATGGTTTTATAATGTAGATAGTAATTTAAAATTTGATACAGTATAAGTGAGCATGAGAAGAGTTTTCTGTGTACCTACTCAGGACACAGCTACCTGGAGCACTTTGGATTAGGTCAACAGGCAGCCCTTATGAAAATAGCGAAGAGGGCACTGGAATAAGTCACTGGGACCTAAGGAAACAGAATCTGATTCTTTTTTTTTTTTTTTTAGAAAAAAAGAAAAGATTTTTATTTTTTATTTATTTACTATTAGAAAATGATTCTTAAATCAATATGCACCTGCCCCAGCCTTTCACAGAGTGTTACAGGTTGTCTGTGAACTTTTCCCTGAGGGTAAAATAGACCCATCTCTGGACATTTTCCTGGAGGAAAGGCTCATTGTTGGCAGGGAGCGTCTTTGGAGAATAATGCTATATGATGTACCTCAACTATCCTTTGATTCTGGCCTAGGAGAATATGGCTCAAATTCTTTGATAAATAAGGTTATAAGAATATGACAGAAAAAGCCGTAATATAAGCAAATATGGAAGGAATGTAATCTAAGAAAATATGGAAGGAAAAAAAAAAAAAACAGTGAACAACCGTTGCAGACTTTGAGGCTGGAGTAATCTGTTGTCCAGCAAGAGATCGGGTGCAGAATTAAGTGTGAGGGAGGCTAATGTCTAGGAGGAAACAAGAGCCAGGAGGAAGCGTCTTTATTAGGATCAGAAGGTTTACAAGCATGATGGACATGCACAAAGAGACAGTGAAACCGTGAACCTTAACTCTAGTGTGAGGGAAAGGGGGTTACGAAGATATGCGGTGTTAGGGGTTTGGGTCAGTACAAAACAGAACCCTGGCGCGGGGCACATGGCTGTTTACAGCAGGCACCAGGCGCGTATCTGTTCATCTTACCTGGTCTAGGGGCTGAGACAGATGGTGCGTGCTACTGCAGGGTCAACAAGGCTCCTTTCTTTCACTAATTAGCTCCTGGAAGTTTCTCCGTGCTGTGGTGGTATGCCCTGTTTTACCTGTTTACCTACTCTGGAGGCTTTAGTCCTGTGGAAGCAGCTTTCTGCTTTTATACTATGCTGAGGCACTTTTGCCCTGTTCATCTATTCTCGGGCGCTTTTGTCCTGGGCCTTGTTAACTGATTGGTGCAAGCTCAGGGAATTCCTTAACTCACTCACCACAAACAACTTCAGGGTCACTAGAAAAATAAACTAGGCTCATAAAGGTGGAAGGAACTCAATGGTATTCAAATGCAAGAACCATCCAGAAAACTCACAAACCGGCCCTTCAATTCCCAGAGAAAATAAGTTTGCTTTAATATTGCTTACTGCCGAAAAAAAATTATTATTGGTTACTTTAGGACTTGAGGCCTGTGTGTTTAACACTGCCGTGAAGAAAATCTGTGTACACAAAGGAGATTCTTCGTTATTTTCGGAAATCATAGCATGGAAAATAGAACACAGAATATACTTGAAGAGGCTTCTAAAAGGAAACAAAATTCTATAAATAGTTTACTTTCCATGTTAAAATGTAATGTTCATGAATAGTAGCCACAAATATTTCTTTTGATCAATACGCTGTTCTGTTTGCTTATAATTTACACATAATTGAAGGTTGTTACACCTTATAAATGTATAATAGGTGTTGCCATTTATTTCCTTATCCTATTAAAACGTGAAATGCCACTATCTTCTGTTATTTTCAGATAGTTCTTTAGCTCATGTTTTCACGCATGTGGCACCGTTGGTTATGTCACTTCTGCTCATTAATGTCAGCAACGATAGAGAAAAGAGAACTGAAGTATAAATGCTGAAGTATAAATGCTGAATCCATCACAGTGTGGATAAAACAGTTCAAAACTAGGTGAAAGTTAATGAACTAATGAAAGTGAAGTTCACTGATGTGAATTAGAAACCATCGTATTTGGTCAAGATACTCGGTTCTATTATTTGCATTAGTTGGATTCAGGCAAAATACAAGAGACCCAAGTGTGAGAAAGTGTGGTCGTGTCCTCCTGCTGGTATCCTTCCGGCCCTCGTGGGGTGTCCTTCCGCCGCCATCCTGCCGCCCACCAGGGGTTTCCTTCCGCCTCTGACCTTCCGGCCCCCGTGGGGTATCTTTCTGCCTCCGTTCTTCCGGCCCCCGTGGGGTATCCTTCCGGTGCCGTCCTGCCACCCCTGTGGGGTGTCCTTCTGCCTCTGTCCTTTCGGCCCCAGTGGGGTGTGCTTTTGGCCCCATCCTTCTGAGCCCCCATGGGTGTCCTTCTGGCTTCGTCCTGGCTCCCCCGTGAGACGTAGCTGATACAGACACTTGAGGGAAAGGACCCTGGGAAGCAGGCAGAGAAGGAGGCACCAGGAATCAGTCTGCCCACCAGGGCAACACGTTGCCCTGATGGAACCTGCCTCCTGCACCTATTTTGGAACTTGGGAGACTTGCAACCTTACAACTTGCAGGGGATGGCTTAGATGACGCCTTGCGATTCATTTCAGTCAGTTTCATCTCTGAGCTCAGCAACTTTAGCTTTTGCTGAAGCCCAGGCCCCGGGGCCAACAGCCGTGCGCGTGCGCCCAGAGTAGCTTGCCCCCAGCTGGCAGGAAGTCAGGGTGAGCAGTCAGGACCTGCCCTCCAAATATCCACAGTCTTGTTCTGATCCCTGAATGCTGCCTTGGACTATACCCTGGATGTCTGAATAAGACCTGCTTGTCCCCCTGAGACTCACAAGTGACTGGGCAGCCTGGTTGAAGCCGGTGCATGGGTTGGCCTCATCTTGCTGCTGGAAGTTCTGTTGATAATAGCTATAATTATACTCCGTGCAGGACAAATTAAATATCTTTAGCCCGAGTCTCTGTTGGTCAGATTGATCAGGATGACAGATGGAGCTGTATACTCATGTGAAGAAATACTCAAGTTCCGCCAGGAATGTGCAGGGTCAGATATTGGGGCAGGCAAACAGCCCTTGCCTGAGCATCACTGCCGGGCATGGCAAGAATGCACAGTCCGACCACCCTGCCTGGGCGATTTCTCAGGGTTGTATGTGCAGCCAGCCACCTTGAGGAAGGAAGTGACCTCTCTAGGAGAAAGTGGGTTTGTTCGCTGTCTTCTGTAAAAGATGGCCCCCATGGCCCCCCATGGCCTGTGCTCCTCCGATGTGACAAACCCACTGTATGTGTAGCTCACACTAGGGCCCTCCACGTTGGCCCCGTGGGACTGGGCCCCGAGGAGAGGGATGCTTTTGCTACTCAGTGTGCTGTGAGTAATAAAGTTCTTTGTCTCTGGGAAAAAACATCCAATCCAATAGAAGCCTGAAAAGAAAAATAAATACATAGTAAAGGAATGTATAAAATAAGATAGAAATTAGTCCAGATAATTGCTAATAAAAAATTTACGTAGACTAAATATACTTGATAAGATGCGGCAATTTGAGAAGGAATTTTAAAATGATCTATGACGTGTACCAGAGACACTGCTATTAGAGGACAGGACAAGTGATGAAGATCCTGGAGCGGTCAGGCACCAAACAAATAATTAGGCTTCAGCTGTAAAATTTTAATATACACCAAGTATCTTGCTATATTAATATTTGTAAGCTCTCATCAAACTCGAAACAGTTGATCTTGTTAGAATGCCGCCAGATGGGATCCATATTGATCTTATTTAAGGTTTACAACAAACTCGAAAACCAGGTGTTTTTAAAAAGCAGAGAATGGAGCTGTGAACCTTCGAGTAATTTCTCAAGAGCTTGCCTAGAACGTGTGGCCCAACTAGGACTCAGTCTGCGTGTTTGGTTCCTTCTCTCCTTCCCTCCTCCACCCCTCCTCTCCTCCCTCCTTCCGTCCTTTTCTTTCTTCCTATCCTATTCCTAACTCCAAAGCTGTTACGCTTTTGGATCTGTCTTTGAGTCTCTTATTCATGCGCTAGTTACGAGTAACTTAATAAACATGAGATCATTTGGCAGCTGCCTAGGATGTTATGATAAGTAGAAAAGGCCGCATTACATGTTAGCTTTGGAGACCTGACCAAATTATTCCAACCTATTCTCTGTGGTGTTCTACCCTCACTGTTTCTTAAATAATGAGATTATCTAATGTCAGAAGCGCTGCGTCCTTTGCAGTGGTCTTGGAAGGGATGTGTAGGGGGGAGGAGGAGGCTAGAAGGCCTAAAGAATGTGCTACTGTACTTGTGAAGAGGGAGTCCTTTGTTCTCTGGGTCCTGTAGCTCTGGTGACAGTTTTCCCTTTCACACCCTAACGCCAGTGACTACAGAGAAGAGTGTGCTTTCTACTATGTGATCCCCTTTGCGGGTGGTGGGTGGGAAACAAGGGATAAAGGGGCCTGTTGCACGTGCAAGACGGTGGGCACATTGCACCTGCTCAGGAGATCATGGGGCACGAACAGAAGAGCCGCCAGTTGCAGAAACGTGGCAGAAGCACAGCGGCACCTTGTTCCTTGTTCGTTTTTCTGCTGTTACAGCTTCAAGGCGACTCCCTCTGGGGCCCTGCTCTGCACTTTGGAGGCTCAAGTTTGGTGGCCCTTTTTACCAGTTTGCACCCCTTTCTCCTCAGGCGACCGCTCACACTGTGAACCCCGTGCCCGTATCACGGCACCTATTAGTGTCTGTGACCAGAGAGCACACAGACTGATACGCCCTCGAACTCTATGTAAACTGTAGAACACGCAAATTAGATAACTCGCTCGTGCAAGATGACTTTTTAACTCTTAAAAGACTAATGTACACAAAATGTAAAAAAGGACAGTTAAGCAAATGCCAATTAAAGCATCCTCTGAAGACCAGCAGCATCCGCAGGGAACTTCTTAGAATATTCTGAGTTCCCGCCCCCAATTACTGAGTGAAGGCCGTTAGTCTGCGGGATTTTTCTAAATGTTAATTTTATTTATTGAGAGAGAGAGTGAGGATGAGCAGGGGACGGGCAGAGAGAGAGGGAGAGAGAGAAAAATTCCCATGCAGGCCTCGCACTGCCAGCACAGAGCCCGACGCAGAGCTCGAACTCATGAACCATGAGATCATGACCTGAGCCAAAATCAAAGAGTCGTTTGCTTCACCGACTGAGCCCCCCAGGTGCCCCACGTGAATCTTTGTTTAATAAATACTCCAGATAATGTTAATGCAAAATAAAATGTGTGAACCAGTGGCATTTATTTATTTATTTATTTATTTATTTATTTATTTATTTTCTGTAGTGACATGGCAGGTAAGACTCCTTCGGACTCTTAATTTTATTTTATTTTTATTTTTTTAAAGATTTTTTTTTTTTAACGTTTATTTATTTTTGAGACAGAGAGAGACAGAGCATGAACGGGGGAGGGTCAGAGAGAGGGAGACACAGAATCTGAAACAGGCTCCAGGCTCTGAGCTGTCAGCCCAGAGCCCGATGCGGGGCTCGAACTCACGGACCGCGAGATCATGACCTGAGCCGAAGTCGGCCGCTTAACCATCTGAGCCACCCAGGCACCCCTGGACTCTTAATTTTAAAAGAGTGAAGAAATAATTTCCAAGTAGTTCAGTGTTGGGTTACTGGTATAGAGGAGGAATTAATTTTGTAATAGAGCAGACCGACAAAAGTCTTGAGGATTTGGTAACATACGTGTGCCACTTGGACATGACATTCTATAAATGTCAATCATCACGGAATTCTAACATGCCCGCTTTTACATTTTAATATCTTCACAATCATGTGAGTCTTACAACCAATGCAATTAGAAGTGTTACGCTGATGAATTAACAGCTGTCCTCTGGCTTGGTTAAGAGTGAAAAAACGACTGCATGTTTGCATATGCATGCCATGTCAGTGTTTTCATGTTCTGTCTGCCTCGTCTCTGGAACACAGTCAAACTCTGATTTGTTCAGGTCTTAGCTCTGTCATGAACTTACTGTCCTCCTTAGTGATTCCCTGAGGTTATGTGAGCGACCGTCTTCATCTGTGAACTAGGCCGTCAGAACCGCGCTGTCCTCATCTATATGCCGGGGGAACCAAAGGGCTCTCCAACTCTAACGTTCTGTGGTTTCAATGAAATACTGTTAGAAATAAGATCAATTCACAGTGGTGGATGTAGACAGTTAAGGTTGCAGAACTGAACGGGATAAGAATGTCAGGAAGCAATGATTTTGCACAATAAAGAACTTTCTGGCCTGGACAGAAAGGATGCAAGAGGAGGAAATAAGATGATCCTAACAAAAATAATCCCGACTGGAGGGGCGTCTAGGTGGTGCAGTCGCTTGGGCATCCGACTTCGGCTCAGGTCATGATATCACACTTTGTGGGTTCGAGCCCCGCGTCGGGCTCTGTGCTGGCAGCTCAGAGCCTGGAGCCCGCTTCAGATTGTGTCTCCCCCTCTCTCTGCCCCTCCCCTGCTCACACGCTGTCTCTGTCTCCCAAAAATAAATAAACGTTAAAAAAAATAAAATCCCGATCTATTCCCTTTGTCACACACGGAGAGACTTGGGATCATGTTTCCAGGACAGAATGTGCCCCAGGGGAGGTAATTCCCGTGCGCCTGTGGGTCCTCAGAAGAGCCAAGAGAGATCACCTTCTTGATCATGGAAGAATTAGGGGATGAGCATGAAGGCTGGGGGACACACCAGACGGCTCGGGCCACTTCCAGCCTTCAGAGCGGCCAAGAGTGTCAGCAAAACGGGGGGACGTAATAAGGGGGCGAGCACACTTACAAGTGCCGCACGCCTACTTGGAAACAGGAATAGAGCGATAGTGCTGTGCTCTTAACTTTGTTTCCCAACATGCCGTGTGGTCAAACATGTTTGTCTCCTATTCCAGGTATTCCTTCAAGTGCTGGAGGCAAAAGTAAGTCCCCTCAGATACAGTCATAGCATAAATTGTCTTTGGCTCAAGCAGACCACCCGCCATAAGGGTCTGAGCACACGTAATTCGGGAGGCGGCTCTCGGGAGCTTTGGCCTTGAGTGTGGAAAGCACGGGAGAGGGAAAGGAGGGAGGCCCTTCCTGCACTGCCGCTGCAGGTCATCCGGGCACCGCCGCTCGCATCTCTGGGCCAGCGTGTAAAACGTGTACGGTGTGCCAGGCGGCAGGAAAGCCAGGCTGGGTATGCATTTGCCGGTCGTCCCGCGTTCGGGTTGCTCAGAGGATGAGCCTGCTGGTCCTTTCTCCGCTTGCACAGCGTGTTCGGCTGCCAGAGTCCCGTACGAGACAAGGCAGCGCTAGAGCAGAGCGAGCAGGGCACCGGTGGCTTCTGCGGCCCCCTCTCGGCACCCCATGTCCGCCTTGGTCTCACGTTCCGCTCCTCAGGGCTCATCCTTGCTTTAGCAAGGTCACGGCCACTCAGGATTGTGCGGCACACCTACAAAAACTCTTTGTTTTTAAATAATAATTGTAAAATCACACGCACTGTTAAGAAATAACACGGAGTTCTCGTATTGCACTCAGGTTTTCCCTTTTGTACCACAGATTCCAGATTTGCCGCAGCCAGCATCAACACACGTGACGATCTAGGTTGCCCGCTCCGCAAAGTGATCAAGATATTCATGTGTACGGACATCTGGGTTCTGTGCTCCCAGACCGTGATTCCTACAGTTGCCCGCTGAAGGTCTTCGCAGAGGCTGGATGGCCCAGGAGGGACCCCAGTGAATCTCCTGAGCTCCGGATACACCCACCTTTGTCCTTGCTTGTCACAATCCCACCTCCCGACCGAAGGGTTAGTGGCTTCCGGTAGTAGAGTATTTTATCTCTTGGCCACCTGCCGGTCTGCTGGCAGGAGAAACTCAAATAACCATTGGTTGTCATAGCTTTCTATTTGTCGAAATTCAAGTCTCTGCTACGAAGAATGTCCCCCACCCAGCCTTCCTCCAAGACAGAACCTGTTTACATAGACTGATTTAATAGCGGCGAGAAGTATAGATTGTGCGCTGGATCCTGGGAATGATAATGAGATAGGTCACTCCTAACCACCACACCTTGGTTCCGTACATTTTAGCTTCAGATACAGATGTTCATGGATTGGGATAAATGGAAGAATAAATATCGTAAGATATCCATGCTGCCCAACCAGTCTACAAATTGCTTTCAGTCTTTATCACAATCCCAAAAGCGTTTTTCACAGAAAAGAGAAAAAATGATCCTAGCGTTCTTATGAAACCACAAAAGATCGTGAATACCAAAGCAATCTTAAGAAGAACATGAGGTATCATGAGAAATCTAAAAAAGTCAAACTTGTAGAAACAGAGACTAGGATTGAGGTTGCCTGGCTGGGGAGGAGAGACATAGGGAGATGTTGGCAAAAGGGCTCAGACTGTCAGTTACAAGACGAGTAAGGTCTCATGATCGAATGTGCACTGATAACTGGAGTTCACATGACGGTATTGCGTGATTGAAATCTGCTAATAGACTAGAACATAAGTGTTCTCCCCTTTGCGCCCTCCCCCCCATAAAAAGGTCAATATGTAGGATGATGGATGTGTTCATCAACTTGGCGGGAATCCTTCCACAACGTACACGTGTATCAAATCCTCACACGGTACACTTCAAATATATTACAATTTTATTTGCCAATTATTTCTCAAAGCTGAACAAAAAGCAAACACAAAAAGAAGGAACAATGTTCAAAACTCTATTCTCCTAGAAAACCGTATGTAAGGTCTCCAGAAAATTCATAGTAAACATTCATAAATCCCACTTTTTTGTGGAGAATTGGAATATAAAGAGAATGCATACACATTAGGTAGGAAATTTTTATCAGCCCAGTTTTGGCCAGTCAACTGTGAGAAAGGGGGAGAAATGATGACTTTAGTATAATTTGCCCTAAGTCTCCATGAGAATACTACCCCCTCTGGGATTCCTTTCTGCCCACGCAGAGTTCCTAGAAGGTACTTTTTCCAAGCGCGTTGTGTGGAAAAACGTGACTTAGTTTCTTCGTGTCCTGACGATCCATGTACACTCTGGTTTGGCAGAGCCAGTTGTGCGCCTCTGTGATATAATGTGTCACAGACCATTCACATGGGGCTTCTGATCACGAGTGGTTCTCCAACTCACGTTGGCAACTACCGGTGCCGTTTTTGTGTGCCTACACGTGACTTGCATTTGAAATTGTTGTGTCAGGTAAACTGACTGCAGAAATCACGTTGTTATAAAAGACGTGAGCAGCCAGCCTTTGGAACAGAGACCTGGGCGTGGTGTAGACCGGGAGAAGAGCTGCCCGCGTGGGGGAGCGTGGAAGTGACTGTCGCCCAGGACGCACGTCCCGGGTGGCCTGGGCTCCTTGCTGTCTTGCTCCTTCATGCTGAGTCTGTAATTAGTGACCCGTCAGTAATGTGTGAGGCCAGCCATTGGCCACGTTGGTTCTGATCAGGAACGTTTGAAACCACAAAGGAATGTCCTCCCTTACATTTGTTAATCCAGGCTGCTATCTGGGAACCAAACGCCGTGCTAAATGCACTGCTTTCATTTTATCTGTCAAGAGTTCAGATTTTAAGACACTTTACCCTATTTTACAGATAGTTAGGGGGCACCTGGGTGGCTCAGTCAGTTAAGTGTCCGACTTCGGCTCAGGTCACGATCTCACCGTCCGTGAGTTCGAGCCCCGTGTCGGGCTCAGAGCCTGGAGCCTACTTTGGATTCTGTGTCTCCCTCTCTCCCCGCTTGCACTCTGTCTCTCTCTGTGTCTCAGAAATGAATAAACATTAAAAAAATTTAAAGATAGGGAAACTGAGGCTCAGCGAGATTGAAAATGACTGGTTAGTTGATAAAGGAGAGCTTACAGCTCGAGGTCCCGACGCCCTGTGCAGTGGGTGCCAGGAGGTCTGGACGGAAAAGAAGCTGGCCTCTGAAAAGCTGGAGATTCAGTAATTGTCGGAGCTGCTGACAGTAAAACTCGTTTTCTAATCCTCTCCTGGAAACGTATTTTTGCGAGGAAAAGGAGAGTTTTTTCTGGTTCTTATATTAAACTCAGTTCTCATCTCGGATCTTAGGACAAACGGGAGCAGCCACTCTCAAATGACCTCATTTGGATTTTCCTCCCAAAGATACTGCCATTCAGTTTCTCTTGCAGATTTCTAACGTACGCGTGAGACCTTTCCCTCATGAAGGCTGCCTCCACTTGAGGAGGTAGACGTTTGGTACAGTTTCCCTCAAAAACCTCAGAACCTATGAAGTGTGGTATTTAAGGGCAAGAGATGTTATTTCCTCTCCAGCCCATGTGACTCACATTAAGATTTTTTTTTAATTTTTTTTTTAATGTTGGTTTATTTTTGAGAGACAGAGACAGAGCGTGAATGGGGGAGGGGCGGAGAGAGGGACACACAGAATCCGAAACAGGCTTCAGGCTCCAAGGTGCCAAAACAGAGCCTGATGAGGGGCTTGAACCCACAAACTGTGAGATCGTGACCTGAGCTAAGTCGGACACTTGACCGACTGAGCCACCCAGGCACCCCAAGATTTTATCATCAAGGTTAAAAGTTTTCTCAAAACCTTTTTTTCCTTCATCATAGCCTTTTTATCTCGATATCTTTGTTATTGTCTGAACATTTGACTATTTGCATGCATTACTCATATATTTTAAAAGTTTATTTTGATTTGTATAGAGTCATGCAAAGTTCGATGGGTTGAGTGTTAGACCATAGCAAAATTTTCCCAAGTCAACTGTTTGTATTTAAATATCACATACTACACGAAAGTATATACTTTATACCAAATACAGTATAAATGAGAGAATTTAGCTGTGTGTTTCTAGAACTGCTGAGACAGTGATGTTATTTTCACTGTTTAAGTTTTCACCCTTCAGTATTTATGGGTTACCAGCACTGTTCCCCATTTTTAAGAATTGTCTTTGGTATGTATGTATGTATGTATGTATGTATTTAAATTTTATTTATTTTTGACAGAGACAGAGTGTGAGTGAGAGCTAGGGAGGGGCCGAAGGACTGAGAGAGAGGGAGACACAGAATCCGAACCAGGCTCCAGCCCAGACGTGGGGCTCGAACTCACGAACTGTGAGATCATGACCTGAGCCGAAGTTGGACACTCAACCGACTAAGCCACCCAGGTGCCCCTAAGAATTGTCTTTGGTATTTAAAATATAATTCGTGGGCTGAAGGAACATAATCCCAAGGTGTTTAAATGGTTAAACATCAAATAATGCACCTTGTTTGGTAAAAAGCATGACTCTATGCATATGGTGGTTGGAGGTTAAACTGGGAAGGTTATATGTTACTAACTTTAGAAATTATGTCCTGATGGATTGATGGTTGACTTAAATATAAATTCGTGC
Organism: Lynx canadensis; assembly: GCF_007474595.2. Taxonomy (NCBI): domain Eukaryota; kingdom Metazoa; phylum Chordata; class Mammalia; order Carnivora; family Felidae; genus Lynx; species Lynx canadensis. Next base: position 85,522,981 of record NC_044313.2, on the reverse strand, counting down.
CAAGTACCTGTTTTGAGGAGTGGATTACTATGGCTGCAGTTTCCCTGAAGTCTTAGTTCTGTTTGCCTTTGTGTGACTTTAAGAAAACGAAGAATGGGAATGTGCAAATTGAGTTCTTTTTTTCCCTTTTGTATTTATTTGTTTTTATGCTTTTCTATCAGACAAGTGCCCTCCTCAGTCCCCATCCCCTGTTTCACCCAAACCCCACCGACCTCCCCTCTGGTGACCATCAGTGCTCTGTGGTTAAGAGTCTGTTTCTTGGTTTGCCCCCTCTCTTTTCCTGCCTTTGCTCATTTGTTTCTTAAATTCCAAACATGAGTGAAATCATATGGTATTTATCTTTCTCTGACGGACTTATTTCACTTAACATCGTGCACTCTAGTTGCATCCACGTAGTTGCAAATGGCAAGGTTTCATTCTTCTTTATGTGTGAATAATATTTCATTGTGTATACGTTACGCTTCTTCATTCATCAGCCGATGGACACTTGGGCTGTTTACATAATTTGGCTGTTGTAAATAATTCTGCTATAAACATTGGGTTACATGTATCTCTGAATTAGCGTTTTTATATTTTGGGGGTAAATACCCAGTAGTGCAATTGCTGGGTCATAGGATAGTTCTATTTTTAACTTTTTGAGGCACCTCCACACTGTTTTCCAGAGCGGCTGCCCCAGTTTGCATTCCCACCAGCAGTGGAAGAGGGTTGCCCTTTCTCTACTTCCCCACCAACACCTGTTGTTGATTTTAGCCATTCTGATAGGTGTGAGGTGGTATCTCATCGTGATTTTGATTTGTACTTCCCTGATGATGAGTGATGTTGAGCATCATTTCCTGAAAACGTTTAGGAAGAAAAGCACTGACTTTAGCCAGGTTTTCCCCTTTGTGTCTCATAAACACGGACGGTCTAGGAGCTGGATGCCAAGTAGTGATGTAGCCCACTGAGGCACGTTGAGGCACTCACAGATAAATGTGCCCACCGTACAATCCCTCCCTCACTGCTGCACAAGCAGCTGTCCTGAGAACCTGGTGCATCACCGGAAGCCAACGGCAGGTGTGGACGGGACGCCAGGCCTCCCTGCCAAGCACCGCGCTGGCTGGGCTCGTCCAGCGTGGCCGTCGGCGCATCTGGTACACGTCATCTCCAGTTTACATTCGACTCTGCTCTTTTGTGCAGCATCTCAGGACACGCTTACTTGCCAGTCACACACAATAGCACACACTTCTCCCAGTAGCGATTTATAAAAATAATTCAGATGAGAGACTACTTTCAGAATTGTTAAAGAAGTCAGATACAGAGAATGTCAGCATTTCTTTTCCCCAAACTCACATTCTTTTTACGATGCCAGAAAGCTTTTTCCAAAATGTCTTGGGCCTAAATAAACACCGCAGAATGGAGGTAACTGCGTAAAATAAACTGTAAGTATTAGCATAACGTGGTATCGGGTTTTAGACTCCATTCGCTTTCCTGGTATTTTCTATATGACGCACAACTATACGAAGTGAACTCCAATCAACAAGTATTGAGGCAAAATACCATTGCAGGTATGTGATTTTTGTTTGTTTTGTTTTTCCTGTTTTTCAGCTTTATTTCCTTGCTCCTATCACTTCCTAATCCGAGGAGCCCATTGCACTAAATTCCCTACGTCCCTACGTGGTAGTTGTGTGCTCAGGACTTCTTTTTTCCTCTATCCTATTCTGCTGCTTACACTTCAGTGCAGGTGTTGAACAGACTGATAAATAAAACATAGCAGCAAAAAGTGCTGAGAATAAAAATACAGCACTGGGGGGGCGCCTGGGTGGCGCAGTCGGTTAAGCGTCCGACTTCAGCCAGGTCACGATCTCGCGGTCCGTGAGTTCGAGCCCCGCGTCAGGCTCTGGGCTGATGGCTCGGAGCCTGGAGCCTGTTTCCGATTCTGTGTCTCCCTCTCTCTCTGCCCCTCCCCCGTTCATGCTCTGTCTCTCTCTGTCCCAAAAATAAATAAAAATGTTGAAAAAAAAAATTAAAAAAAAAAAAAAAATACAGCACTGGGGAGAGGATAACTAGCTGAGGAGGGGGATCATCATGGGTTGGGTGCTGGTTAAAGGGATCATCATGGGATGGGGTCCTGGTTAAAGGGATCATCATGGGGTGGGTTCTGGTTAAAAGGGATCATCATGGGGTAAGTCCTGGTTAAAGGGGATCATGGGGTTGGTCCCGGTTAAAGGTATCATCATGGGGTGGGGTGCTGGTTAAAAGGGATCATCATGGTGTGGGGTGGTGGTTACAAGGGATCATCATGGGGTGGGGTGCTGCTTACAGGGGGTCATCATCAGGTGGGGTGCTGGTTAAAGGGGATCATCATGGTGGTGTGCTGGTTAAAGGGGGTCATCATGGTGTGGGGTGCAGGTTAATGGGAGACATCATGGGGTGGGGTCCTGGTTAAAAGGGGTCATCATGGGGTGGGGTGCTTATTAAAAGGGGTCATCATGGGTTGGGATGCTGGTTAAAGGGGGTCATCATGGGGTGGGGTGCAGGTTAATGGAGATCATCATGGGGTTGGTGTTGGTTAAACGGGATCATCGTGGGTTCGGGTGCTGGTTAAAGGGGATCATCATGGGTTCGGGTGGTGGCTAAAGGGGGTCATCATGGGGTGGGGTGCTGGTTAAAGGGGATCATCATGCGTTTGGGTGCTGGCTAAAGGGGGTCATCATAGGATGGGTGCTGGTTAAAGGGATCATCATGGGATGGGGTCCTGGTTAAAGAGTTCATCATGGGGTGGATCCTGGTTAAAGGGATCATGATGAGGTGGGGTGCTGGTTAAAGGGGGTCATCCTGGTGTGGGGTGGTGAGTAAAGGGGATCATCATGGGATGGGTGCTGGTTAAAGGGAATCATCATGGGGTGGGGTGCTGTTTAAAGGCGATTATCATGAGGTGGGTGCTGGTTAAAGGCAATCATCATGGGGTGTGATGCTGGTTAAAGGGGGTCATCATGGGTGGGGTGCTGGTTAGAGTCATTAAATAGGGGCTCTGACAGTTGTGTTGAGGAGCCGGAGACATGAAGCCATCTCATACTGAGATATGGCAGGTGGTGTGGTGTGAAGATGTGTACCACCTCTAGGACCTCAACGAGGGGTTGTTGGGTTTGAGATCCAGGGCTGGACAGTCGGCAGCTGCATTCGCAAGTGTGCAGTCGGGTTGCGGTCCACGTGGAAATAAAACCTTGGATGCTTCTGCGGTAGACATCATTTGTGACCGTAAGAGTGTGTGTGCTCAGCAAGGGTAGGAAGAAAAAAGCACGACCCAGGAGGAGGCCAGCATTTAAAGACGGGAGTGTCAAGATCTCGGTGCAGAGGATCTGGGGGGCGGCCAGGGAAGGGCACAGGAGGGAGGTGGGCGCTGAGGGAGGGATGGTCTCTTCTGAGGCCTTTTATTCGTTCGGTGGGGCAGTATCGTCGCCCTTTTCCGCAGTGACTTGTGTACCTTATGGTTTATGAAAAAATAAGAAACGTATGGTTCTGGAGATAGGCATTTTATCCACCGAGAAAGAGAATTCGATGGATGTGGTGGAGATTTGAGGAGAGAGCGAGGTCTGTAGATGTTGTGTGGGACAGGTAAGCACTGTTGAATCCCGGGATGTGGGAAGATGGCCTCACTGAGGGTCCACGTTACTCCGCTTGGCCGTGTTGTGCACATACATGGTGCACACGTATGCGTATGCAGTGGGCTAACGACTGAATCTACCCAGAACTACGGTTTCGACCAAGAAAACAGCATGATTCAGCAAATCCTTCCATTGGGGATTGGCGTGACCATGTGGTTGGCTGTGGCCAAAGGAAGAGCTGGGAGTGGTTTTCTTCCCTCTGGGCTGAAGCATTTACAAACCTAAGGGTCATGTTGGTGAAAGGACCTGGTATGAGCTGAGGTGGCCTCGGATGTTGACCGAGTGCAGGGGGAGAGCCCCCCTGAGGACTTAGATTGATGGAAACTTTTATGAGAACGGGAATTAACCTTTTGTTGTTTCCAGCTGCTGTGCGTTTGGTGGTGATGTCACGTGTCATCTGGTGTGTCCTGCCTGAGAAACAGGCATGTTTGTGGGAGCAGGTGCCTGAGGTCAGGGGAAGGACGGGGGCAGAAATGCTGAGACGTAGAAGCATGAAGCCTGTGAAGATTTAAGTCACCGGGAGTCGCGAGGGCGTAAGTGTCGGGTGCGGAGATGACGTTAGGACGGAGTGGGGGAGGAGGAGAGCATGGGGTTTACTGTGGTGTGTGACCTGCGACCACGGAGGAGGGGGGACCAAGGAAGGTTCTGGAAGTAGCTATAAAAAGCAGAAGGAGATAATCATAAAACAAAATTAACCTCAAAGGATGTGGCTTTTCAAAGGGAATATATCTGAAGCACATAACCTTTTATCAGAATTTCAAGGTCCGTAGCAAATAGCAGCTTTAAAAATGGGTTGTGTTCTTGGATTTCAGACCTCAGAAACAGCATCGAAATATACTCCCAAAGTAAGCACTTTGCCGTGTGGGAGTCTCCAAACAATAAAAGACTATTTGGACTGAAATTATAATGTGTTCACACAAATTACAAACCTTGACCTCCACTAATGTTGCCTCAAGGTTGGTTTTTCTTCTAATTAATTCACAGTTATGATATATATATTTTTAAAAGTATGTCGGTTTCTTACATTATTTGGAAAGAAAAAGCCAACATCTGTCCCTTCCACTCAATTTTATCGTGAAGTCAAAACTGCGAAAAAATACAGTCCGCCTACTTCCTTTTACACGAATTTATATTCATTACACTTTTCTGTCAAAAACCTGGAGTCATATACTTGACAACGTGAACTTTTGTCTCTATTACCTAGTGATCAATAGTGTTTGCTTTTTCATTATTATTATTCGGCAAAGTTCGTTGTGTTGCTTGGCCTTGTTTAGTGCTTTGTAGAATTTAGGAACATGAAGGGGTAAAGCAGCACACGCCGCACCGGACCTCCGGGCGGTTTGGGTAAATAGTACGCGGCCAACTATGTTACAAAGGGGGGAAGGACCCCTTGTCTTCGCTGGTATTTCAATGGCGCTTTTACGATCCTACTACCTGCTTTAAGTTTCCAAAGTCCTTTATAGTAATTCGCTTGGAAAATTCCATAATTATATCTATGTGTATTACACCTGTTTCCTAAAATCACCATGACAATCCCGTTAAAATACTTTTGGCGGGAAAACGAGTATTGTTTTCCCTCTGGATTTGGTTTAAAAATATATGTATTATCTAAACTGAGATCATGTAAAAGTGACATATAAAGGGGATATTGTGGCTTTAAACTTTACAAAATGAACCGTTTTCGCTGTTTGCATTTTGTTTCTTAATCAACAAGACTATTTGTAGGACCCTTTTGCCCATATTTTTTACAACCTTATGAGCAAATGAGCAATTGACGACACATATTGAGAATGTACTATCCGGTTGGTTTTCACATCCACGTACACAGGTGAAACTATGATGGTCACGATGACGAATGTACCACATGGAACACTGTCCTGCTCCTTCGCAGCCCACCTCGCCAGCCACTGACCATGTCCCCAGGCACAACTGATGTGCTGTCTGTCACCCTGAGTTTGCCTGCATTTTCTAGGATTTTATAGAATCGGAATCATGTAATACCCGCTCTTTCTTTCTTTGGCTTCCACTCAGCGGAGTCAATTTGAGGTGCCACGTTGTGTGGATCCTTTGCTTGTTGCATTTTGGCTTATTTTATTTTATTTTTAATGTATTATATAGACCTGTCACAATTCTCTTCTTCCATCACTTGTTAATGGGCTTGTGGTTTGGGCTGTCCCTGGTTCTGGCTACCACGAGTAAAGTTGCTGTGACGTTTCGTGTACGGTCGTCATGTGAACATGTGCTCGTATTTGTCAAGGGTAAATCCCCATTCCTGTAGGGGCTGAATTACGTGGAAGTGTCAGGAACTTTTGAAGAAGCTGACAGCTTCTCCAAGTGTTTCTGCCCCTTTACAATCCCACAGTCGTGTACGAGAATTCCGGTTGTGCCCTGTCCTCGACACTTGGTGCAGCTTTGTTATTTTTAGACATTTTTATGGGGATTTAACAGGTGTGTCCTTGAGTTTGACTCTTTAATTGGTTTGCAGCTACTAATGTCGAGCATCTTTTCAAGTGCATTTTTACCATCATGTATCCTGTTTGCTGACGGGCCAGCTCAAACCATTTGCCTCTTTGTGAGAAATTAGTTGTCTTATTTATTGTGAGTCTTTATATATTGTGGATATAGGTTCTTTATTGAATGTACAATCTGAAAATAATTTGTGGTTTGTTTTCTTTTTCATTCCCTTGACTTTTGAAGAGCAGAGATCCTTGGCGTTGATGCGTTATGATTGATCAGTTGTTTCTTTTTACGGCCCATGCATGTGGTGCTGTGAGTAAGAAACCTTTGCCCCACCCAAATATTGTCTCCGGCCCGGCCGTTCTTAGCCCTGTGTGGCTCTGTGGTTACGCCCTGTGCTCTCTTCCTGTGGTTTTTTCTCTGGAGGCCAGTGGCCTCTTCACACACATGTTCAGAACACATGGACACAAGGAGGACTCTCACATCCCCAAGCTGGTGTCTCTCTGTTCACTTCTTTCCTGTCCAGTATTCTTCCCCGTGTGCCCCGGCTTCCTCAGCCTCCTGGCCTTCCGGCTCCATCCCCTCAATTCAGGGGGACTTCTGGGCTGGGGCCACAGCCTGGGAGCCGTCTTGAGGCAGCAGGTGAGTCAATCGTGGGGATACCGTCATTATTTCCCCTTCCTCAGCGATCTGTGTTGTACACAGTCTCACCACCGTTGTTTCGTGTCTTTGTGTAGTTGTTCATTCGTTCTGGGTGATTCCTATCCCTGTTAGTCTGCCTCAGCCAGAAGTGGAAGGCCCAGTGGTGTCGACCTGACATCCACTTATTTCGCTCCCCTTTCCTGATCTCATGTCTGTTACGTAGTCGCTTTGCTGTCCCGCTCTAACTGCTGTGACATGTGCTTCTTCGTTAGCCTCGTTACTGTTGACTCCAGAGTTGTCAATGGAATTGAGCGAATACATTACTAGATCTCCATAAACCAACTAAGTCATTTATTTCTAAGGGTCAGTCAGGATGAATTAACTGCATGCTTTTTGGGGAGACAGCTCTATGGGTTCTCGTGTTTCTGCGTGTCATGTAAGCAGAGGAACTAACTTCTTCTTGATTATCTTTTCAAAGATCTTTGCATGGAGACTCGTTGGAAGACAGAACTGACATTGTCCTGTAAAGCGAAGGGCATGTTTGCTTACAGTCTTGGAAGATAGAGATAACCTGTGCCTCCAGAGCAAAGGGCAGGCATGTTTAGTGCCCTTTATAAAACACTCAGGTTATCTGACTTCAGGTTTCCTCTCTTGTACTCTCTACCCACCTGTAATCTGGCCCTTTCCTTGTAGCCCTTTGGGAATTAGCACCTAGGGAACCAGCACAAGAAACTGTTAGTATTCTGACTGCTGCTGTTTCTGAGAGTCATAAAATCCTGTGTCTCTGACCAAGGAGTGCTATGCCTTCTGCCAATGCTCATGATACTGTGGCGGAGTAAATTCTCATTTAAAATAAGGGCAAAATCTCAGACTTTTTACAGTTTTGATGCGCTTTTGCAAATAATTTGCAAACACAGGTTGAATAGAATTACTAGTGGGAATAAGTTTCTTCTACTGGTTTTAAATCATTATTAATGTGTGACAGCTATGTAAAAAGGGTGTTTTAGACCACACTGGTGTGCTATGACACATCATGCTAACATCTCTTGAAAGTGAGTAAATGGAACGAAGGAAACATTTTGGCACACTTCCTGAATTGGTAGTCAAATTTAACATCAATGCATCAAAAGAAATTCACTGCAACTAAGTGAGTCTTGAGGAATTTTTTTACTGCTTGCCTTACCATTCTGTCTGGGACATATCAAAACATAAGGAGTGGCAGGAAATAATAGCCTCTTGGATAAAGAGGACTGACTTTTCCTTTTCTTCGGGTCTTTCCATTGGTCTCTTTTTCTGAGCAAGTGGAGAATGACAACTATAACAAGATGAGGTCACTTCCCATGTTTACATGTTCATGCTTGAGAGGTTGTAACCACTTGGATGAAGCAACCTGACTCCCAAGTAATTCACATTTATCTTGAGTGGTTAGTAATCTATCAAGCAAAGTGAAGTCCATAGGAAACATACACCACCATCAATATGAAAAACAAACACACGTAATGTATCCAAGAAAGTTTTGTGTTTCTTTGAGCCTATTGTTTGACCTTTGTGTGACTCTGCCTCCTCGTCTGGAAAAGGCAAAATAATGGCATTTACTTCAAAGGATTGTTGTAGGTGTTAAATGAGTTTGTATATGCAAAACATTTAGAACATAACCTTGCACTTAGAAAGGGAATTCGTAAGTCTTAATTGGCTCTAATTATAAAAGAATAGCCTCATTACCAAAGTGTTACACAATAAAATTAATAAGTGAAGGAAGAAAGATGTATGATTCCTGTGACAGCAGTAACAAACTATCACAAATGGGGTGGCTCACAACAACAGAAACTTACTGCCTCACGATTTGGGAGGCCAGAGGTATGAAATCAAGGTGTTGATAGGGCTTTACTCCATCCAGACCCCACAGGGTTGCGTCTTCCAGCTTCGGGCAGCCCCAGACGTTCATTGGTTTGTGGCAACATAGCCCCACTCCCTGCATCCGCCTTCATATGGTTTCCTCCCTGTGTCTCTTCATCATCTTCCCTCTGTATGTATCCGTATCTGTATCCAAGTTGTTCCTTTTCATAGGGCACGATCATATTGGATTAGGGCCCACCCTAATGACCTTATTTTAAAATCTGATTACCTCCATAAAGACCATATTTCCAAATAAAGTCACATTCTGAGGTAGTGGAGGTTAGGACTTCATCACATCTCTTTGCAAGGAAGAATTTAGTCCATAGCAGGAGGAATTATGCTACCTGTGTAATTAAGTAATATGGATACTTTATTGAAAAAAAATGTATCTAAAAATGTAAGAATATGCTCCATAAACTTACCGTAACTTAACATTAAAATATTTTAGGGTAATCTTGACAACGTACAGAGAATGCTTTATTAGTTACAGTGATACCACCCAAGTGGCAATGGTGTAAATGCGATTTACAGTTCAGTTCACGTGGTCACATTTCCTTGAAAGCATATGACTGGTGATCATGGGATGGGAGCAAAGATTAAAAGACATAGCAGTTTTTGTATCAGGTCGATTTTTCTTAATAAATAATAAAATAATTTGAATGACCTAAGACACAACTGCGTCGAGCAGCTGGGTCGCGGGGTGGATTTGTACGGAGCTAGCCTGCTTGTAGGCGGTGCCTGTTGAATTCAAAGACTCTGAAGTCTATGTGTCTGGACATTAAATCCCAGTAAGTAGAGGGGCTTGTTATACTTAACGTGGTCCTAATTAACTGGTGACAGTTAAGAACCGTTGCTTAGGTCTTCAAATCACATTCATTTGGTACAATATGACTTAGTTCATTCAGCTATGGCAACAAGACCTAAAGATATACGTTAAACAATTATCTCCATCACTTTACGTTTTAGATTCGAATTTCATCATTTTATTTCCTATTTGCAGTGACAGACATTAGGTAAGCTAATTAGAGCTAAAACATTTAGTCATAAAAAATATGCCCTCAGGAAGGATTAGAACTCAGGCATTGCATTCTGGACTCTTCATTGTCAGTGTAGCATGAGTTGGGGGAAAGAGTGGACAGCAGATCATCAGGGCTCTAGATCAAGCATTCTGACCAAGGGAGACATAGAAGGGATCGAAGACTCTACCCCACTGCCTCCACATCTAGGACTTTGTGGAACAAATGCTAAAATAATCCAGACGTTTTATCATACACCCAATCAAAGAACCATATGTATGGATGGGTAGCACTTCTTCCCTGTGTTCTCTCAGAGCAGCGCTTCTTCAGAATTCCAGGGGCTGAGTTCAGTCAGCTACAAAAGAATCAGAGATTTTGAGAATATATGAAGGTGAAATATAAGAATTTCATGAATAGACTATTCTGAGCCTTTCCTATAATTTAATGTTAAAAGAGGGTTGTATGTTATCCAAGCTGACAATAAATTATATTTTAAATAAATAAATAAATAAATAAAAATAAAAGAGGGTTGATTTACATTGGAAGATCTAAGGTATCACTTAGAGTTAAATTATTTTTAACAAATTCAGATGGCCTATGGTGGGGCAAAGTCTCACTGTACTGGGCACCATATTCTAAGTCTTTTTTCTACCATGAGAATTATAGAGCAATCCCAAATGTACAGGATATATTGCTTTATTTAAATTAGCTACAGTCCGACGTTGCACGAATATGAATGAATAACGAGAAAAAGAAGCAAAACCAAGTGGAGTCAGGGCCCACGGAAAATTACTGAAATGTGGAATTTCCCTCTATTACAGCAGTTAATCATCTAAGGCTTGAGAAAAAGGGACATGAGGGGCCTGAACGTGGTTTAGAAATGTTACAATATCCATTCATGTATAATACTGAAGACAGTTATAACTCTAGCTATTGTATTTTGAATAGTCTCTATGTGTCAGACATTGTGATAAATGTTTGGTGATAGACATTTAATTAAAACAACCCATTGAGTTGATAGTATTGTTCCTGTGTAGAGATGAGGAAAATAAGACTCTTGTATATCAAACAACATGCCATATCCATGAAGCTTCAGGTTAACATCATGGTAGACATTGTTCAGGTGACCAACAGCCATCACAGTCTTCCATGGTCCTTGGTGAGAAGTCCACATATAGCATGAAGCCACAGTCCAGCTTCCCACAGAATCAATTGGAGAAGAGTTATGGAGAAGGAAGGATTCCAAGTAACTGCGGTGAGGCTACAAGCAGGAGTTATCTCACTGGGAGTTAGAATGTCAGACAGAAAAACTGAGTCTATTTAGTAGTAAAAGAATGCCAGACGTGGATTGTGGATGTACCACACTTTGCATTTACCCTGCCTCATCTTGACAAATTACCTGTTCTAAGTCGCAACATAGTGACGGTCTCAACCAGGATTCAGACCCAGCTCTACCTAAGTGCCAAAACTATGTAATTTCCATTATATGTTAATAGTTTACCTGTAGGGACTGAAATAACAGGCATAAAGCAGGCATGGCCCCTAAATGTTCAGTTGCTTAGGAACTGGTGGAAAGTGACTTTAGGTGGCAAAATGACTTACCTTAGCTACTCTATATTTCAGAGGGTGAGAAAAAGTCTATTGAAGTAAGAAATTTAAATAAAAAAGTGACCTGTCAGCTGGCAAATAAGCACATTGATTAATTAATTCTGATATTATCAGTTGATCTCTTCTTTTTTGATTATTCATTTTTTATGTTTTTTTCTTTTTTTCTTTAAGTATAATTAACATACAGTGTTAGATTAGTTTCAAGGGTATGATGTGGTGATTCAACACTTCTATACATTGCTCAGTACTTATCACAACAAGTGCCCTCTTTAATCCATCACCCCCCTCCCCAACCCCGCCACACTTTCTGGTAACCATCGGTTTGCTCTCTATATTTAAGAGTCTTTTCATTTGTCTTTTTTCCCCTTTGTTTGTTCCTTGTGTTTTTTTCCTCAAATTCCACATATGAGTGAAATTATATGGTATTTGTCTTCCTCTGACTGATTTTCTTCACTTAAAATTACACTCTCCAGCTCCCTCCATGTTGTTGCAAATGACAAGATTTCATTCTTTTTATGGCTGAGTAATATTCCAGTGTGTGTGTGTGTGTGTGTGTGTGTGTGTGTGTGTGTGTGTGTGTGTGTGTACCACATCTCCTTTATCCATTCCTCCATGGATAGATACTTGGGTTGCTTCCATAATTTGGCTGTTGTAAATAAAGCTGCAATAAACATATAGAGGTGTATATATCTTTTCAAATTACTGTTTTCGTTTTCTTTGAGTACATTCCCAGTAGTGGAAATAGTGGGTCATAGAGTAGTTCTATTTTTAACTTTTTGGACAAACGTCCATACTGTTCTCCACACTGGCTGCGCAGTTTGCATTCCCACCAACAGTACAAGAGGGTTTCCCTTTCTCCACATCCTCGCCAACGCCTATTGTTTCTTATGTTGTTGATTTTCATCATTCTGACAGGTGTGAGGTGGTATCTCATTGTGGTTTTAATTTACATTCCCCTGGTGATAAGTGATGTTGAGCATCTTTTCATGTGTCTAGTGGCCATCTGTAGGTCTTCTTTGGAAAGATGTCTATTCTGCCCATTTTTAATTGGATTATTTGAGCTTTTTGGTGTTGAGTTGTACAAATTCTTTATATATTTTGAATATTAACTTCTTATCAGATACATCATTTATAAATACCTTCTCCCATTCAGTATGTTGCTTTTTTGTTTTGTTGATGGTTTCTTTGCTGTGCAAAGTTTTTAATTTTGTTCTGGTCCCAGTAGTTTAATTTTGCTTCTGTTTCCCTTGCCTAAAGAGACATACCTAGAAAAATGTTTCTACCGCTGATGTCAGAGAGATTACTACCTATGTTTTCTTCTAGGAGTTTTATGGTTTCAGGTCTCACATTTAGGTCTTTAATTTATTTTGAGGTTTTTTTTGTTTGTTTATTTTTGTTTTTTGTGTTTTTTTTTTATATGTGGTGTTGGAAAGTGGTGTAGTTTCATTATTTTGCATGTAGCTTCCCAGTTTTCCCAGCACTGTTTATTGAAGAGACTGCTTTTTCATCATTGTATATTCTTGCCTCCTTTGTTATAGATGAATTGATCATCTAAGTGTGGGTATTTCTGGGCTCTGTGTTCTGTTCTGTTGATCTGTGTGTCTATTTTTCGGCCAGTACCACACTGTTTTGATTACTACAGCCTTGTAATATAACTTGAAATCTGGGATCGTGATACTTTCCAGTTGTGTTCTCCTTTCTCAAGATTGCTTTGGCTACTCAGGGTCTTTTGTGGTTCCAGACAAATTTTAGGATTATTTGTCCTAGTTCTGTGAAAAATATTGTTGGTATGTTGACAGGGATTGCATTAAATCTGTAGATTGCTTTAGGTGGTATGGAAATTTTAACAATATGCGTTCTTCTAATCCATGAGCATGGAATGTCTTTCATTTGTATCAGATACTCTTTTCAAATATGCATTGTTAAATACAGAGTTCATAAAGATATATGGAGGGGTGCCAGGGTGGCCCAGTTGGTTAAGCATCTGACTCCCGATTTCAGCTCAGGTCGTGATCTCACGGTTCATGCATTCAAGCCCTGTGTCATACTATCAATGCTGACAGCTCAGAGCCTGGAGCCTGCTTTGGATTCGGTGTTCTCCTCTCTCTCTGCCTCTCCCCCACTTGTGTGCACACGCTCTCTCTCTCTCTCTCAAAAATAAACATTTTAAAAAGATATATGGATATATGAGTTTTATTTCCCAGTAGTTTTTGTCTGTCATAGAAATACTGAAACTCTTCTTCCAGCCAGTGTTACAAGGGTAGATTTTAGAATTTTTAGATTTGACCAGTTCCATTGGGCAAAACTCAGCCTCTCTGAGACATAGGTCCTTTAGCAGTCCAATGGGAATAGCTATCAATACCTGCATCATAAATTTGGTGAGGGGCATCTGGGTGGCTCAGTCAGTTAAGCGTCTGACTTCGGCTCAGGTCACGATCTCGTGGTTTGTGAGTTTGAGCCCCACATTGGCCTTGCTGCTGTCAGCGCAGAGCCTGCTTTGGATCCTCTCTCTCTCTCTCTCTCTCTCTCTCTCTCTGCCCTTCCTCTGCTCATGCTCTCCCTCTCTTTCTCAAAAAAAAAAAATCCAAAAAAATTTTAAATAAATAAATAAATAAATTTGTCGAAATAATGCAATATAGATTCTAATATCATTTCCATCGTCTTTATCAGCATCCTCCTTTTCTCTCTACTTCACACATCTGTGTCTTTTTATGTGGAATAAATTGCTGTCTTTTCTAGAATGTCACAATCTATACTAAACGTGTTCAGTCCACTTCAAATTCTGACAGCTTTTCAGGACACCCCTTACGCCCCAGTGCCAAACAGTCAGACACTCATTCAGGTACCTGTCTGTGAATCAAAAAAGGATTCAGTATTTTACATAATCCCTTACTGATGATAAATCTTGTCTTTTCCATTTTATGAGTTTAATGAAAGCAAAACTCTAGCTACTTTCACTTAAAAATGATTATTTTTAACTTATCACCACAGCAATACCTTGCATGTTAAATAGATAGTAATACCAGCTTGGATGGGCTTGGCTGGGTGTTAAGACCTTGCCTCACATCCCCATCTTCTTTCAGTGTTTTGTGGTCATTGATGGTCTGGCAGCAGCATCTAGAGTGAAGCCAAGAAAGGAATCAGAGGATGACCCTAGAGGTTCTTGTGATTTTTATTTTTTATTTAGGAGAATTTTTATGGATTCTGCACACTTATAAGGATACTACTAAAAATAATACCTGGTCTCCTAGTTCTTCATCATTAATACACATTATTGTATTTTACTTTCGCTTGTTGGCAGATGAGGATGGATGGAAAAATTGTTGATAAAATTTTACATGACAGGGATGTTTGAGATCAATTCTTACTTTGTGACACGGATTGCCTTCATTAGCTATCGTGATTAATAACAGACAGATGGGATTCAAGAATTCTCTCCAGAAGAGATAGTAAGACCACAAAAGACTCCAAATCGCCAAAGTTATCTTGAGAAAGGAGAACATGCTGGAGGCATCATGCTCCTTGATTTCAAACTACGTTAGAAAGGTATAGTAATAAAAGACAGCATGGTGCTGGCATAAAATTGGACACATGGACCAATGGAACAGAATAGAGAGTCTAGAAATAAACCCATGCCTATATGGTCAATTAATTTATGTCTTACGGCATAATCAAAGATCAGAATGGATTAAAGACTTGAGTGTACCCCTGAAACTATAAAATTCTTGGATTAAAACATAGGGAAAAAGTTCTGTGATATCCATCTTGGTGATGATTTTTTTTTTTAATTTGACACGGAAACAAAAATAAACAAGTGGGACTACATCAAAGTAAAAAGCTGCACAGCAAAGGAAACCATCAACAAAATGAAAAGGCAACTTTGGAATGGGAGAAAATATTTGCAAATTATAGATATCTTAAAGGATTAGTATTTAAAATACATAAAGAACTCATATAACTCAATAGCAAAAAAAAAAACAGTAAAAGAAAACATAAAAATGGTCAACAGGTGTATGAAAAGGTGCTCAACATCCCTAATCATCAGGGAAATGCAAACTAAAACCACCATGAGATATCACCTCATACCTGGTAGAATGGTTATTATCAAAAAGACAAGAAATGACAAATGCTGGTGAGGATGTGGAGAAAAGGGAACCTTTGACAATGTTGGCGGGAATGCAAACTGGTGCAGCCTCTCTGGAAGACAGTAGGGAGGTTCCTCAAAAATTAAAACTAGAATTAACACATGGCCCAGCAATTGCATTTCTGTGTATTTACCTGAAGGAAAAGAAGACAATGAATTCTAAAAAATGTGCTTCCCCATGTTAAACGCAGCATTATTTACAATAACCAAGATGTGGAAACAACTGAGTGTGTGTGTGTGTGTGTGTGTGTGTGTGTGTGTGTGTGTGTAAATGAGACACAATGAAATACTATATAGCTACGAAAAAGGAAAGAAATCTTGCCATTTGTGACCACGTGGATGGACCTTGAGCTCATTATGCAAAGTGAAATAAGTCAGACAGAGAAAGACAAATACTGTATGATCTCATTATATGTGCAGTTTTAAAAACAAAGGAAAAACAAGTTCATAGATACAAAGAACAGACTGGGTGATTGCCAGAGGCAGGTCATGGGGTTGGGCAAAATGAGTGAAAGGGGTGAGAAGGCTCACACTCCTAGTTATAAAATGAATAAGTCATGGGGATGTAACGTAATGTACGTGTAATGTACGCATGGTGACTATAGTTAATAGTGCTTTATTGCATGTTTGAAAGTTGCTAAGAGAATCGATATTTAAATATATTTAAAAAGATATTTAAAAAAATTTGTAGCTATGTTGGTGAAGGATGTTAACTAGACTTATTGTGGCAATCATTTAGCAATATAGATAAAAATGGAATCATCGTGGATTTTTTTGAATCATTATGTTTTATACCTGAAAGTAATATTATTTTATATGTCAATTATACAAAAAATATTAAACAAATTAAATAATTTACAATTAAACAAAAAAATAAGAGATTATAGGAAAATCTTATAGTCCTGTTCCTTTTCTTTTGTTGAATTCTCTCTTAGTATGTCTTTGGTCTGAGAACTAAGGGTCTTACACACACACACACACACACACACACACACACACACACACATATATTACATATATTTAATTTTTTAAGTTTAATTTTGAGAGATAGAGACAGAGCATGAATGGGTGAGGGGCAGAGAGAGAGAGAGAAAGAGAGAGAGAGAGAGGGAGACAGAATCCAAAGCAGGGTCCAGGCTCTGAACTGTCAGCACAGAGCCTGATGCGGGGCTCGAACTCATGAACTGTGAGATCATGACCTGAGCCCAAGATGGAGGCTTAACTTACTGAGCCACCCGGGTGCCCCATGGGTCTTACCAATTTATAAATAAGTTACTGTGCCCGAAAAAAAGGAGAACATGGCAATTGTGTAGAATGACAGATGCTAAGTTTTCATTAGTTTATTCACATGTATTTTCTAAGCATATGGTAGGTTATATTTTGTATATTATTATTATTAAAAAAATTTTTTTTACTATTTATTTTTGAGACAGAGACAGAGCATGAACAGGGGAGAGACAGAGAGAGAGGGGGAGACTCAGAATCCGAAGCAGGCTCCAGGCTCTGAGCTGTCAGCACAGAGCCCGACGCGGGGCTCGAACCCATGGACCGTGAGATCATGACCTCAGCTGAAGTCAGACGCTTAAATGACTGAGCCACCCAGGCACCCTGGTATTTTGTATATTATTTTACTTCCTTGGTCAGACATCAAGATTAACAAAGTTAGATCCCTTCTCTACTACTACTTAATAATTTCCTCTAAAACTACCATAATCTGGTATACACAGATGATTTTGTAAGCAGGTATTGGAGTGCTGAGGTTGTTGATAATGCATGAAGCCCTCTCTAACACTTCCCAATCTCCCTTACGTTGAAAGTACAATTATATCTTCATTTTTACGTGAAGAAACTGAGAGTTAGAGATGTTGAAATATTGTGTTATACAGCAAGGGAGAACTAAAATCTGAATTTGAACTCATGTGCACTTGACTCTAAAAGATTTTTTATTAACTATGTTATGAAGTTTTAATCACCATACTTAAAGTGGTAGCTCTTAGTTGATGTATTTCCAATCATTTTTAAACTAATTTTTTTCTTTTATGGAATACTGAGAAATACTGTTTTGGATCATCATAATTTAAGTAATACACATGCCTCTCAGATGATCTTGTACTGAATTTCTTTAAAGCATGCTGTATTTTTAAGGATGTGTGTAGAGTACTGTATTCCTCAGCCCTTATTTTTCACAAATGGCCCAACTGACGATTTTCAGTCTGTGATGTGTTTAGAGTAACAACATTTTACTTACTTAAAGGTTATGTCATCATAACTTAAAACGTATAGGTCATGGTTCAAAAATAAGAAATAATTGAAAAGAGAAGAGAGACAGCCAGAGTAATTCTTTTGGTTTTAATAGATGTGGAATTTATGATTCAAGGCTTAATTTGAAGCTTAATACTATGTAAGTGTTTGGCATTTCCCTGAAACACAAAACCTAAGCAAGATTAATATTTCAAGGAGGAGGCACGGCAAGAGATTAAGCCCACTCGTCCCACCCACAACTCAGTGTCACCTTGTTTTTCTTGGGTTGGTAAGTGTAGAGTGATTCAGAATATACCTTACCCCATTGGATCGGCTAACTACTTATCAAAGTGTTAACAAAATGTAAGGTTAACAATGTTACCAGGATCTTTTCCCTTAAGAACACCAAGAATCTATTATAATGTATTTTTCATCGAAAAAGTTAAATTGTTGTAGTGGCCATTAAAGATTTTGCTTTCCATTATATAGAAAATTCACAGCTACTGATGAACTCATTACCAGATAACAGAAGCCTATCAATATATAAACTATATTACAGTCACTTATAGCAATCTCTATCTTTTTTTTTTTTTTTTAATTCACTGACTATATCTGGGCGCCCGGGTGGCTCAGTCGTTGAGCGTCCGACTTTGGCTCAGGTCGTGATCTCACGGCTCGTGAGATCTTCAAGCCCCGTGTCCGGCTCTGTGCTGATGGCTCGGTGCCTGGAGCCCACTTCGGATTCTGTGTCTCCCTCCCTCTGCCCCTTTCCCACTCATGCTCTCTCCCTGTCTCTCAAAAATGAATAAATGTTAAAAAAAAATTGAAAAAAATTCACTGACTATAATTCAGGACCGATGAAAAATTATGAATTATGGGTTGGAGGGGCCATCTGAAACTAAAGTTATATGTACACGCATGTACATACACATATACAAACATACACACAATAAATCCATAATAAACATTGTGAAGCAATACATAAACATACACGTAAAGTAAATCCATAATAAATATTGTGACTCAATTGTACAACGAAAACTGAATGGCTTCTCTCCTTTCTAATAGTGTATTATTGATGTCTATAAAAACTACAAGAAATCTGGCTTCCAGATGCATGTTTCCTGGTGTTAAATGTAAGAACTCCCCGTCAAAGCTGGTTACTGCAAATGAGCGTAGGAAGCAGATGACGGCAGTAAGTTAACTCGGTACGGAAATCCTCAGCACAGCAAGCTCTTCTAACGGTTCGGATCATATCAGACTCTGTCACCCGCTGGGCCTCGACACACGACAGAGACACGTCTTTCCAGGAGTTTCATTTTCACTGAGTTCAGACTAAATGCCATGCAGACGTCCAGTATTTCTCGTAGGGATATTGTTACAACTGCCAGATAGTTCTGCTGGAATTCAGGGCAGGAAGGAAACTACACTCTTCCCCAAACTCTCCAGGCTGTTCTCTGACAATAGCTCTTATATCACACAGAGTATACTTTGATTCGATTTTCCTTGAACTATTTCATGTTCCAGTGGGTAAAGAATAGATTGTGTGTGTGTGTGTGTGTGTGTGTGTGTGTGTGTGTGTGTGTCTAACACGATGTACTGTGAATAGGGTATCTGGGCACTGTGGGACCCCCAGCTCATTTTCTTCTGGCTCCAGACTCAGAAGCAAGTATGTTACCAGAAGCCGAGCACAGAGCTGGAGTCTAAGCTAGAAACTTGAGGTCTAGCAGCCTGCCCTTTACACGTTTACTTCCAGAACACTCCCATCTATAAAGGGGAGGGTGTTATAGCATCTATAACACAGGGATGTGGGTCCCAATGGCACCTAGTTCACTGAAGTAATGCATAGCCCCGAATTAAGTGCTCCATTGTAGTAACAAGTAATGGCAGTCGCCTTGAGAGTATGGACAGCTTCGTGGGCTTCCTGTGATGTCGTCCGGCACTAGGCAACATGCTCCACGTGTCGTCTTGGGAATTTCACTCAACTCGTCGGCCTGTTAACAAAGTGCTGGAGGCACGGTGGATGGTTGGACAGGAAAAGAAAAAGCCCACCTGTCAACTTTTTTGCCCTGTTACATCCTCAACAAACTGAGCTGGACTTTATCAAATACCCAAGCTTTGGCCACAAGAAAATGTGAAAATATGTAAAGAGACTTAAAGACATAATAGTGATCTTTTGAAAATAATTGTAGCTAAAACAAAGGAGAGAGTATATTCAGTCCGTGTTTGAAAACAGATCTCACTCCGGACGCCCAGGAAAGTAATTTGCACAATAAAAGGTGCTCAATAAATTTTTTTAAATTTAATTAGTTGATGGCAATTACGTAAGGAAGCCAGTTAACGAAGCAACACTGACCCCCTGGAAGATCATATAATCTGCACGTGGAGAACTATTTGAGTGTTTTGGATCGTATCAAGTGATCATATTCGGTCTTGTCTTTTGTAGACTCTGTGTCCCCTTGTCTTGTATCATCCTGTGTCCAATACAGCCAAGAACACAGAAGATTTGAAAATATAAGAATTATGTTAACTGTAAAATAGCTACCGAGTTCCTGTGTAGCTGTGATGCAAATGTATATATCTCCTTCTTCAGCCTCCTAACAGCGAGGAACAACAATGCGCAGAAGAACAAGTACAAAAATATATACGGGAATAACAGAATATGACAGTATAGGAAATATCTTCTAAATAACACGGAAGCTGGTGCTTTCAACAGAAAACTCTTTGAATTGTCCAGTGCAATAATAAATACACTGAAAGCTTCTTAAATGGATTACATATGTGGTATAATAAGGTAAATCTGAATGGAGATGTTTGGTAAGTACAGGTCTGACTTGAGGCGGATCCTGAACAAACGTTTACTACCAGGCACTGAGTGTATTAAGAATTGAACACGGGAGGGGCGCCTGGGTGGCTCAGTCGGTTGAGCGGCTCAGGTCACGATCTCGCGGTCCGTGAGTTCGAGCCCCGCGTCAGGCTCTGTGCTGACAGCTCGGAGCCTGGAGCCTGTTTCAGATTCTGTGTCTCCCTCTCTCTGACCCTCCCCCGTTCATGCTCTGTCTCTCTCTGTCTCAAAAATAAATAAACATTAAAAAAAAAAAACATTAAAAAAAAAAAGAACTGAACATGGGAAAAAATATCTCACATATGCAGTCTTTTTTAATTCTAAAGAGTGAGAATTGATCTTTACAATGATTATATAGATGACTGCAGAGTGTCTTGAGAAATTTAAAAAGAGGAATAAACTAGATTTAGGTTCTTTTCTGGGCTAACTATATTTTGTTGAATGCCAATATTTTGAGGACTGTTTAATGCTGCAAGCATTTATTAGCTATCTTTTCTGTACCTAACAAGGTACTTTGTGATTTGGAGAAAAAGTTAAGATACTTTTCTCATCCAGCTTGCTTATAATTTATTAGTGGGAATAAGTAAACATACAACTATTTTATATATTTGTGTGATAGTAATAATTTGAAATATTCTTTCTTTTAAATAAGATTGGGAGTTTGGATATTGATAAATCTCATTTTTGAGTCATAGAACTTTCCATGATCCTCTTGAATAGAGATTTAATTAGGTCTCAGAGAAATCAGAAGTAATCTTTACTAACTCCCTATTGCTTTCAGAATTAGTTATAGATTTTCCATCCTCCATGGGGAAAAACTGAGAGCTTTCCCCCTGAGATCAGGAACACGACAGGAATGTCTACTCTCACCGCTGCTGTTTAACATAGTGTTGGAAGTCCTAGCCTCAGCAATCACTTGTTTCTAAACGTGTTTTATGTCATGGCCTAAGCTTTCTACCATTGTTGCCCAAAACAATGTGTAAATGCCCAGTAAAATAGAATTTAGATTTGTATTCCTGACCACCGTCTATGCTTTCCTAACAAGACCTTTGCCTATGCCCTAGAATATCACTCACACTACTAAAAATTCACTCTTCTTTGGTGTTAAGTCACTGTCTACCACTCTCATGAATGTTATTCTAGCATCTTTGTTTCTGTTTCAGAACTGTAGTGATACTTTGCTTGGACCTCTCTTTCAAAGTACCAATTATGCAAATTGAAAACACTTGGTATAATAGAAAGCTCAATGTAAATACTGTTTTTTCTTCTTTTCTTGACTCTTCAAATATTTGATAAGTAACCACATATATCAAACTGCTTGGTGCTAGTTTAGCCTCAAGAGACTCAGGATCCACCGGCAGAGAGAAGTAAGTAAGCCGACGTCTAGAGTATAGGAGACTAAGGGCCATGGCAGACGAAGGAGCAAATGGATCAAAAAAACACAAAGTTGTGAAACACGTAACATCTTCCCCAAACTTGGATCTAGGGTACAGTGGGAGGAAACGGTGAGTTTGCAGGGATGATGGGAGAGAGTCTAAAGAGAATGAAAGACGATCTGAACTGTGCTGTGCCATAAGCACACATCTTTGAATCTCGTGAGAGCCATGATCCACATGGAGAGGTCTTATGCAGAGGACTGGACACACGTTCCAGAAGGGCTATCATGGAATCAGTGTGGGTCCTAGTTCCAGGGGGTGGGGGGAAAGAGAGTGCATCAGAAGGCTCCCGGAGGAGCTTAGGGAAGAAACGATTAGGACTGGCTGGGCGGCAGATGGGAAGGATGGGGCAAGATAGGAGAAGCTGGTAGAATGAGCCCACGTAGCTGCCTGGGAAACTGCATTACTGTGTTTATGAAGAGACAGAGCATAAATGTGGGGAAGCAAAGATAAAGGAGGAAAGTGGCACTTTCTGCGGACACCTTGTAAATTTAGGGGGAGATCTTTGGCCCGTAGTGGAATGTACAAGTCTGAAACAAAGTGGTCCCGCAAACAGAGATCCCCCAAAAGGAAGAGGAAGCTGCAGTTGGGTCTGGGATGTCAGTGCCATAGACTCTCATCCCACATGAAGCTGGTCTGCTCAAGTTTCTGTCCCCTGTCTCCAGAGCTGGAGACCTTTCCATTCTCACGAAGTTGACCTAGGCAATCTGGATGGGTCTGCACAGAGAGGTGGCTCTGGAAGACGGCATTTCACGGTTACTGTTTTTGGGGGGAATCTCTTTGAAACCGGTTACAAGCGTAGATGTTAGCATGGTCCTTTATTCAAATCCCTTGTTGAAATGCTTTCACTCAAAAGCAGGACAGATTGTTGAAGCTCTTTAACAGTTATACTGCTGACTTATAAAATAGGAACATTTCTAAAATAGGGATAACTTTCTTAACTTGCTGTTAACGTAGCGAGGAATAAAAACAAAACATATATATTGTTCTTGCCAGGGGTCTTGGCACATAAAAGAATCTCCAAAAAATAATAAATAGCATTACTTACTTGGTCTTCCTCCTCTTCTTCACCATCTTATGATCTTTTGTGCTTGGTTCTTACCATTTATATCAGGTGAGGTGCGTTGGCAATATGAGCAGGCACATTGTGTCAGTGAGAACTTTTTGGTATCTTCCAGCAAGTGGTTTTATGCTTCCTAGAATCTTGTTCTCCTCTCAGAATGGATTTCCATTGTCATATCACAGTATCCCCTATTTGCTCTTCCCTTCTCCAAGAATCCAGCAATAATATGTCAAATTTCAAATTCTGAAAAACATTTTGAAGATTCCACTCTTATGTTCTTAATTTTATGCAGTACAGAGAGATATTAGACTATTAAAGTGTCCTTAGTTCATATATTTCAAAGGTGCCTTTAAGTTATTTACAAATTACATTATTTCCCAAATACTTAGTCTAAAAGGCCAAACTCATCTTTAGATGTATGTCTGCCCCACCTCATGTCGTAGACTCTGGGTCTGGAGTTCTGTCTTGTCCAGCAAGAGAGCGGGACACAGGATTGAAAATTCTAGAGAGGCTAATGTCTGGGAGGAGACAACAGCCCCTAGTAGGGGTCCTTGATCCGTTTTTATTAGGATTGGAAGGCTTACAAGCATGATGGACGTGCGCAAAGAGACGGTGAAACTGTGAACATTAACTCATGGGTGTGAGGGAAAGGGGTTTGGGTCAATATAAAACAAAATGCTGGTGCTGAGTCGATGGTTGTTTACAGTAGACACGAGGACCCACCTCTGTTTACCTAAACTGGTCTGGGGACAAGACAGACAGAGCATGCTACCTCAGGGTCAACAAGGCACCTTTCTTTTGCTAATTAGCTCTGCTCTGGGCAACTTCACCCAGCAGTGGTCTATAGCCTTATTTACCTATTTACCTAATTTGGTCCTTCCTTCCTTTGAAAGCAGCTTTCTGCTATTGAACCAAGTTTGGGGCGTCTCTGCCCTGAATATCTAATCTTGTTTGTCACGTCTTGGATGTTTTCATCCTGAGATTTCCTATTCCTATACCTTTGTCCTCTACTGGATGTCTTGGCCCCATTTGTCCTATACTGGGGGCCTTTGCCCTGTTTACCTAATCTTGTTTGCCCAAACTGGGTGTGAGTATCCTATGGCTGTTATCTAATTCTTTCTGCCTTGTTAACCATCGTGCAGGCTCAGGGAATTCCTAAGCTTATTCCCCACAACCTCTTAATAACTTTGGTTTGCATTTCTAATATAAAATGATATTGCTGAATCACTAATGATAAACATATATTGGCATTTATCAAAACTCATGTTGCTACAATACATATTCAAAATTAAATTCAGAGTTATGGAAATGCCATAGAATTTACAGTACTAAAAATACAGTACAAATCACATCTGGCTCATATTTAAATGAGCAAAGAAGAAATCACTTTTATAAGATCAGTAAGGGCAGGCAACGTCTCTGTGATGTTGTTCAGCATTGAATTTGTAGAGACAATTAGAATTCTCCCATAATATTTTGAGAGAGTAGATGGATGGATGAACAAAATCTCGTGAGGATCTTGGAATTGCAAGAGTCAGGTTTCCAAAACAAGTGTTTTCTTCTAACTGACTTTTTGGTTTTTTTGTGTCTATGTAGAGCTTTTCAGATAATCAGGTGCAAGGTACACATTATATTACAATTCATTGAGAATCAATATGGGCCAACGAGTTAGTGTTCTATCGGTGCATAACAGAGTGTCACCACAAAAGTGGCTGTAAACAGCACGTATTTATTAGTGCACAGTTCTGTAGGTCAGCTAGCCAGCACGGTGTGGCCATGGTGTCTGTTCGGGATACCAGAAGCCCAAAGCAACGTTTTGGCTAGGCTGGGCTCATGTCTGTAGGCTCTGGGGAAGAGCCCCCTGTCAATCTCATTTAAGCTGTTGGCAGAATTCAGTTCCTTGACGTTCTAGGATGGAAGTCCTCACCCCCCTTTTCTTGCTGGCTGTGAGCTGGGGACCCCATTCAGCTCCTAGAGGCTGCTTGTAGATCCCTGGCCTGGCCTCCTCCATCTCGGCAGCAAAGACAAAACATCGAATCCGTCTCAGGCCTAGAATCTCAAACTTCCTCACCCGCTACCAGCCAGGCAAAACTCTTTGCTTTGAAAGGGGTCATGTGATAGGTTAGCACTACCCAGACACTCTCTCTTTTTTAAGATCAACTGATAAATGACCCTAGTTCCATCTGGAAAATGCTTTCTATGCTGTGATATAATATAACCCCGGAAAAATACCAGGGGGTAGAGCCATTTTAGAATTCCATCACAATCAAGGTTGTCACTATGCCAACCTCTGTTCCATAGATGGTTAATTTAGGTGTAAAGATAACTAAAGTTAAACAACCAGTGATTTTCCAAGAATATTTTTGATTGTATAAGCATGCTGTCATAGCAATTATAACAGGCTATTTCAAGATTTGCTACGGATTCACATTCAGGTATAGCATATACTGACATAAACGCAAAATTGGTTTTTTACGTTATAGAGGCTTTTATGAATTTATTCTTGATGGCTGCTATCTTTAAAAAGATTTTTTTAACGTTCATTCATTTTTGAGAGACAGAGACAGAACATGAGCAGGAGAGGGGCAGAGAGAGAGGGAGACACAGATTCCAAAACAGGCTCCAGGCTCAGCCGTCAGCACAGAACCCGACGCGGGCTCGAACTCACGGACCCTGAGATCGTGACCTGAGCTGAAGTTGGATGCTTAACTGACTGAGCCACCCAGGCGCCCCATGGTGCATAAATAATTTTCATTTGCATAACACAACCTACTAGATTCACAGTTCTAAATATAGGTGTTATGTATTCACAATGTCAAGTACAAACCGTGGCTTAGTCTATGTGACTGGCAGGATAGCTGGAATACGTGACTGTTTTCAGACGGAACATGCAGTGTGTTTTGTTCCCGGAGGTGCCCTGCCCTTTAGGAACGCCTTGTGCAGACCAGGAAGTGCATAGAATGTACATTACATAACACGAGGGTGCTGTTGGGGTATAGTGCCGATCTCTGGCAGCTTCGGGTTTCAGAAGCAAACCCGACGTCCGTCCATGTTCTGAACTCTGTAGTCATACATCATTCAGTTAGTTTACCTTCAGGTTAGCCTTTTCTCCCAGACGTTTTCGATCAGAGCTATGCAGGGATGCCGCGTCGTGTTGTTTTAGTTAGAATCACCGGAGGGGCGCCTGGGGGGCTCAGTTGGTTAAGTGTTGGACTTCGGCTCAGGTCATGACCCTGCGGTTTGCAGGAGCCTGGAGCCTGCTTCAGATCCTGTGTCTCCCTCTCTCTCTGCCCCTCCCCAGATCACACTCTGTCTCTCTCTCTCTCTCTCTCTCTCTCTCTCTCAAAGAAAAACATTAAAAAAAATTAGAATTGCACGAGAGTTTTTACAGTAGTCTCTTCTCTCCTCAATCAAGTAAATGGCCAAATTAGCAACTTGAGCTTGCTCTAAATTATCAAGTGGAAGAGGGTGTTTAGAAAGTCATCTGTTTAAAATAGTCATTGTTTGCAAATCTAGCGGGCCTTTTACAAAGAACCAACCAATTAAAATCAGTCAGCAGGAACAATTGCAAAATGAACGTGGTTGCCTAATATTGACTTAGTTTTTCTTCTTTGATCAAAACAATTCTAATCCTGTCTTCCTTTTACTTTTTTTTACCCTATTTTACATGCACACACAACACATACACACATCATATTGCATATAACAATTAATTTTTTAAAAGAATCAGAGACCTTGGAGAACAGCCAGTGACGCATGTTGTATTGGGTATGGGACTTCATTTTTTTTGTTTATTTGAGCAAATATTGGCTGTAGAATTTGTATAAACTGTTGCAGTCAGTCGCTAGGGTTAGCTTAAAGACTGAATTAAAGTAGGCAGAGGAATTAACTCAGATTTTGTAACCTAGAACATATGAAAACAAACTACATTATGTCTTAAGCCATCTATTTAGAGACAGAAAGTTATAGAAATAAACATAAATTCATTATATTCAACAACAGGACTAAATAGTTATTCTTTGACTTAATTCATTGTCTTACGAACCTAATTTAAAGAAACCTAATACCCAGTGTAGAAGTGGACAGTGTATAAGAGAGTTCAAAGAGTCTCTGAATTCATCTCTTTCAAAAGAAAATCCTATTCATTGTGAGGAAATTGGAGGATTTTTTCAAAATTCTTAAATTTTGATATAAGAATATGTATACTTGGAAGATATTTTCAAACAGCTAAATTAGGTGCAGAAGGAGCTTATTGAAATCGAAGGGTTTTGGGGCGCCTGGGTGGCTCAGTTGTTTAAGCATCTGACTTTGGCTCAGGTCATGATCTTGTGGTTCGTGAGTTCAAGCCCCGCGTTGGGCTCTGTGCTGACAGCTCGGAGCCTGGAGCCTGCTTCAGATTCTATGTCTCCCTCTGCCCCTTCCCCGCTTGTGCTCACTCTGTCTCTCTCTCAAAAATAATTAAACATTAGGAAAATTTTTTTTTAAAAAAAGAAACCAAAAGCTTTTGATTTTTCTTATGAACCTAAAAGGAAAGCAATATCCATACAATATTCATCAGAGTATAACATACTCTAGCAGAGGGCAGTTCGTGTAATGAAAGAAACGGACACAGGTAGTACAAACTCACTAACTGATTAAAGGCTGTGTGACTTTTGGCAAGTTACTTAGCCTCTCTGAACTACATCCTTCTTGTCCATAAAAAATATGAAAAAATATATTTATGGACCTGTTTGAGTATTAAATGTCATATTTATACGCGCCAGTAAAGTGCATCGAGAAAATGAAAGGAAAAATCAGAGGGTTTTTTTATTTGGTCTCAAAAATAGCTTCCATATAGGTTCATACAACTAACAGAGTCTACCTCTGTCTTCAAGAGTCACAAAGAGGAAAATTCCTCCATCATTTGAAGACACGCATGTTCTTCACACCCATTGTGTATCTTCCAGTCCCCCCTTATAGTTGCCCAGCGATACTTGCCAAGTTCCTTTAACATTTGAGTTGTTTTAAGACATTGAGACCATTAACTCTCTTAGTGACATTTCCTCAGCTTGTGTATGAATGGAAGCAATGGTGGGTTGAGGAAGAGTCTCCCCTTTCTCTGTTGACAGCAGGGCTGTCCTTGTAACCCGGGAGGAAGAGCAGAAGGCTTTTTGTCTCAGCCTGACTCATCACTGAGCTTGTCCTCGCTTGAGCTTTTACCTTCCTTACACGTGAAGTGCTAGTTGCGACATGTTTCAGTCTAGCCACACCTGATACATGTTTCTATCCCTGCGGTCTTCATCTAGTCAATACCCATTTCCGTAGGGTAAATTTTCCTAATGATGTTTACTGAAGTTGAGATAAAAGCAACATCAAGGAAAAAAAAAAAAAGGAATTAACTGCATGCATGTGGTTCTACATAATGTTCATAATGGAGAATAGAATGAGAGATACGATCAAGTATGAGGGTGCTTTGATCTTTACTCCAAAGCTCAGCTAGTTCATGATTTGTTTATAAGGCAACACTGCTGTCATATGCAACAAAAAAAATACAAAGCTCTTGGATATTTATAGTGTTATCTTCTGTGCAAAACTGTTAGTATGGATACGCGGCTAAAATTATTCCAATAATGTAATGTTGACTTTTAGTTGGCTCAAGTAAGCTCTTGTGCCCAGTTGAGTTAGAAACAAACTGTTAGAGACTCTTCAAATTCAGAATCATTTGTCAGGCTTCACAATTAAGATAAATGTAGTACTCATTTGTGACAGCAGAGGATACCTGAGATTTAAATTTAACTTAAAATTTCCCATATTTCAAAAATAGTCAGTGGTTTTTATCTACTGTTGCTATTAAAATATGAGATGTTAACTCCACCAGAGGTTAATATAAATTAATAAGGAACTGATTTTTTTACAAAACGAAAAATTGAGGCCCTAAATCTAAGAAATGAGGTAAGATTACTGAGCTGATGATGTCTTTTTAAAATTGATCTATAATTGACATGTAACATTATGTAAGTTTAAGGTGCACAAGGTATTGATTTGATACATGTGTATGTTGCAATATGATTACCAGTGTAAGGTTCCCTAACACCTCCATCATCTTAGGTAGCTATCATTTCTTTTTGTGGTGAGAACATTTGCAATCTAGTGTCTATCTTACATCACCCACAAAAGTTATCTCAAAAGGGATTAAAAAACATACATATAAGACCTGAAACCATAAACCTGCTAGAAGAAAACAGGGGAAAAGCTCCTTGGCATTGGTCTTGGCAGTGATTTCCTGGCTATGACACCAAAAGCATAAGGAGCAAGGGCAGAAATGGACAAGTGGGACTACATCAGTCCCAAAAGCTTCTACATAGCAAAGGAAACCGCTGACCAAATGAAAAAGCAACCTACAGAATGAGAGACAATATTTGCGAATGATAGATCTGACGTGCGGTTAATATCCCCAATATGTAAGGAACTCCTACGACTCAAGAAAAAAGTTGATTAAAAAATTGGCAGAGGAACCGAATAGACATTTCTCCAAAGAAGACATCCAGATGGCCACCAGACACATGAAAAGATGCTACACGTCACTGATCGTCAGGGAAATACAAATCAAAACCACAATGAGGTGTCACCTCACACCTGTCAGAATGACTGCCGTTAGAAAAGAGGTTAACGTGTTGGTGTGGATGTAGAGAAACAGGAAACTTGTTCCTTGTTGGTAGGAATGTAAACTGGTTCAGTTACTATGGAAAACAGTGTGGAGATTCCTCAAGAAATTGAAAGCAGAACAGAAATTGAAAATATCCCACCAATCCAACTTCTGGGTATATATCCAAAGGAAATGAAACCAGTGTTTGGAAAAGATATCTGTATTCCCATGTTTATTGCCACATTAATCACAACGGCCAAGATGAAGAAACAACTGGAGAGTCTGTCAGAGGATGAGCAGCTAACAGTGTACCATAGATGCGGTGGAATATGGTTCAGCCATAAGAAAGGGAAATCCCGCCATCTGCAACAACTTGACTGGACTGTATTATATACTTCAAAATTAAAGATGTCTTTTAGGATAGGGTTTTTATGGAACTTCTTATTCCTGGCAATCATAGACGCGTAAGTTTGGACTGTACTTAAGAAAATATCAGCGAGTATCATGGAAAATTTTAAGCAATATGTCGACTTTAAGAGCTTAACGTTGGAGTCCGAGGTTCGTATTCAAAACCTGCTCCGGCATTTTCAGCCACGTAGCCTGATGTAAGTGATTGAGTCCATCCGTCCTCAGTGTGCTCATTCATAAAATAGGGGTTGTAATCATCACTATATGATTAAAGACATTAGGAATACATGCGATTATGGCTTCGTGTTGCTCAGTATAGTACCCGACACCATATTAATACTGAGTGGGAGAAATAAAATCGACAGTGAGAAAAAATAATTCTTAGATCCTTCACCACCCCCTCACTCGCAGGTCACACTGCAGCACAGGTACATCGTGGGGGACACGTGGAGCCCGGGGGCAGAGTTCAAGAAACAGACGGCAGAACAGATTCACGGTAGTTGCCACCATCTTGGGGACACCCTGGGAATCAGGAAGCTTGGCTGTGCCGTGGAGCCCCAGCCTGGCCCAAAGCCGGGGACTTTGCAACTAGCAGCTTGGATGCCACAACGGTGCCGACCTGTGTGGAGACATGCATCTCGGGAAGACGGCTTTGCGAGGATAGAGTCGGAAGTCCTCGCCTATCTCCTTCTTAGGTAAAAATTACCTCCCCAGAAGCACGGGGGTACCCATTTACTTGGCAGTTCGCTGTTGACGTGTGTCTGTCACAGTGTTTTATTTCGTGTTTATGAAAAATAATTGTGAGAATGGCAGAAGCTATTCCACAGTGAGCCGACCCTCTCCTGGTCCTCACGTCACCCTCCTGGTCCTCATGTCATTCTCTCCTGGTCCTCGTGTCGTCCTCTCCTGGTCCCCACGTTGTCCTCTCCTGGTCCCCACGTCCGTCATCCTCTCCTGGTCCCCGCGTCGTCCTCCCCTGGTCCTCGCGTCATCCTCTCCTGGTCCCCACATCGTCCTCTCCTGGTCCCCACGTCCGTCATCCTCTCCTGGTCCCCGCGTCGTCCTCCCCTGGTCCTCGCATCATCCTCTCCTGGTCCCCACATCGTCCTCTCCTGGTCCCCACGTCGTCCTCTCCTTGTCCTCAGGCATTAGTGAGGCAGTTTGATTATGCAGTGAGCTGTTCCTGGAATGGGATGATCTCCCCCAGGGTGCCTCCTAGGGCATCCGGTGGAGACAGATTCTTATTCTCTTTCCTCTTCTGTAAGATGTTTCATTTTAAAGATGAATTGAGGTAAAGATAAAATCTTCTGACATATATTAGGCACTTAGTAAATGGTAGGTATTTTTGCTAAAGATAATAAAAAAAAATTTATGTGGAGAGAGGTGAGAATATCTAAATATAGTAGTTTAGACATACTTCTAAATAAGCACTTTAGATGGCATGTTAAGCTATTCATAGGAAATAGTAGAATTAATTAATATGTAATATGTGAAATCATATTAAACTCCAGAAAACAATTGTTGAATGAATTTATTCATTATATTATTCTTGGGATACAAAATTATTTTCTTTTCAGGAAAGCCTTTTTAAACAATCATATATATTTTTGACTTAATTATAGCATAAAACTCCAAACACCAACATGATCTACATGCAAGGTAGGAACAAATAGGTACAACTATAGCCAAGGACTGAGCTCTCAGAATTGACCACACAGTCACAAGTTTATACATATTTCCATTTAATTTTTTAATGCTAAAGTTGGTTTTTTTTGAGAGTGCCGGTAGGTTGATATTCAAGAGCTAAACAGTTTTAGATGCTTTAAATTCAAGTTATGAGTATTCAGAAAGCAAATAATACTCCAAGTTGCCAACTAAAACCACACTTCTGTATTTACTTAAGTTGTTATTTATTTGCATAAGTTTACATGATCCCCCCCTCCCCCCATCTACTAAGGCTTATTAATAGTCCCCATGATTCTTTGTAGCTTTTAGAGATGACCTACTCGCCGTCCATACACGGGAAGATAGAGGGTCGATTGCGCTGTGGGATTTCAGTTTCCTTACCAAGGCTGAACCGTTTGCATTTCCCCTTTTCAGCTGAGGCAGCTATTTGGCTGAGTCCCTGGCATAAAACAGAAATACGCAAAACGGCAGCGACAACATCAACAAAAGCTCGAGGAACAAAGATGGTTTCCTTTTCCTCTGGTTTGATGTCTCATGTTACTGGAAATCGCACTGACTTCCTCAAAACAACATTCATAATATCCAGTAAGATGCAGTGGGAAAACTAGGCAACTGCAGTTTTAAAAAGGATACATTTTATTTATTTGGATCTGATCTTTTCAGTTTTTAAAGGAAATAATTGGATTACCATTAATTGCTTCAACATCTGAATTCATTCGGTATATTTTAACATCTTTACCCACATCTGAATACTCGTAATTATTCTAGCAATAACATACATAGACCTCAAGTCAAGAAGCAATTAAAAAGCATCATCCGTGTATTATTTTAATATAAATGATACAAATTAGAAATAGATAATTATACCTTATTTGATTGAATACAATTAACATACAATAATTGCTTTCTACAAAGTTTTCAGGCTATGTAAAGATGCATTCAGGTAGGAAACACACCAGATTTTTGTAACTTGGCATATTGTCAAGAATGTATCTAACTGTATAGCACCAAGTACTTGTAAAATACATGATTTCTTTCACACGCGTTGCAAGATTAATACAGTCGAGTGCTTGGAAATAGAAACATATTAACTCGTTAGATTAATTCCCTCCTCCTACCCCTTGCAGTATTCCCTACAGTGGAATAAGGGAAGCTACTGCCCTAAATATTTTTAGAGTGAAGTTTCTCTCAATGATTTCACACTTTAAATGGAATCTTTTCAACAGTTTATCTCAACCTCAAGCATTGACAAATAAGATGTATGACTTTCACTTCTGGGCAAGGTAGGCGATTAGCGTCGGAATTTACTGGGCTGCTGAAAAACTGCAAAGTATATGAACTGATGCTTCTCAGTTTGCTGTCTATCAGGAAACAAAGGACAGTGTTTCCCGAGAGATGAGAGATAAAAACGAGGTGAGCTTTATCATCGCCCAGGCTTATGGGCAAGGGACCCAGGTGAATCCGGTATGTTCCTTGAGTTGAGAACTCAGAGCCAGGAGCCTGGTTGGGGGCGGGGTGATTGGACAACCAGGATTGGACAACCACTGTGGACAACCCACAACAAAGTAACTGAGCTCAGCAAAGTAACTGTGCTCTCCACAGCAAAGTAACTGAGAGGAGAAAGAAGTATAAAGATAGACTTCCAGAGATCTCCAGAAACGCCCTCAGGTGTTTCGTGAAGTATTGATTAACATGTTCATGAAATGAAAGCCCTCAAGGTGGTGGAAAGAGCCACCACAAAGGAATAAAGGTGTAAACCCCCAGAGGTGCAGGGCTTGGAGTAGGGCCTCTTCCCAACTGTTAGTCTAGAAAACCTCTTGATCCAGCAGGCAGTGGCTAGGGTG
Source organism: Lynx canadensis (assembly GCF_007474595.2). Lineage (NCBI taxonomy): Eukaryota > Metazoa > Chordata > Mammalia > Carnivora > Felidae > Lynx > Lynx canadensis. Next base: position 85,489,426 of record NC_044313.2, on the reverse strand, counting down.
TAAAGAAAGGTCTGGCCTTAGTAAAGGGAGTGATTAGCCCTTGACAGAAAACAGCTCCAGCCTTCCCTGCAAATCTTAGAAGCAAGACTCTAGAGGAAAACTGGCGTAACTATGTCTGAAAACGAACTGAGAATATCTTTCTAAAATTCAGCAATGAGCATGATACAATAATTCCCAGTGACTGGCATCCTATTAAAAATTACTAAGCTGCCAGGAAGGAGGAAAGTGAAACCATAAAAAGAGAAAATTTGTCTATCAAAAGTGACACAGATGTTATGATTATCAATCACATTAAAACCCTTATTATTACTGTATTCCGAGTACACACAGGACATCATTCAAGATAGATCATACTCTGTGCCCTCAAACAAGCATGTATAAAATGGAAAAAGATTTAAGGCCATGCAAAGTACCCTTCCATTAAACAGTAGAACCGAATTAGAAATCAATAACTGAAAGACCTGTGGCCAATCTCCCAAATTGGGAAATTAAATAGCACAACTCGAAATAACTCATTGTCCACTGAAAACATTCAAAGATTAAGTTAAAACTATTTGAGCTTAGTAAAAATGGACACGTGGCATATGAAAATGTGTGCAATGTTGCTAAAGTGACACTTTGGAGGCAAATCTAGAATTAAATGTTAATTCTAGAAAAGATAGGTCTCAAATCAATGCTCTTAGATTCCTCTTCTAAGGAACTGGAAAAGGATGAGCAAATTGAAGCCAAGACGAATAGAAGCAGTGAAGATCAAAGTGGAAATAAGTTAAATGTGACAGAAAAATAGTAGAAAAAGTCAGTGAAACTAAATGCCGAGTATTTGAGACGATGTATCAAATTTGAGACGATACCCACTTTGATCAGCAAAACAGAGAAGACAACCTTAACCGATAATCAGGAACGAGGAAGGAGACACCACTAGAAAATATACCGACAGGATAAGTTTAAGAGAATATTATAAAAACCTTTATACCAATACATTAAAAATTTTTATATATAAAATTGATAAACTCCCTGAAAGATACTAATTACCAAGCTCACTGGAAGATAAATAGTGCTCACTTCAGCAGCACAGATACTAAAATTGGAATGATACAGAGATTGGCATGGCCCCTGCACAGGAATGACATGCAAATTCATGAAATGTTGTGTATTTTGAAAGAAATAAAAGGCATCCAAATCAGTAAGGAAGAAATACAAATTGCACACTTTGTAGATGACATGATATCCTATATTGAAAACACGAAAGACACCACCAAAAAATTGCTAGGATGCATCAATCCAGTAACGTCACGTTTCTATACACCAGTAATGAAACAGCAGAAAGAGGAATTAAGGAATCAATTCCATTTAAAATTGGACAAAAACAATAAGATATCTAGGAATAACCTAGCTAAACAGGTGAGATACCTGTGCTCTGAAAATTACAAAACACAGATGAAAGAAACTGAAAACGACAAAAAGAAATGGAAAGACATTCCATGTTCAAGGATTGGAAGAAGGAATATTGTTAAAATGTCTATATTATATGTCTAATATATTATATTAAATTCCTATAAATCTACAGATTTAAAGCAATCCCTATCAAAATACCAACAGCATTTTTCATATAGCTAGAACAAAGAATCCTAACATTTGTATGGAACCACAAAAGAAACCAAAGAGCCAAAGCAATGTTGAAAAAGTAAAGCAAAGCTCGAGGCATCACAAATCTGGACTTCAAGTTATATCACAAACCTTAGTGATCAAACAGTGTGGGACTGGCACAAAAATAGATACATAGATCAATAGAATAGAACGTAAAACCCAGAAAGGAACCCCCAATTGTATGGTCGATTAATCTTCGACAAAGCAGAAAAGAATAGGCAACGGGAAAGAGACGGTCTCTTCAACAAATGGTGCTGGGAAAACTGGACAACAACATGCAACAGAATGAAACTGGACCACTTTATCACACCGTACACAAAAATAAATTCTAAATGGATGAAAGACCTAAATGTGAGACAGGAAACCATCAAAATTCTAGGGGAGAACACAGGCAGTAAACTCTCTGACCTCAGCTGTAACAACTTATTTCTAGATAAGTCTCCTAGGCAAGGGAAACAAAAGCAAAAAGAAACTATTGGGACTTCATCAAAATAAAAAGCTTCTGCACAGTGAAGGAATCAATCCACAAAACTAAAAGGCAACCAACAGAATGGGAGAAGATATTTGCAAATAACATATCTGATAAAGTGTTGGTAATCAAAGTCTATAAAGAACTTATACAACTTAACAGTGAAAGCCCAAACAATCCACTTAAAAAATGGGCAGAAGATGTGAATAGATGTTTTCCCAAAGAAGACATACAGGGGGCAACAAACACATGAAGAGATGCTCAGCATCACTCATCATCAGGGGAACGGAAATCAAAACCGCAATGAGATACCACCTCACACCTGTCAGAATGACTAACATTAACACACAAGAAACTACAGGTGTTGGGAAGGCTGTAGAGAAAGGGGGACCCTCTTGAACTGTTGGTGGAAATGCAAACTGGTGCAGCCCTTCTGGAAAATAGTATGGAGGTTCTTCAAAAGGTTGACCATTATTTCCCAAGATCTGGCAATTGCACTACTGAATATTTACCCCCAAAATACAAAAATACTGACTCCAAGGGGTACATGCACTCTGATGTTTATTGCAGGTTTATCTGTAATAGCCAAATTATGGAAATAGCTTAAGTGTCTATCAATAGATGAATGGGTAAAGATGTATACATATACACACAACGGAATTTTACTCGGCTATTAAAAAAAATGCAAAAAACAAAATTTGCCATTTCAAACAACGTGGATGGACCTAGGGAGTATTACGCGAAGCAAAATAAGGCAGTCAGAGAAAAGACATGTACCATATGGTTTCACGCATATGTGGAATTTTAGAAACCAAACAAGCAATGGGGAAAAAGAGAGAGACCCAAACCAAGAAACACTCTTCATTGCAAAGCATGAACTGATGGTTACCAGAGGGGAGGTGAGTGGAGGGATGAGTAAAATAGGTGATGGAGATTAAAAGTACTCTTGTGGTGAGCCCTGGGTGAGCCCGTGGAGCGCTGTTAAAATAGCAACAGTAAGTGATGAGGGTTGTCGTTGAAAGCAGCCTTGCTTTGACCTCAAAACCAGTACAAATTTCTTGAGCAAAGCAGGTGTTAGGAGAGGGCAGTGCCTAAACTCCAACGTAAATTCAAAGCAATGATTTTCCATTTGTTGCTGGAACAGATTGCCGATGCAATCGGTGGTCTGACTATTGGAGAAGCAGTGAAATGATAAAACCACAAGCCTGTGTTCTTATGGAAGGGACGCCATTTGGAGTGTTCAAAATTTTATTTCTGGCCTCTCGCACAGAGCCTGACACATAGTAATAATGTAAACTTTTGATGAATGAGTCAAGGGATGGATGGAAGGATGGCTAGCTGGTTGGACAGGTGAGTGAAGCTGAATGAATATAACCTGGGAGTCAGGCTTTCCCTAAACAGGATTGCGAGTGAGTTAGATATCCGTAGGCTCAATTGCTTCTTTTTACAAATAGACAGTCTGTCTTTGCCTTAGAATGATCAGGATTCAAGTCCAAGCTCACCGCTGAAATCGTAGCCTCATCTTGCGGGCATCTCTGTTTCCTGTGATGTGCAAGCTAGTGAGATACAATGTCACTAAATTTGGGAAAGATCCATTTTAGTTACATCAAGTAGCTATAATTTAATTGCCATGTAAGAATGGACAGCCACTGATGATTATTATCGATTATAATAAAATAATTTCAATGTAATGATATTCACCTCTGTGACAATATCTGTGTAGGGTTTTTATAACGTGGTTTATGTCAAAGAACCTGGCCATGCCTCTAAAATCTGACATTTTAGAAAAACCTTTAGTAAAACCTTTTAGGAAATAAATTACATAAAATTACCTAAGTGAGATCAAAATCGCCATTTGTATGAGAATTCCTCCAGGCACCATGCTTTTTTAGCAACTCGGTGAGAGCTTTCCACAATCGGACATAGTCTCTTAAATTGTACAAGACCATGTGTGAAAACTGCATTCCTAGATAGACTTCAGCGTTTGACACGTGGGAGGAATACAGAAAATATGATTCTGACATAAAAAGTTTTATGCCTTAATTTTAAAAAGTGACGTTTTAAAAGCCTATTCAGTTTTCACAGTTTAAAAGTTTTTGATGTTAATTTCTTGGATAATTATTACTTTAATGCACAACTGAATTGAATTTAGGGCTGCGTTCCTTAACTAGTGGTTCTGTATTGACCAATGGATCATAAATTGTGGGGCTCTCGTTTGCCCCTCCAGTTTTACTGCCACAGTAATTCCTGACGCGTGTCAGAGTCCGGAAGACGAGAGGTTCGGTAGAAGTGATGCCCCGTTCCATGCTCCCCCCATCCTGGCCAGCGTGTGCAGTCCCTGTCCCTCCAGGGGAGAAAACATGTCTTAAACTGTGCTCTGCTTCAGAAAGATTTTCTGGATGGATGGTGATGGGTTAGAAAACGCCCTTTGCAAACATGTAAACGGCCTGTGGCAGGCACAGAACTTCGGTGCCATTTAAAGACGGTCCTCCTTCAGGCCCTATGCCTTAGTGTTTGATACCTAACCGGTGAAGGGTCAGCCCTGGGCTGATTTCTCCTACGTAATTATGGACAAGTCCGTATGGGCTGTTAGGAGCGGAATGTGTTGAAACCCAACCCCAGGATCTCAGAATGTGACCTCACTTGGAAAGAGGGTTTACAGAGGTAGCCCAGGGAAAGTGAGGTCACTAGAGGAGGCCCCACACGGGACTGCTGTCCTTACAAAAGGGGGCATCTGGACACGGAGGTGGACATGTGCAGACGGAAGGTGGTGTGCAGGGGACAGGGAGAGCAGGTCATGTGAAAATGAAGGCTGAGACCGAGGGGCACATCTACAGGCCGAGGAGCACCTATGAGAGGCACCTACGATTTCTGACGACCACCGGGATCTGGGAGCCGGGCACAGAGCAGAGTCTCCCTCGGGGTCCTGGGAAGGAACCCGCACTGCCCACAACTTCAACCCCGACTACGGACATGCAGAGCCGGGAGGCAATAAGCAGCTCTTGCTCTCCCCGACCCCCCACCCCCGCCCCGGTTTGTGATGTTGTGTTACCGCAGCCCTAGGGAACTAACACACTGGCCGAGAAGTCTACAGAGAAATAACATGGCGATTATCCTGGAAAGAGGCAAAAGACAGCTCAAAACTCTAGAAAATTAGGGCAGCATTTCCTCACAATTTATAATTGGAAGTTTTATTTATTTTTTTTTTTCTTCAAAAGTGTTATGGAATAATTTTTAAAAAAATTAGGAAATACTGTATAATGCGTGTCTCATTTAGTACTTAGGCTTATGCACATTTAGAATCAAACTATAAGAACACGGATGAAAATATTCATATGTGCTTTGGGACTGTATTCACCTCTGAGGAAGGTGAAAAGGAAATGCTCTTGGAGAGCAGGGGGGATTCAGGAACTTGGATTGCATTTTGCTTCTTTAGAAAAACTGAAATCCACAAAAGGGACATTTGTAACATTTGCTACATCTGGCTAACAGCTACCTGGGTATTTGTTAAATATTCTCTGTGTACTTTTATTATCTCTTTTTTTTTTTACCGTAATCAAAAACACATAAGCTACAATGTACTATTTTAATGATTTCAAGTGGATTGTACTACCTGCACACTGCTGTGCAACAAAGCTAGAATATTTTTGTCACAAAACAGAAACTCTATATCCACTGAACTGAAACTCTCCTTTTTACCCGTTATCTTTCCTATATTTTATCATTTGGAAAGAGTCACATGCTTAATATGCCAAACTTTTTATGTTCAGAAGGCAAATATATGTTTCTCATGAATTGTATATATGTAGGGGGCCAGAGAGAATTTCACTTGAGATGCTGTTGATTGACTTGGTTACTAATTCATGGCCGTGACCTCATACACAGTTATGAGAGCTAAATGTGTCTATCTAGTACGTCGCCTACTCCATGAGGTACATAAGTGTAGGCTCTACGCTCTAGTCTATATTCTCTCCTCTCCTTTGAGCATCCCAGAGCTACACAGAATGCGATTAAGGCCTTTACTCCTCCGTGACTTTTTGCTAAAAGGGACAATTAGGGGACCAATTCGACTTGTAGCTAATACGGTGTCCAAGATTTCCTCTTTGAAGATAAAGATGTTATCTGTCTGAAGCAGGGCTCAACTCTGGAACATTCCGTAGGGGGTTGTTCACTGACAGTATTAGGCAACTCATTTGGGAAATGTAACTTTGTTCTCTGATGCCCCAGATCTAAATACCTCATAGTCTTTGTTCAAGAGTCTTGTTACTTAACAAAAACACATGCATCTTAGGGGCGCCTTGGTGGCTCAGTCTGACTTCAGCTCAGGTCGTGATCTTGCAGTTTGTGAGTTCAAGCCCCACGGCGGGCTCTGTGCTGACACCTCAGAGCCTGGAGCCTGTTTCGGAATCTGTGTCTCCCTCTCTCTCTCTGCCCCTCCCGCACTCATGCTCTGTCTCTCTTGGTCTCAAAAATAAATATAACTTAAAAAAAAAATAAAAAATGTCAGGGTGCCTGGGTGGCTCAGCGTCAACTTTGGCTCAGGCCATGATCTCGCAGTTTGTGAGTTCAAGCCCCACGGCGGGCTCTGTGCTGACACCTCAGAGCCTGGAGCCTGCTTCGGATTCTGTGTCTCCCTCTCTCTCTGCCCCTCCCCCACTCACGCTCTGTTTCTCTCTCTGTCTCTCTCTCTCTGGAAAATAAATAAATGCTAAAAAACACATGCATTTTGTTATTCCTAAATGGAAAAGTTCTTGCACAAACAATTCAAAGAAATGGAATTTGAGTGTGCCTCATAGGTGTTCAGGTAAAGGGGATTCATTTCCTATGCTGTCAGATGGAAAGATTCAGGCTTTGCTTTAAAGATCCTGTTTCTACCCGTGTCTAAGACAAACACAGTAATAGCTCATTTTACAGGAGGTCACCTTCTAAAATTATTGATTTTTCTAATAGGAATCCTGAAAGACCTTCTGATATAAATACACATTGCCTTCTCTCCTGTGATGCTTACTTTTTAAGGGTCCAGAATAGTCTGTCTTTAGGGAATGAGTCTGAAGATCATATTCAATTTGGCAATAATGCCAAAAACGGCATTTCTTCATTATTGAAAAAAATGTATTTTGATGTAATATGAGAAAAGGAAACTCCAAACTTATATTTTTCTTAAAATAGAAGTAACATTTACAGGTAATTTAAAAAGTAGAAAAATCCAACCTTTTCCAAGAAAGTAGTTGGGGTTTTGAAAAATTAAAAACATTTTTTTGAATGTTTATTTATTTTTGAGAGAGAGAGCGTGAGCACTAGCAGGGGAGAGGCACAGAGAGAGGGAGACACAGAATCCGAAGCAGGCTCCAGGCTCCGAGCTGTCAGCACAGAGCCTGATGTGAGGCTTGAACTCAGGAATATGGAGATCATGACCTGAGCAGAAGTCGGCTGCTTAACCGACTGAGCCACCCAGGCGCCCCAGAGGCCTAATTTAAAAGTACAACAGCATGTATCTATTTTTTCATACTTTGTAATTTTTTTTCATATTCAAGTCCACTTTGTCTTGTCTCTTGATGCTGGGAACAACAAGAAGTCCTACATCAGTAGAACTTTGAAGAGGTTATTTCATTGACATTCCTGCGGAAGAGTGGCTATAATAATAATTTCATATTCTTCCACTATGATATGAATACAATATGCATTATATGGCTGTGTCTAATTTTTTTTGGCTCTGTGTTTTAATGCACACCTATATTTCTAAATTGTCCTGTGATATTTGTGGCCACAAGAGAAAGCCTTCACGATTTGGACTGTTGCTTTTTCTCTTTCTCTCTGTCTCTGTGTCTATATCTCTCTGTTTTAGAAGCTTTCGAAACCTTTCTAAAATAAAGCTCTCAAGTGTTTCTTCCATCACTGCTATTCCAAAACCAGCTGGAACATGACTGTTCTATGAAGTCATAATTTATTTTATGATTTAATATAGAATTGAATGGAGATATAGAAAGAGATTCTTTTAATTTAGAATAGAATGGTACTTCTTACTCAGAATGCCAAGTCCTATGTGAAGATCGCTTAAATTACATTTTTGAAAAGTAAGACAGGGAATGAATGATGGTCTCATCAAATATAGTTAATTTCCTCTCTACCATTTCAGGTGCATTTTTAGCACAAAAGAAAACATTAGCTACGGCACTGGAGTTCCTTTCCTGCCCTTCTTGCTGCAAAAGTGTATATTGGTTGAGGATCAAATAACAAAACTCGAAGGAGTCTCCGCCACGAGTCTGTGCAGAAAAGCAGGATTGTAAGTTTATCAGTCTTCCAACGTACTGTGGTTTCTAACCACTCGGGACTTAGAGCGAGGGTATTCTGTACCAGTTGTATCTCCCATTGAATTATCTGGCCTTGGACACGATCCAGTGGTGCCCACAAGTAATCAGAGGTGATCTTACCAAATAAACACTGATTTACTTTTTCAGTACTGAAAAGGCAACTTTGGGACTAGGGGGGCACTAGAAAATGTGCTTAGTCTACAGAGAATGGTAAGCACGGTGGGACCCCCCCCCGCTGTGCTAGCCCAGACTGAGTGGCTCACAGGCAGTGATTGTGGTAATACCCTAGATGGGTATAAATAATGATTTAGTATGTTGTCCTTGTCTCCGGGGGCTGCCGTAACACGTTCACCACAAACTTCGTAGCTTCAATCCGTACAAATGTATCCGCCTACAGCTGTGGAGGTCAGGATTCTAAGGTCCGGGGTTGGTGGGGCTGCATTTCTTCTGGAGGCTTCCGGGCAAAATCTGTGTCCTTGCCTTTTCTTGTGCCTGTGATCCTGTGCCTTCCATCGCTGCAGCCTCTTGCTTCTCGGTCACACGGTGGGCGGCTCGCTTGGATCTTCCGCATCCCGCTTACGAGTGCCCTTTGATCGCCTGGAGTCCCCTCGGGTCGGCTAGCACACGGACGTCTTTCGGACCATTATTCAGCCTGCGACAAACGGGCCATGGAATGGAGGGCAAAGCCCAGCTTCGTGGGGGGAGGGGAGCACGTGGAAATCTCCGCAGAAGAGACCCCCTCTGCATCAGGCCTAGGCCTGTGATTGGTGCAGAAGGGCAGGCCTCGCAGAACTTGCTGGCGAAAGCGACTGCTAAGACACGCGGCGTCACTTTGGAAGATGCTGCTCAACTCACACGCTCACTGCGTCTGGACTTCATTACCGCGCTTGTTGCTGCCAGACAGAAAGGGAGCAGGCCGACAGCCGGGGTGACCGCTTTGACCCCTGGGCTTCCGGGTGAAGAAGCACCCACGGCCGCAACGACAGACGGGTCCCCGCCGCTCAGGCGACACGGGCGAAGGGCCGTGAAGTGGCAGACCCACTTGGACCCCAAGCAGCTTTCGTAGACTCCAGACATCCCCGGCGCCAGCCGCCCATCACGTTGTCCTGCCGTCGTCGTCGATACTTACCCAAACCACGCTCCCGACCTTTTCTCTCCCCCCGTGTTGGTCCGGTCGTCTGCTGCAACCCCAGGAGCGCGGCCGCCATCTCGGATGTCCCGTGTGCCACGCGGGGACACGGCTGTCGCTGTGCATCACATTAGCTCCGTGGGGCCTCTCCCAAGCCTCGCCCGCGCGAGTCGGCACAGGGTGCCCGGTGCCTGCGGTTTCTGGGACTGCTGGGCTTAGGCTAGCAGGTAACCTGACACTTCAGACGTCACATCCTCAGCCCAGCATCAGCGTTCGGGGCAAGGGGCGGGGGAGGCCCGGCGGCGGAGGCCTCACAGCCTGGACTTCCTGCAGGAGCTGTCGAAATCATCAACAGGCACTTTCTCCGGGGTCCAGGCTTCTAACGAGACCCAAGCAAGAGGGCACAGTCGTGTCCCCGCCTGGGCACTTCAGAGCACGTGGGGGGTGGGGGGTGGGGGGAGTATTCGCAGACTGAGAAACTGCAGGCGGATGAACGACGAAATGAGCAGAGGGGGGTGAGCGGGGAGCGGTGGGGGAGGGGCCGGCCTTCGGCGGCACCTCGTCCCGCGGCCCCCACCCTGGCCAACCTTCCCCGTGGATCGTGGATCGTGTGCCAGGGGCTCCCGGCCGCTCACGCCTCTCATTAGAAGCACGCAGAAACCATTTGGGATGGGAAATGGCTCCAGTAATGCAGGGTAGCGTTGCTTACGATGTGCGAGCTTAAATAGCACGTTGCTGCTAAAAATCCGTCGCAAGGCAACGGCGCGCGTGCGCGGGGAGCTGCTCGTACTCGGAGCCCGGGTCTGAATTCCCAGGCTCGCGAAAGCTCCCGGGCAATTCCCGGCCGCAACCGGCATCAGAATGATTAGCTGCCGACAACCAAAGCCTCGCGGTGCGGCCTCTGCACTGATGCAGTTGCTGTGACCTTTTCATTTGAAAGGAAGGTTATTTAAGTACTGTTTGGGGTTTATTGTTTACTGAACCGTGGGAAATTACCGAGGAACAAAATAATTGGATGGTTTTCCTTCAGTATAAGGACAGAGGTGCTGTAAATATCATCTATAGTGATTTTTTGGGTAGTAAATTCCAAGAAATCCGGGGGCACTAATTAGTAGAACAAAATTTTCTGTATTTCTCTTCTGTCGCATAAAACTAGGCTTCACTTTTACTCTACGGAGTTTATAAACCTCACATATAATAACCATTCACTGAATGGTAGAAGGTGAAAAATGTAAATAAACCCAATAAATACATTAATTCGATATATTAGCAGAAGAACAATGAGAAGGTTGAAAGTAAATTTAAAATATTATAGTTAGGATATTTCTGGCTATGCTACTGTAAGCTGTCAATGAAAGTAGGTTGAGTAACTAAAAATAGCAACTGTGGTAATGAAAGGTCAGCCTAAAACAAAAATGTTGTCTCAGTTATCAGCCTTACAACACTGTGATTTTTTTTTTTTGTTCCTTTAATTTTTCTCCAGTTTTATTGTGAAATGATGGATCTACATCACTGCATAAGCTTAGGGAGTACAGCAGGCTGGTTTGATTTACATCTGTTATGAAACCATGTCCACTATAGGTTCAGCTAACATTTATGTTCTCATACAGATAGAATAAGTAGAAAAGAAAGAAGAAAGGAATAAAGGGGTAAAACATCTCCCTGTGATGAGAACTCTCGGGATTTACTCTCTTAAACTTTCCCACGCGTCCTGGAGCAGGGTTAGCTGTGACCATGGCAGACACTGCATCCCCAGTACTTTCTGTCTGACAACTGGGAGTTTCTACCTTTGGACCACCTGCCTCCAAATCTCCCTCCCTCCGCCCGTGAACTTTTAAAAGCGTATTTGCAAAAGAGCACCAGAAATAGTGAAATAACATATATCACTACGTTGTGCTTGCTATTTAAAATTCGAAGAATGTCAGGGAAGTAAGAAAATGAGCAAATCTTACCTATTGAGTGCAATAATTTAGAAGGCCAGTTTTCTCCATCAGCAAAATGATTTATCCAATAAATACAGTTCTGCAATTCAATTTGGACTTATATACATATGCAGTTAACCAGAGATAATAAGCAAGGGTATGATTTGTTGTTTTATAAATTTTTAATGATGTAAATAAATGAGTACTTTGGAGGTCTTTATTAAGGAGTTACTGAAGGGGTGCCTGGGTGGCTCAGTCTGTTGAATGTCTTACTCTCAGTTTTGGCTCAGGTCATGATCTCACAGTTTGTGAGTTCGAGCCCCACCTTGGGCTTTGCTCTCACAGCACAGAGCCTGCTTGGGATTCTCTCTCTCTCCCTCTCTCTCTTCCTCTCCCCCAGTCATGCCCTTTCCCTCTCTCTCTCAAAATAAATAAACTTTAAAGAAGGGAGTTATTAAGGAAACTGTGGGAATTATATCAGTTTAACCATCTACTATCATGAACATTATAATCTAGCTATTTCTTCTGTAATACATATAAAAATATATGTATATTTTCCTGTATTTCCTGAGTAATGGCACATTATGTAAATTTTCTAGACAAGAAAATGTTACCCTTTTTTTGTATCAGAAAGTAATTTCAACTTGCCCTAGGAACATCCAAAACAGTTGTTGCTTTTTTTTTTTTTTCCTCAAAACAATCATTGCTTTTTCAGAAGGGTACGACGGTAATGAACGGTTATATTTGATTTTTTAAGATTCACTGCCATAAACGTATGTATTTTTTTGAGTTTATTTATTTAAGACACACAGAGACAGTGCAATGGGTGGGGGGACAGAGAGAGAGAGAGAGAGAGAGAGAGAGAGAAAGAGAGAGAATCCAAAGCAGAGTTAGCACAGAGTCTGATGGGGGGCTTAAACTCATGAAACTGTGAGATCATGACCTGAGCAGAAATCAGGAGTCAGATGCTTAACTGACTGAGCCACCCAGGGGCCCTGAGAAACATATATAATTTTGTAGCATTCTGTTGTACCCGTGATAAAATAAGTGATGCCTTGGAGAGTGATACGAGTAATGCCGACTCATGCTATGCCGCAAAATTCAAATCGCATTGGGATTCTTGTACCAAAGTTATGTCGCATTTTAGTCTGTTTTGCTTTAAGAACCCACATTTTAATTCTTCAATTCCCCTGCGATTTCAGTGAGCTAGCTCTCTTAAATATGGTGAAATGTGGAAAACCAAATATCCAAGTTTATTAGCACTGCGTGTGAAATAAATCATCACACCATGAGGTCTATATATTTTACTTTTAAAAATCATTTTTCTGGGGCGCCTGGGTGGCGCAGTCGGTTAAGCGTCCGACTTCAGCCAGGTCACGATCTCGCGGTCCGGGAGTTCGAGCCCCGCGTCGGGCTCTGGGCTGATGGCTCGGAGCCTGGAGCCTGTTTCCGATTCTGTGTCTCCCTCTCTCTCTGTCCCTCCCCCGTTCATGCTCTGTCTCTCTCTGTCCCAAAAATAAAAATAAAACGTTGAAAAAAAAATTTAAAAAAAAAATATTTTTCTGGGTGTCTGGGTGCTCAGTCTGTTGAGCAATGACTCTTGGTTTTGGCTCAGGTCACGATCACAGGGTTGAGGTCATGGCTCAGGTCACGATCACAGGGTTGAGGTCATGGCTCAGGTCACGATCACAGGTCATGATTACCCACATCTGGCTCCACACTGAGCATGGAGACTTCTTTGGATTTTCTCTCTCCCCTTCTGCCCCTCCCCAGCTCACGCTCTGTCTCTAAAATAAAAAAATTTTTAAATATGTTTTGCGTTTGCATTTTTGCAGTGGATGTGGTGAAATTTGTCTTATTGGGTGAAAAGTCTTTTCGACAAAACAATTTCCCATGTTTTAATGGGATTACAAACAGATAGTATACATTTACAGGTATGTATTTCAATACTATCAATGTATCTGACCAACTCATTTACTACCAATTTATCCTTTAATACATATTGCTCAGCCATATATGCATGACAATCTAAGCCTGTTACGTTCATTGCCAGTATCACGGCGAGACGCTTATGTGACAGACGATTCACTGAATTTACGTTCTAGATAGAAAGCATGTTACTAGCATTTTACTGTTGGTAAATAGGAAAATTTCTAATTAATTTAGTCAATTTCATCATGTTAAATATACTGGGGTAAAGAATTATATTGGTAAAGATTTCGTAAATAATCACCATGTGACCACATTGCATTCTTTTATTAATATTTTTACAAAGTAGTATTTAAATACCTTCTGCACCAAATAGTAGCATATAACACATGAAACGGGTACATACATCTATTTTTAATAAACTTGCACAGCAATTATTAAAGGAAATCTCATGAAACCATCGAAAACATTTACTTGCACTGATCACAGATCATTCAAAATGTAAGTTTAATAATAAATGCGCTTAAAAGCCACAGGAAAAAAAAATTAAAGAAATGTCTTTACAACTGACCGATGGTTCTGGAAGAGGTACAGGGGTGCCTCTGGCCTTAAACAAAGAAAAATGCAGGAAACAGGAGCTGAGGGCGTCTGGGCAGGGACACGGGAGCTGGGCAACCCACGACATCCTCCAGGGACACACCCGCTGCGGGGGCGCCAGGTGGCCGCGGGGCCTGCCCCACGTGGGCGCGCACCGAGGGCGGCTGGGCGCTCAGGAGAGCCGCGTGTGGTCGGGTGTGTGGCGTCAGTGCGGGTCCCCGCGGGGACAGGGAGGGGGCGGGCAGGGACCGAGCGCCAGGGCGCCGGCCGCTGGCGACGCGGGGCCTGAAGCGGCGTGGGGGCCACACTTCCAAACGACGCCCCCTCTGTTCTCGCGGCCTCCGAGTCTGGCGCGGACCACGTGGGCCGCAGGGCGTCCTGGGAGCAGAGACGGGCCGGGAGGAAGCCGGAAGCTGCCAGGCCCCGTCCCGCGCGGGCTCCCCGCGCTCGCCCGCGGAGTCCTCCTCGTCCCCAAGGCTTGGTGCCCGCCGCAGGCACCTGCGGGGCCCGGAAGCGTGCGGGGGCGCCGCCCTAGGGCAGAGCCGAGGGGCCCGGGGCAGAGGTGGGCTGTTCCTCGCCGCCCGTCCCCCCTCCCCGTCGCCGGGGCCCGGCCGGGTCCACTGCCCTGCAAGGCCGCGCCGTCCGAGTGTGCCGTCGTCCCGTCGCCCCTGGGGCCAGGTGTGCCTCTCTGCGGCTGCGGCTGCGGCTGCGTCGTGTCTGGGGCTCGTCCCCACGACCACCGCTGCCTGTTCGTTCCACCAGCCTCGAAGGACGAGCTCAAGGCTCTGCCCCCTGCCCTGCGGCTGTGCTGGCTCTCCGAGCTCTCGGCTCCTGCTTCCGGAAACCCTCTCCGGGGCTAGCCCCCAGCCTGGTTCAGGTGAGTGCAGATGCGGGTTTTCCCCGGAAGGCAGACGGGGCCCATGTGACACCTGCAGGGCATACCGCGTGACTTGGGGTGTGTGCGGTGGGAAGGGATGGTCCAGGACTCGCTGAGCGTCCGGTGGGAAGCGGAGGACAACGGGAGGTGGCGTATCGGAAGCACAGCAGAGATCGGAAAAATCAGCGGGCTGGTCTCTTGGAGTGTCCCGGGCTACTGCTCGGGAAAAGGTTTCGGGGCTGCGTTACACAGAGTGAGAACCCAAAAGGAGCCTGGCCGCCTCCTTGAGTCGGAGAAGCAGAGGAGTTCCAGAAGCCAAGGCAGCTAGAATTTGCGACACGGTAGAACAGGGAAGGAAGGTGCGCCGAGAACCCTGGTGATTTGCCAAGGGGTTTTCTAAAGTCTTTAGTTGAGGACTGATCCGTGCGGGTGTTTCGATGAACTGCCAATGCGAGGCTAAACAGCAAAGAAAGGAACAGGACATATCCGTGTATCACATCCGTCAGAGTGCAAAGACCTAATACATGGAGTAACTATGTAGTGGAATGAATTGAGCCCTTCGGAAAGTTATGCCGAAGCCTTAACCCCTGATACCTGTGCGTGTAACCTTTGGATCTAGGGTCTATGCAAATATGGGACATAAGTAAGGAAGAGGTCATACCGGAGCACAGGGGTTTCCGAATTGAGTATGACAGGTGTCCTTAGGAGACACACAGACACACAAAGGGAGGAGAATGTCATGTGAGGACGGAGACACCACTGATGGGAAAAAGCCATGTGCCAATCAGTGGAGGAAAAAGTTGGGGTCAGGCAGCTACAAGCCTAAGGACTGCCATTGATTGTCAAAAGCCAGGAGAGAGATAATGGCCCTTATGATGCCTGAATTTTTACTTTTATCTCCCAGAAGAGTAAAAGAATAAGTTTCTGCTGTTTTAAGTCACCCACGATGTGGTAGTTTTTATGGAACCCCTAGGAGAGTAATACGTATCGGTAGAGCCCTTAGAAAAATAGCAGATTGGCCATCGACTAAAGACTGTTCTGGACCCACGCTAATCAAGGTTAAGGTTAAAAACAAAAATTGAAAAGGTCAAAGGAGTTCTACACAACTTTCTCAGAACAGAATCCAAATCAAATTATAGTAATATAAAAAGGAAAAAAAAATCCCACACACTTAAAATTTAAAAAAATGTTATCTGGTCAAACATTCTCAGGCATACAAGAAATTGAAAAATATAACTCATAACCAGGAGAAAGATCAGTCAGAACTAGAAGGGACTCAGCTGATAAAACTTTTAAATAAGGACATTAAGTTTCTTTTTATAAACATTCTTCAAATATTCAAGAAGGTAGAGAAAAGCATTAAGTATGATTGAGAACTCACACGTCTAAAAACAACCCAACCCAAACTGCTAGAAATGAAAAGTGCACTACTCTTAATGAAAATACGTTGTAGGGGATTAAAAGCAGATTAGACAATTTAAATTTAAACAAAAAGTTTAGGGAACTTGAAGATACACCGTTAGAAACTGAACCACAATGACGCACAGAGGTGTGCCTGGGTGGCTCAGTGGGCTCAGCGTGGGACTCATAATTTCAGCTCAGGTCACGATCCCAGGGTTGTGAGATCAATCGCTCTGCGTTGTGTCGCGCACTGGGTGTGGGGCCTGCCTGGGATTCTCTCTCTCCCTCTTTCTCTGCCCGCCTCCCCCCCAAAATAACAAAAAAATAAAAAAATAAAAAGCCAAAATGAAAACTGAAAAGATACCAGAAAAGACAGCATCAATGAGCTGCAGGAACATAGCACATGGTCTAATATCTGTGTGGTTGGCTTCTGAGGGGCTGAAGGAAAAGCATTGGAAGAAATAGCACTCACAGATTTGTGTACTTTTATGAAGACCGTAAACCCACAAATCCAAAATGCTGAAAGAAGCCCTGAAAAAAGAAGCATGGAGAATGTCACACCGAAGCGTGTTACCATCAATTTGTTGAAAACCAGTGATGACGAAAAAAAATTTTTGAAGAGGAAACATTACAGCAAAAGAATGACATTGGATTTGTCAGAAGCAGTGCAGCTACAAGACAATGAATTTATATCTTTCAAGTACTGAAAGAAAAGAGCGGTGTCATTTTTCTTTTTTTTTTTTTAAATGAGTACAAATTGGTGCTTAGTTAATTCATAAATAGAAATGTAGAAAGAATTTACCAGTAGATCAACACCAGATGAAATTCAGACAGAAGGAAGATGATACCAGGTGAAAATTCGGATCTACACAAATGAAGGAAGCAACAAACATATGGCAATTATAAGCGTTTCATTTTCATAATTTTAATTGTTTTAAAATAGTTTGATGTTTAACTTACATGTAATGTTAATACATTGTGGCCACATAAATGATGTAGATGTAAAATATTACAAAGGGCAAGAAGGAAATGCACTATCATGTTTCTTGCGCTTTGCATAAGGTAATATAACATTATCTGAAGGTTCACAATGATGGATTCAACTGTGTAATGACCACAATAATGAACACAGAAACACAGAGGTATAGCTAACAAGCCAGTAATGCAGATAAAATGGAATCATAAAAATTCAGTGATTCAAAAAAGGCATAGTTGCATTTACATAAGATTATAGAAAAGCTAGGCTAATCTATACTGATGAAAGGCAGATTGGTGCTTTCCTGAGGTTAGAGTGCTAAGGCCAGGAGGAACCAGAGGTTGGACTACAAAACAGAACAAGGAAAACCTGGGGGTGCTGGATATGGTTAGCTTATTGATTATGGCAGTGACTTCCTGGGTATTTAGGTATGTTAAAAGTGCTCAGGTTCACTTTTTTTTAATGTTTATTTATGAGAGAGAGACAGAGCATGAGCGGGGGAGGCGCAGAGAGAGAGGGAGACAAGAATCCGAAGCGAGCTCCAGGCTCTGAGCTGTCAGCACAGAGCCCGATGCAGGGTTTGAATCCACGAACCACGAGATTGCGACCTGAGCCGAAGTCGGACACTTAACCGGCTGAGTCACCCAGGTGTTCTTCAGAGTGTTCACTTTTAATAAATGTGATTTATGTTACATCAATTGTACCATAATAGAGGTGCTAAAAATAATTTTAGATTAGCATAACTTGGAAAACGTGTAAGCAGAACAAAAGGAAAGCAAAATAAGTAATAGAAGAGAAAATAGAAGACAGCAATCTGGTAAATTTAAATCCCATGATAAATATACTTACATAAAATATAAATTGATTAAATATTCATATTAAAATATTGTTCACATTGGCTAAAACAAGATCCAAACATGTACTGTTTACAACCGATGCACTTTAAAAAATATTGCAGAGGGAAATGAAAGGGCAAAAGGTGGGAAAAGATAAGCCAGCTAATAGCACGAAGAAAGCAAAAGTGTTTATGTTAGGATCAACCAGTGTACATTTCACAGCAAGGGAGAAAAAGCTTCATTTTATAGTGATAAGTGGGTTAATTCTGCAAGAGAACCTAGTAGCATAACTTAGTATGCAGCTAATCGTGGAGATTCAAAATGTATAAGATAGAAAGCGATGGAACTGGAAAAAAAAATGGCTAACTCCCAAACTAAATTCACAAACCTCTCTCAACTTAAAAAACACGTTGATGGCAAATCAGAAATAATAATGATTGAAAACATGCTCAGGTGTGATAACCTTGTAGTTACAGAAAACTCCAGCCAAGAGCAGCATTATGCGAGTTCTTTGCTACTGTACTCAGAAAAGATACTGCAAGGGGACATACTCTAGGCCATAGACCAAGTGGCAGTGTATCAAAACAATTAAATCATACCATATATATTCTCTGATCCTAGTGGAATTAAATTAGAAATCAGTAACAAAAAGAAAAATGGGAAAATCCTTAAATGTTAGGAGACGAAACAATTTCATTCCAAATAAACCATGATAAAATGTTGATAATGAAAATTTAAAAATATTCATAACAAAGAAAATAAAAGACAAACACTCAAATTTGTGGGAGATACTCATCCGTAGTAATAAATGCTTATGACGTAAGAGAGACTCAACTCAACAATTTAAGCTTCTGCTTTAATAGTCCAGGAAAAAGCTAAGGAAACCGAAACTTGCAGTAATGCTAGTATCCATCAGATGGTGATTGCTACTCCACAATAGGAAGGAATAATGTACTGATACGTGCAACAAAATAGAGGTATGCTTAAGCAATGTGATGAGAGAAGGAATCCAGATAGAAGTCACGGAATGCAGTTTGATTCCATTTATGTAAATTCTAGAAAGGGCAGAATTGAAGTGATAGAAGCAAGAGCCAGAAATTAAACAAGGGAAGGCCTTTTTCTTTATGCCATGATTGGACGGAAACAAATAACATGTTTTCAATTCTGCCTTTACTCCACTATGGTAAGTCCTAATTTCACCTTTGACACTTTAAGGGAGATGAACGAATAGTTGACAGTTTTAAGCAAGATGGTGTAAGATGTCATTCCAAAATGGATGCTGTTATGATACTATTTTAATATTTTCGGTCCTCTTGCATCATGGTTACCTGATGGTTTAAGAACTGATAAATGAGGCGTACTAACACTGTCCAATAATGTAAGCAAATTTCTAAAAAAAACAAAACAAAACCACAGAAACTGAAAATCAAAAGGTTAATATAAAGTATAAATACGAAGGAAAAATAACACGAAATGTCAATTGGATGTAAGAATGTATAAAAGCCATGAAGCAATCAGAGCCCATGAACACTTACCATATGTGCTTGCATTGATTAGTGGCAAGGTAAAGAAAATGAAGGCTTTTTAGTCTGGAAAGCAGAAAAGCTGTTAACCTTCTGCAGATTGAATCTCATGCAACAGTTTTTAAATGTTCTCTTATAGCGGAAACCATAGGAAAGAAAATGTGCTATTGCAATTCTCATTGCTATGAATGGTTATCAGTGGTACGGATCAATGTGAATATTTGAGGAGGGAAAGCACGAAGATTTGCAACTCTGCTAAATGTATCTGCCAGATAATCAAAAGCAATGAACAGTGTTGACAATGGCATTTCTCACATGTTAATCAGATTATTAAACTAAAAATGTTAAAAAATTGAGGAGCGTATCATTTTCTCAAATGGACTGATCCCCTGGAATCTCTTGATAAAAAGATAAAATGGCTTACCTCCTGGAGACATATATACCACATCTTCATTCTGTCCTACTTCTGTTAGAGGCTTCCTTTAAAAAATGCTTACCCATTAGGGGTGAAACAAGCACCAGATTTCCTGTACAGGAAAACACAGTTTGGGAGAGAGGAAGTACAAACAAAGCACTTCCAAACAAACAAAAAGGCAGAGTAAGACTGAACTGACCTACACATTTCAAGGATATTGGAGATGTAGGTGTGGAAGTAGGCATTTGGGGGGAAGATTTCTAACACAGGACTTAATTGTTCAATGGCTGAGTATTTTGATCTGTAGAACCTTTGATATATAATTACTGACAGAGCCGTTACATGGTATCGAGTCCTTGAAAATAAATATGCCGTTTAGTGCCCAGACTAATTTCTGTTTGCTGTATAATGATGCAGTTAAAGGAAATAGTGTGCGTCAGTAACCAATGAGATGGTGATAACATGAGAGAGAAAATCGTTAAAGTCAATTACTGTAATAACGTCATTGTGAACACTAGATTGCCTGAAAATGACTGACGGGCGCCAGAAGGCACAGAGAAGTGCTTTACGTCCGGGGCCAGGTGGTCTTTTCCGAACTGAAGCTCAGAGGCATTGGGAGAGTTGCTCTGGGCAGAAAATAAGGACTGATTTTAAGATCTAGGTGAACAGATCTTGGTCATATAAATTCATGACTTGTTCTACAAACTGCTCTCCACCTGTTTTCTGACCAGAATGTCCATTTTCCGTGGAGAACTAATACCTGCTCCTTTGAGTGCTAATTCCCAAGCTAGCTCAAATATGGAAATTGTATGTTATCCTTATGTGAGCTTAGGGTATGTTTTCTAGGACTGCCTTTATAAAGTGCCCCCAAATGAGTGCTTAAAACAACAGACTTTTTTGTCTCACAGTTATGGACGCTTGAAGTCTGGGATGAAAGTGTGGGCAGGGTCCTGCTCCCTCCGAAAGCTGTAGACGAGAATGCTTTGCCTCTTTCTGGCCTCTGGTGGTTTTCTGGAAATCCTTGATCTTTCTTGGCTTGCAGATGCAGCCCTTCAATTTCTGCCTCATTGTCACATGGTTTCCCCTCGTGTGCATTTCTGTGTTTCTCCTCTCGTGAGGATGCCAGTCGTGTTGGGTTAGGAGGCCACGTACTCCAATAGGACCTCATCTTAATTTAGCTGATTACACGGGCAACTACCTTGTTGCCAAATCAGGCCGCATTATGAGGTACCGGGGTTTGGGGCATCAGCGCACTTTTGTGAGGACATACGACCCGGAACAGCTTCTGTAGTCATTCACAGCATTTTTCACAGACCCCTTAGACAACAGCCTGCACGTAGCATTAGCTTATGTGCTCCGTGAGAATTGGAATTACTTACTCCTTTTTGTATCGCTGGCTTTGGCATAGTGTCTGACGTGGCGAAAGCTTGCGATTTGTGTGGTTATGTGCATGTAGGACCTAAATGTTACGCCCCCTGACTTCATCTTTTATTAGCGCCTCCGTGTCTCCCTGTGCTTCACACATGTGATCGTAAATACAAGTGCTTAGCAGGTTGCCCCGCACACAGTAAGCACCCGGTAAATGACCGGACCAAGCAGGGTTATACCTCCACACTCGTTTACTCTTCAGCCCCCGTCCAGGCCCAGACCCCCGCTCCAGTCGTGCGGCCGGTTTGCCTTCTGGTGGACAGCCTCGCGTCTCAGCGTGAGGGGACAGTAGGTGCAACTAAACATGAAGAACAAGGGTGTATTCTTGTAACAGAATTAGGAAAAATTCGTAATGAGCTAGGTGTCTTTCATTCTTTTATTTTACATCATTTTGAGGCTCGTCCTCTGAGAAAGCCTTTTTTATTATTATTGAAGTATAGTTGAAGCACAAACCGGATGTTTTTCAAAGACGTCGTTTCCCTAGATATCCTGTCTGCTGGCTGTCCCTCCTACAGCGTACCAGGAGATGCCTGTACCTCTGTGGTTCTTTTTATGATAAATGTAAATGTAAACTACCACAGGGAATCAAGTCGTAAAACTTGATTTAAAGGGCAGGATGAAAACGAAGACGTCAGAGGGTTCCATGTCAGCTAACCCTTGAAATCCGAGGACACACGTGAGGCCGTGGGGTTTCAGAGTGGCAGCACAAAGGCACGGAAGTTCGGGGTGTACTTAGGGACTCGTGAGCGAGCACGAGGGACCAAGTGTGGGGTTGGCCAGGCAGGGTCTGGGGGGATGCCACTGCTGAAGGTGATAGAGGCCACGTTCCGCGATGCCAGCCGCCATACTGAGACATCCTTGAACGTCTCAAAGCCTCCCGAGATCTGAGTTTAGAAACAGAATTTGTGGGAAGAGTTGGTTTCGGTGCGATGAGGATGTTTGCAGGGCTGCCGTATAGCGCATCGATACGTAGGGCCAGAGCCAAAATAGTGACGGTGGAGATGAAAACCAAATGGCGAGAATTTAGAGTCACTTCCTACGTAACGTCAGTAGAGCGCAGTTTTAGCTTTGTGTGCGTAGGTGTTTAACAGCAATAAAGTAAATTAAAAGGGGCTAGAGCCAAAATCTGGTTTATAGTTATTAACATCATCAGTCTGACCTCTGGCAAATACTGACGAGTCTGTACCTTTCTTGGAGATTTCCAGTGCATTTTGACATATTAATGGTTCCTTCAAGGGAAAACACATTGGTTAACTGCTTCAGTCCAGGATGTTCCAAATTATTTTGTTTATGGGGCCCTTTTTTGTGTAAAAATATTTCGTGTAAAAATGTTTGCTGCACGTTGATAAAGCACACAAATTTTCTGTATAGCTATAAATGGTACTTCATACATAGCTCTAGTATGAACATATTCTGAGTTGAAGAAAAGACTATTGGTACAGTTCTGTCCTGTTAGTGTAGAATTAAAACGAATGAGGTTATGTAAAATACTACTGTAAATGAGTATTTGTCATTGAAACCTTGTTTCACCTTTATTAAAATGATAAAAATAACATAGAATTCTTCCTCTTTAAGTACAGTTGTCACTTAAAAATAAAAACTGATTGCCTTATCACAATCTGCGAAGCGACCCCAGATCGTATACTTAACATGCCTTAGGACTTCTGTTTGTTAATAATAGCGTGGCATCTTCTGGTAACACAGACTCATTTTCCCCATATTACATATATTAACGGCTTTTATCAGTTTTTGAATTAAAAAGATGCTCCCTCAAGCAAACCTCTTGAAATTGAAAGACTCATTTAAATATGTCCATTCTATTATTGATTTTGTAAAATTAGAGATTGTGTTACATTGCCGGCATAGCAGTTACCTGCCAGATTTCGGGTAAATTATTAAAGCAGTGACATTTGATAAACGTAGGAAGAAAATGAGAAATAATTGCAGCCATTGTACTGTAAAAATTCAGTCTGTTTATATTCCCCAAAATCTTTTCTAACTTTAAGGTTGTCTTCTCGGCTACTTATTTCCCCCTTTCTCCAGTACTTCACTGCTTCGGATCATAGGGTTTTGCACAAAATGTAGGTGTGATAATTGTTGAAATTCTCATAGTGTTGGGAAAGGACAACTCATGGTTTAGCGTGGTAAAAAGTGAGCCGTTTTTTATATGCTTATTTACCTCCGGTCATCGTTAAACTAGGTGAGTCTCACTTGATCACCTCCTGATATTCCTGCCAAAGGGTCACATAACATTTGTTACTTGTCCCTTGTTCTCTGCAAATTCTGTAGATTGTAGTCATGAGGAAGGGGAATCTGTCTCACTCCTTGCCCTGTGTTCTGTATACAAGTAACCTGTAGTTATTTCATACTTTTATTAATAGAAAATACATTGCCTTGGGCTAAATTATAAGTAGGGTACAAAGGTATCAGATGACAGATAGAATCTTACCTAATAGATATCTGACTCTGTTTATAGTCAGAAGTTATTTTTAAAGCACTGCTGTTCCTGCCTCCCTCTCTCCCTCCTTTCCTTCCTGCCTTTGTCTTTTAAACACATAAGCAAATGTTTTTGTGAGCACGTGATAAAATAGTATTAAGTAATAGTAAATGTAAATTTATTAATATATAAATGTATTTATGCATTTTGCTTGGGTATGACATACGTTTATATAATTTAAATGTAGCTATAAATTTATATTATATGTAAATATATAAAATAAGAAGAAGAATTTTCGTACTCTTTCTAAAGCGAAATGGCAGCCGTGTCCAGAGTGTCGTAAGTTTACGACCACTGCTTGGTGCAGTGGTACCACTTCCGGAAATACACCTGTTTGGTAGGGCTGCCTAAAGAGAATACCACAGACCTGTGGCTTCAGCAGTGGAAATTTGTTTCTCTTACAGTTCTGGAGGCTAAGTGTCGTCAGGTTTGGTTTCTTCTGAGGCTTCTGTCCTTGGATTGAAGATGTCTGCCTTCCCACGTGTCCTCACATGGATTTTCCTCTGTGTACATGCATCCCCGGCGTCTCTTCTTTGCGTTTCCAAATTTCTTCTTCTTGTAAAGATACCAGTCAGATCAGTTTAGGTCTCTCACCTAGTTAAGGCCTCATTACAACTTTATCACCTCTTTAAAGGCCCTGTCTCCAAATACGCTCATATTCAGAGACACTGGGTTTTAGGGCTCTGATATATGAATTTTGAGGGGACAGAATTCAGTCCATAATCCAACTCCAGCAAAATATCAGACAAGTTTAGTCAATTTTATGTAAATCAAATTTATGGCATCATTATTACTTTTTAAAGACTCGATTACTTTTAGAGCAGCGTAAGGTTGACATAGCAAATTTGCAAGGAAGATACAATGGTCTCTCATAGGCTGAGCCCCTACACATGCCCAGCCTACCCCATTATCACCATGTCCCACCAGAATGGTACATTTGTTACAATTCATGAAGGGACAGCAACACGTGGGCACTCAAGTCCATAGTTTGTATTAAGTAAGGTTCACTCTCGGTATCATTCTGTTTGGAAAAATGTGTAATGTCATGTATCTGTCATTGTGGTGTCATGCAGAGTATTTTCACAGCCTAAAAATCTCTTGTGTTCTGCTTATTTATCACTCTTAATCTCCCCCACTCTTTGGTAAACACTGACCTTTTTTTTTAAATTTTTTACATTTATTATTTTTGAGAGACAGAGTGTGAGCGGGGGAAGGACAGAGAGAATCTGAAGCAGGCTCCAGGCTCTGAGCTGTCAGCACAGAGCCCGATGTGGGGCTCGAACTCACATCCGTGAGATCACGCTCTGAGCTGAAGTCAGAGGCTTAACTGACTGAGCCACCCAGGCGCGTCAACCCTGACCTTTTTATTGTCTCCAGTTTTCCTCTTCCAGATTGTCATACAGTGGGTTGCCTTTTCGGATTGGCTTGTTTCCCTTAGAGATATGCATTTAAAGTCCTTCCATCCTTTTGCCTGTCTTGATAGCTCATCCTGTCTTAGCACTGAGTAATATTTCACTGTCTGGAGGGACCACAGTTTGCGCACCCTCCACCTGCTGAAGGACATCTTCGTTGCTTCAAGTGTTGGCAATTATGAATAATGCAGATTTTTATGTGGACATGAATTTTCAACTCCTTTAGAAAAATGCCAAGGAGAATGATTGTTGTATCACGTGGTAAGAGCATGTTTAGTTTTGCTAGAAGCAGGTGAACACTCTGTCTTCCAAAGTGGCTGCACCATTTTGCATTCCCGTCAGCAGTGAACGGGAGTCCCTGTTGCTTCACATCCTCACCAGCATTTGCTGCTGCCAGTGTTCGATGATTGGGCCATTGTGATCGGTGTGTAAGTGCTATCTCGTTGCTTTAATTTGCATTTCCCTGATGACATATGATGTGGAACACCTGTTTATATGCTCATATGGCATCTTTGTATCTTCTTCGGCGAGGTGTCTGTTACGATCTTTTGCCTGTCTTTTAACTTGTTTTTTTTCTTTCCTCTTTCCTTATTGTTGTTTTAAGAGTTCTTTGTATTTTTTGGAAAACGGTCCTTTGTCAGATGTGTTCTTTTAAAATATTTTCTCCCAGTCTATGTCTTGTTGTTTCATTTTCTTGAAATTGCCTTTTACAGAGCGGAACTTTTTAATGAAATCTCGCCTACCAATTATTTCCTTCATGGGTCATGCGTTTGGTGTTGTATCTAAAAAGTCATTGTCGTGTCTAAAATCATCTAGGTTTTCTCCTATCTTCCAGGACTGTTGTAGTTTTACATTCGACACTTAGGTATGTACTCCATTTTGAATACATTTTTGTGAAAGAAGTTAAGCCTTTTTCTAGATTGTTTTTGCTTGTTTGTTTGCATGTGGATGTCCACCTGTTCAGTACCATTTGCTGAAAAGTCCGTCTTTGCTGAGTTTTCTTGCCTCTGCTCCTTTGTCAAAGGTCATTTGACTATATTTATTAATGTGTATTTCTGGGCTTTCTGTTCACTTGTGTTGATGTATTCTATAGCCAGTACCACACTGTCTTGCTTACTGCAGCCTTGTGGTAAGAGGAACTCAGATACAGCATCAGTCTTATCCTTCAGTATTGTGTTGGCTATTCTGGGTCTTTTACCTCTCTGTGTAACCTTTAGAATCGGTTTGTCCTTCTCTACAAAATAACTTGCTAGACTTATTTCATTTAGCATGAGTGAAAGACAGATATCATATGTTTTCACTCATACGTGGATCTTGAGAAACTTAACAGCAGACCATAGGGGAATGGAAGGGAAAAAAACAGTTTCAAACAGAGAGGGAGGCAAACCAGAAGAGATTCTTAAATACAGAGAACAAACTGAGGGTTGATGGTGGGGGTGGGGGAAGAGGGGAAAACAGGTGATGGGCATTGAGGGGGGCACTTGTTGGGATGAGCACTGGGTGTTGTATGTAAGTGATGAATCACAGGAATCTACCCCCAAAAGCAAGAGCTCTGTGTTAGCTAACTTGACAATAAATTATATTAAAATAAATTTAAAAAATAAAAACTTAATAAAAGGGGAGACATGGCTTGTCCCCATGAGAATGGAAAAAAAAATAACTTGCTAGAATTTTGGTTCTATTGCATTGACTCTATAGATCAAGTTGGGAAGAGAATTGACATCTTGACAATACTGACTCTTCCTGTTCATGAACATAGAATATCTCTTCCTTCATTTGGTTCTTTGATTTCATCCATTGGAGTTTTGTAGTTTTCCTCATAAAGGTCTTGTACGTATGTTGCTAGATGTATACCTAAGGATTTCACTTTATGGTGCTAATGTAAATGATACTGCGTTTTTAATTGCAAATTCCACTTGTTAATTTCTGACACGTAGCAAAGGGATTAACTGTTGTATATCAGACTGGAATCCTGTCACCTGCTATATTGCGCATTAGCTCCAATATTGTGAGGGCCTCTCTGTGACTGAGTTCCTAGGAGCTTTTAATGTTGTCCACCCTGAACTCCAGCAGTTTGCTGGTTAGGGTTCGGGTCTGTCTACTCTGGCACTAGTTCCCTGGATGGTTTCTGGTCGTGAGTCTCTGCTCCAATAACCTTACCTTGACTGAATGTGGTCACCTCTCTTTCTGTAGTCTTGTAGACTTGGGGAATAGTTTGCCTGTTCCTGCCCTCTCCTAGAGATCTGAACTAGTTGTTGATTTTCCATCTGTTTGGCTTCTGACTCCCTGTTAGCTCATCGAGCTCCTTACATGAGGAACTGGAAACTGGAAGTTGCGGTATTATTTTTTAAGGTAGAAACTTGAAAACAAACCGAAAGCCTAAAAATAGATGATAGTTAACAAAAATTATGGTACGGCCATATAGATTTAATGTCAGTCACTAAAACAAGGTTTAGAAATTATTTAATTATATGAGAGCATGATATTTTATCAAATGAAATTAGCCACTTTCAAAAATGAGTATTTAACGTATTTCCGGCTTTGTGCCACAAATGCAAATGGATGAATACGTCAAGAAAAGAGGTCATTTAAAATTATCATTTCTGGTTGGGATGGTTATGAACACATTTTAATTTTTTTCTATATGTTTTTCTACCATTTGCAAACATTATACCATTTAAAATGAACATATACTTTAAAATATAAGTTTCATTTCATGAAATTCAAGTTTTAAATTAGCTGACATTTCTCAAAAAAATTCTTTGTGCTCAAATATAAGAATAGTATTCTAAAAGACTATCAGACAGTTCCATAAAATAGTGGTTAGTCCTTCAAAACTGAATTTACTTAGTTGCTGTGTTAAAGTAGAAACAGAAATAGTTCAATATGAAAAAATAGAATTCAGCTGATACCTATAGACAAATTAAAAATTTCTGTGTGCCAAAGCTATGTTTGAAAGTTCTGGTCATTGCATGTGCATACCTTTTTATCTTTATACCACATCTCTTTTAAGCAGTAACAAATGCAGTGTTGAAGGTTCTAGAGAAAGAACACCAGAGAACAGGGTGGTCAGTTAACAAGTGAGACTGTTATCTTCTGGCACTTAGTAGAAATCGTATTACAGTCTTATGGTCTCTTATATAAATTAGTCTTCGTTTGATCATGAAGAAACGGAAGAATAGAGGTGCGAGGCAGGGGATAGTATAGAGGTAGTCAACATCTCGGCTCTCAGACATGGTTTAAGAATAAATCCCAGTAGGCTGCCCGGGTGGCTCAGTCTGTTGAGCATCCGACTTCGGCTCAGGTCATGATCTCACGGTTCCTGAGTTTGAGCCCACGTTGGGCTCTGCACTGACAGTGCTGAGCCTTCAGGTTCTTGGGTCTCCCTCTCTCTCTGCCCCCTACTCGCATTCTCTCTTGTTCTCTCTCAAAAAGAAATAAACGTTGAAAACAACAATCATTTATCTGGGCTAAATGATAAATGTCCTGTGGGTCTGGGTTTATTACAAAAGGCCGGGGAGGGGGAGAGGATGATTAGGCCAGAGGTTTGTGAATCTTTTCACATAAGGGTATCAGAACTATCCTAATTCTTCAAACCGTAAGTCAAAAATTGTACTTTTTTTTACACTGGAATTGGGTAATGCTTCAATTGTGGTCACTGGTGAAGAGAAGGGCAAAGCTTAGATGAACAAACTTGCCTTTGGTTTGTAGACTCTCTTTTATTTTACTGTAGTATCTTTCTTGCTGTTGATCCTGGAATAATGATAAAAGTAATGATTTCCTTACTAGAGCAACCACACAGGATTTATGAGTCATAAATATACAGAGTGACCAGAGAGTGTGAAGACACAGATTATATTCTTTTATGTTTTTACAAAGTGAAGCTTCTTCTGGACCGTAGTTTGCACATTTACCCTTTTCCTCTGAATTGATGGACGCACTGTCGTGATATTCTTAAACAAATAAAAGGACCTCATGAACGATGGGAAGGAGAATCAATCCCTTGCATCAATGGGACCCCTGCCCATTAAGCTTAAAATCAAGCTCTCTGTTGAAAGATAGAGGATTCTAGAAGTGCTTTGGAAATTTCTCTTCGTGTAGTACTGCCTGATACCGCTATTGATTTTCTAAAAAAGAACTTTAGAAACCCAAAGCGCTTGGAGTAGAGTTCCCAGGTTTCCCGAGCCCGTGAAGGAGTTCGTTTTGTGCTTTTCAACTGAAGCTTGAAGTGATAGCAGGTTAACGTCCAGTTCTAGCCTTACAGCCTGGCAGAGGGGCCTTGACGTTCCTCTGCCGGCGTGAGGAGGAGCGGCAGCCTACGCGGTGGTCCGTAGTGTTCCCGGTACCTGGTCACCGCCCGACAGACGCCCAAGACGGGCGTCTCTGCCGGGCTTCTGACCGCAGTCCCTTGGGTGGCAAGACTGACGGCGAGAATAATTGGACGAACGAGGGTCTGAGCGGTTGCTAGTTTTCTTCACGGTGGGCGTGTGCGGTCAGTGCAAGAAACAGTACGCCTGGGTCACATCCACGATGTTCTCAGGGAAGTAGGGTCAGCAGTTTTTATTGACAACGCGTGCTCACGGCACCTGCTCGGGGCGTCCTCCTCTGCTGCTCCCAGTTTCCTCACGGACTCCTGTCCGGACATTCGATAAAGGGTGGGTTGTATCCCACCTATGATTGGTCGAGAATTACTGTTTGACTAAGTGACCTGATAGTTATCCCGTTATGTATCATTAACTTGGGCAAGAGACACTTAATCCAGGAAAATTCTGCTTATTTTGATCTTGAGGCCATAAGTGCGTAACGTAACTTAGTTTTATCTGCCAATACCCACTGGAAATTTTTCTTCTTTATTGTGCTAACTTGAATACCTCAACCAGATATTTAAAATATGCTCAAATACGTCCGTTTTCCTTACACCTTCCAAAGGCTTTTTACCAAATAAAATTGTAATGAATCCTACTACGTGAATATAAATGTATTTCATCATATATTACTATTACTTTATCATTCCTCAAAGTAATTGCCTTATTTATACTTGTAACGTCCCGTCAGAAACATCCTCAGGCCAAATTGAGATGCAAGGAAGTGTTTGTCATTGGAGAGCGTCTGGCATTTTGTCAGCTTTGTATATCCTTTCCTCTGCTTTCTTTTGACTGAGTCAAACTAAAAATATCTTCTTTCTACAGAAATCCTATTAAAAGGTACCATTAACATGTCTCATTTTCTCCAATCTAGATCAACGTGCACTCCCTTTATTCTGCCACACCGCGTTGGCTCTGAATATTACACTGTCAGTTTTGTTCTCTGATTTTCAGTTTCAGCTAGTTTTCAGTTGGTTTATTTAAGCAAATTTAAAGTCTAAGGTGATGGTGACTAACTCATATCTTAATTCCTTCAGGCTCTCTGTACATGTTTCCTTGGGATAGCTGAAGAGACTTTTAACTCCCAAACTGAGAACCTGAATGATGTAAGTTGAAACCCTGAACTCCAACAGAATGATTATCTTGATTATCATGGGCATCTTTTCCATTCTTTCCCTAGCATAATGTTAGGAATATCCTATCCAGTATGTCCTGTGTCTCCTAGTGCTCCACCTTGCTGTGACAGTTTCTCAGAATTTCTTTGTTTTTTATCACCTTGAAAGCTTTGAGGACTATCGGTTAGGTATTTGGTAGAATGTCTGATACTTTCTCACGACTAGAATAGACTTGTGTTTCAGAGAGGAAGAAAATAGAGATAGTGTCATTTTCATCACATTATATCAAAGGTACCTACTCTCAGTATGACCGATCACTGTTGATGTAACCTTGACATGTGGCTCACGTAACATTGGTCAGGTTTCTCTGCCGTATGGTGATCCTGTCCTCTCTCCTCGTCGGAAGGACATCGCTATGCACAGCCCACGCTCTGGAAGTGCGAAGTCGTGCTCTGTCTTTTGGGAGCCGTGTATCTTCATAAGTTATTTGGAGATGTTCTATGTTGGAATTTATTTTACCTGTTTTTTAATGCCCCCTTTTTATGAAAACATTTAAGTTCTCTGTTAGCAAATTTCAGTATAGAATACAGTGTTATAAACTATAGCACCGTGTTATATACGAGTTTCTCAGACTTCATTCAGCTTGTAACTGAGAGTTTGTATTCTTACCAGCCCCTCCCTGTGTTCCTCACCACACATAAGGGATACCATGACGTATTTGTCTTTCTCTGTCTGCCTTATTTCACTCATCATAATGCTCTCCATTCTCACCTTTGTTCTCACAAATGACAGGATATCGTCCTTCTTTAAAGCTGAATTGTATTCCATTGCGTGTTTCTACCACAGATTTAGATTCATTCATCTGTTCACAGACACCTAGATTATTTCCATACCGTGCGTATTGTGAGTAACTCTGCAGGGAACG
This sequence comes from Lynx canadensis, assembly GCF_007474595.2. Taxonomy (NCBI): domain Eukaryota; kingdom Metazoa; phylum Chordata; class Mammalia; order Carnivora; family Felidae; genus Lynx; species Lynx canadensis. Next base: position 85,457,653 of record NC_044313.2, on the reverse strand, counting down.
TGGGGGGGGTGCAGAGAATTCTCCGAAGTGATGACTTCGTTCCCTTTGGACATATCCCCAGAGTTAGGATTTCTGGCACGTGTGGTAGTTCTATTTTTACTTTTTTGAGGAACGCTCATGCTGTTTTCCGTGCTGGCTGCGCTAGTTTACGTTCTCACCCGTGGTGCACAAGGGTTCTCTTTCCTCCACATCTCTGCTGGCATTTGTCATTGCTTCTGATGATAGCCATTCTAAACAGTGTGAAATGATGTCTCATTGTGGTCGGAGGTTCCCCTTTTCCCCGGCTTATTTATCTACACAAGAATTAATGATACCAGTGTGGACTCATAGATGCTTCTGTTATGTGTTAGGTTACAGTCCAGTGCTACTTCCTTTTGTTGTTCAGATTGTCCCGGCCTTGACGGTAGAGGGCTCTTTGTGCCTCAGAGCCCATTTGACATGCCCTCATCAGTGTGGGGGTTATGGGATGCTGTTTGAGTCCTTCCTCTATTTCCCGCCCAGCTCTGGAATCGGCCATCTCCCCCAGGGCTCCTGGTTCCTTTTATTGGAGAATTGCACTCGAAGCCAAGAACTGGGTACTGGGCATGCCCGTTGTTTCTGGAGTGGCATTGCTTCTAGTTCCTGTAAGATGACAGAGCGAGAAGATGCATGCAGTGTGCTAGCCAGTGAACATACAGGTATCTGTATGTATTTTTATGTGTGACTGTACCTGTGTAAAGCTAAAGATGAGTTCATGCGAATGCTTCCGATTCTGATCCATCCACTACAACGATGCTTGTTAGCCTTCTGCACGTGCTTCCTTGTGCCTCCCCCCTCCAGTAATGTGGATGTTTGCTCCTCTATTTTCATTCATACGTAGTTGTTAGGTTGCAGTGTCTGCTTATAGTGATATTAGCATGGCTACCCACATCTCTGTGGGAAAGAGCTTCCTCCAGATATGAAGTAAAACATGGAGGGATGTGTTTGGATCTTGCTAAACACACCAGTTTGTCAAGCAGTCTTCATTGCTCGCAGGTAGTCGTTACGTTAAGGGAGATGCAGTTGCCCGTGTGGCGAGACATTTGTGACCAAGCAAGCCACATGACGGCTTAGCGATGGCCGGGGGTGGGCACGCCTGGATGTGCCCCTTTACCGCAAGTCCGTCCCGTGGTGTGTCTGATGTGCGGGAACGTAAATTGGGGTGTTGAGACCTACTCGCAGGATGAAAACAAGCAGGCATCCTTACTGTTACCTGGAGATACTGGGTTTTAACAGAGCACGTAGGTTTTTGTTTTTTGTTTCGTTTTTCTTTTTTAATCATTCTACTGACCTTTCTTAGAGATTTGTGTGTTGCATATGCCAACTTTCAGTAGGATAAAGTAATAGTTCATAAAGCCGGTGATAGATTTACAGAAAGAGAAAAATATTTTGTGCGGTCGTGTCAGTGTGAGAAGAACAATGGTTTCAGGTACTTTTGAAAACAGGCTGGATGTAAGACACGATTCTGTGGTGCTGGAAGATGTCAGGAAGCTTGTGTGGAAAATATAAAGGCCTCTGACTCCTCACTTGTGGCCCCTCTCATGCTCCCCACTGCTTACCTTCCCTTAGGGGGTGGCTCTGCACTTTATGGACGAATCTCCTTCTCCTCAGTTAAATGTTTGTGCTTGGGCTGATGGCGTCGAAGAACACGTGGAAGCGATTTGTGTGTCTTTGGAAGTGACACCGAGTTGGACGTGTTTCTTTCCCTTTGGTGTTTGATGGGATTGCAGCCTAGGATTTTGGTGATTTCTGTCCAGTGTGCTGTTGACGGGCCTCCGTGTCACGAGTGTTGTGTGTCTTCCTCCGAGTAAGACGGACGGTTCCTCTTCTTCTAGGTTGCTGTGGTTGCATTTTTCATGCTGAAGCCTTTTCCTTTCACCTAAATGTTATTGTAGTGAGGTGGGTTCTCGAATTCTCTAAGCCCCTGGCATCCCCGCCCCCGCCCCGCCAGCGCAGGAAGAGGCAGAGAAGATGAACCTGTTTGCTTTCGTCTTTCAAACAGAAGAGCCGGATCGGACCCTTCCCCAGGCACGTGGCGGTCTCCAGCTTAAGGCGTTTCGTGGAATGTTCCTCTAGGTTTCCTCTGGAGTGCTGGTCCCTGCACTTGCCCGAGTTCACCCCTCTTGGCGGCTGCTGGTTAGGCTTCTGGGCAGCTCTGATTGCATGAGCAGGAACAGCCTCTGGTAGCAAATACTCAGCCCAGGCTTCAGCCTCTCTGCTGGGAGCCCCTCCTCTTCAGTGTTTCTTCTCGAAGCAGCTGCTCGAGGAGAGCTCTCAGGGGGCCTATTTCTGGGGAACCACGTCTAATTTATTTCTTCAAAAAAAAAAAACAAAAAAAACCACATCTCCTCGTGTGTGCGTTTGTGTGCATGTTCATGCACTGATGTGTGTGGCACCAAGACACTGATTTGTTTAAACTTATCTATTACTCCTCCAAATTGTCAAACACTCACTGTAAAAATCAGAGATTTTTGGAGGACAGTATTAACTAATTTTAGAGCATGGAGGTCATGTGACTTCAGGGAATGAGAGTGCGAGCATCACTGCGAGAGGCCAGAATTATAAAATAGCACCGGGGTCGATTTTTACTTTCAAGAAAACAGAATATTCATTTCAGGGTCCAGCGTGTCAGAGGTGTATATGTGGGAGATGATTTTAACACCGTCCTGTGATGTCCTTAGAGTTAAGGAGTAAAGTGAAATTGTTTCTAGAACTGAGGTCCTCTGCGTCAGCTACTGACGCAGACCACTGTTCTGTGAGAAAATGCCGTGTGCTTACCAGTGTTGAGTGCGAGGGACTCAAAAAATGTGTGAGGTGACATTTCTACTTTCAACGGCTATGTTACATAGTTGTAAACATTGGCCACATACCTAAAGGGGAAAAAAATTGCTGCCGTTCTTTTAATCCATACAAATCAAGTCCCAAGTCCTGTGATTATGTTTCCACAGAAACACTTGCTTGACAGGGCCCATGTTTTGCAGGCCGGAGACAACCAGTATGATTTCAGGTAGTCGACTCACAGTCGCACATTCAGTAGGGGGATGTCTCGGCCCTTGGCCCCCTGAGGAAGAGTTCCCCTCCACCAGTTCGGCACACTTGATGTCCAGTCTTTTTCCTCCGAGCGATCTTCCGCCACCGGCCCCCTCCCTCTGTCCACCTTTGCTGCGTGTGGAGTTGAGCCCGGTTCTGTACTGAACTCTCACCCCTGCCGCAGTAGCTCACTACAGTCTGTCTTATTTTTAGTAAGCGTCTGCTGCAGAATTTCCTCTTCACACGGTCCTTTCAAACCCGTTTAGGGTGATTTTCCCACACAGCCCCTCCTGATGGATTTGCAGTCTTTCTCGGTTTTCCCCAGCACGTTCTTCATAACCTAGGTGCGGATCCCTCGGAAGCCCATCCAGCAGAGCTTCGGCAAGCCCTCTGCTCCCCGCCCTCCCTCCCCCGAACTGCCTGCGCTCCTGGCACCGTGACTGCGGCCCGAACAGCGAATTTAACCCTCCACCCGCACACTGGCTGTGCCCGTGAGCACGTCATCGACAGTGCCCATAGCGTCTTCCCGACGTCTGGAGTTCCTTCCGTCTCCACCTGGCACCCTCTGCTTTCGGCTCTCTCTTGGTCTAGATTACAGCCTCTTATTCTGTATCTCCTACGGACAAGCTACTTCAAAGGCACACTTAAGTTACATGCACAAATGAAGCTGTGCGTCATTAATCATAAACAAAAAAAATAAAACAAATTAAAGAATGAGAGATGTGTTAAATAAGGTGGGTCAACCTAGAGCATTTACAGCCGAGAACATAACTATAATTTTAAATCCAGCGTAACTACTGAGAACACGCTAGCTACTTTATGTACAGACACTTGGAGAAGAGGAAAATGCACCAATGCTGGGGGAAAAAAACCTGGTTGTGCTAGATGTGCTTTTTTTTTTTTCCTCTTTCTTTTTCTTTTTTTGTCTTTTTAGGCTTCACACCTAGCATGGAGCCCAATGTGGGTCTTGAACTCATGACCGTGAGATCAAGACCTGAGCCCAGACCGAGAGTCAGAAGCGTAACCAGCTGGACTACCCAGGCGCCCATGGCTGTGTTAGATGACCGAAAGATAGTGTAGAATATTGGTCTTTAGAGTAGGAATTTTTGTAAGTGTTTTTGAGAATAATTTTGGCATATGCAAAAATTACGTTTTCAAAATCGATTTAGAACATGACCCCCACAGAAGATATGATGTTATAAGTAAATTATCCCCTGCCTAGCCACAGAAGATTTTGAACTAAATTGGTTATTCCCCCTGGTTTTGACATACTTCTCCCCAGGTCCTACGAATGTATTAATCCTTTTCTCTGTTCACTGCTGCTCAAAGTCAGGTGGCCCTCTTAACGGCTCATCTCAGATTCACAGTAGAAGTATAACTATCCTTGTATTGTCTCAGATTTTGTGACTGACTTTTTATACTATTGGTTCTCAATCTGGGTTGATTTGGCCACCCAGAAGGCATTTGGAAATGTCTGCAGGTACTTTTGGCTGTCAGAACAGGGTTGGGGTATGGATGTGGGCATCTAGTAGGTAGAGGCCAGAGATGCTGCTATCCTATAAGGTACTGGAGAGCCCACCACAGTAAAGAATTACCTGGCCCGAAATGTCAGTTGTGTTGAAGTTGAGAAAACATGGTTTTAATGGAAGATTTGTTTCCCCAGGGGAACTGTAAGCTTTTGAAAGATGAAGTTAGTAGTAGAAATACTATTGTATTTCCTTTGGGAACCATTTATTGTACCAATAGCTATATATCAAGGCCTTCCTCTCTATTGGGCAGTTTACTAAGTGCCAAGCACAAAATTGTATATAGTCTAGTGATGTGAGCAAAAGATCTGTAAATTCTAGTTGAATTAAGGCCTATGCATTACTTCATACTCTATACGTAGTTCAAGGCATGGCCTCAAAAAATGACGATTTAGGGGCGCCTGGGTGGCGCAGTCGGTTAAGCGTCCGACTTCAGCCAGGTCACGATCTCGCGGTCTGAGTTCGAGCCCCGCGTCGGGCTCTGGGCTGATGGCTCAGAGCCTGGAGTCTGTTTCCGATTCTGTGTCTCCCTCTCTCTCTGCCCCTCCCCCGTTCATGCTCTGTCTCTCTCTGTCCCAAAAATAAATAAACGTTGAAAAAAAAAAATTTTTAAAAATGACGATTTAGATTCATGAGTATTTTCAAGATTAATGGAAGAAACAATCTAATGTGTATGGCACGCAGAATGTCAATGGGAAAGAAACTTTGTGATAAATATATTGAGGGTAGCTATAGGGTGTTGTGATTACAGTCAGTTGTTGATTCTGATTCTTGATATCAAACACATATTATCTATTTCTAGCGTATTTCGGTAGACAATTGATTCTGACCCTTGCCTGAATAAATGAATCTTGTAATAATTATGTGGCAGAAATTTCATGTATTTTGGGAAAAAATTCGTGAGTATTCCAATCAGTGACTTGGAATACCCCAAACTGCTTGCTCTTTGGGCAAACTCTGTTGGAGCGCGTCATTTCATATCTTTGAGTTTATCAGGTAGCTCCGTCTTAGTGTACAAAATAGCTTACAAGGACCAAAGCAAAACAAGTAGTACTTCTCGTTATAATTATAGGTAATATCTTGGACTTAATTTCATGGGAAAGGCATCTGACCAACACATCTAAGTAGAGTGACCACCAGCGTTCCAATGGGCCCAAGACTTTCCTTCAGGCTGTGAACTCGTCTCTCAGTCCCAGCAACCTGGGTTGGTCGGTCATATACAGGACAGAGTTACTGCAATACTGGAGACTAAATTCTGGGGGGCTCTTAGTTTTAAAATGTTTGGTATAAGTACAGCTTTACCCATGTTTAAATATTCTGGCAACAGTCCATAGTTGTATTAGTTGACGCCTCCATAAGACATGTCTTGTATGTTCATTGACATATAGGGAGAACTAGTGTGTGAAAAATTCTGTTGAATAAAGTCTCAGAGTTCCATGTGTGGTATTGCTCATTGAAGTCTAACAGGTAATTCTTAAGTTAGATATTCTATTCCTTCAGTTTTTTTTTATTGTCATTATAGAAGTATCCTTTATTTACCAAGAGCAGACCTGCTGAAAGGAAAACCTTTTATTTCAATTTATGTATGTGTGAGGTAAAAAGAAAACATTACTTTATAGAGTATCGGGGAAGATTAAACGAGATAATAGTATAAAGCACTTGGCATATGTAAAGAAAATGTCCTGTAAGCATGGGGGCCTTTGTGTAATCAGACATTCGTCATAATCATTATGGTTATTACATTCTCTGGTCACAGATGGGTAAACAATTTCACATTAATGTTATGTAGAAGAACAGATTTGCTGGAACAGTGAAGGTCCATCTTTGTTAGTATTTCTGCATCCTGTCCGTGCCAGCCGAACATTTTGTTAGAGTAGAAACATAGCTGTTGTGATCATCAAAATGGATAGAATTGGCCTTTACGTCCCTGGGCAACCCCAAAGCCATCTATGTAGGTTTATAAATCATATATTTTAGGCATTCTTTTATAAAGTTTGGATTATGAGAAGACAGTTCACTTCCCAAAGTGCTCTTATGGTATACTTAGGTCAAGTGATCTCTTTCTCTTTAGAAGTATATTTACATTTAATATTCTTCTTGTCAAAAACCCTGGATTTTTTTTTTTTTTTTTTTTTTTTTTTGCAAACCTCTGAATTTGACTTGGGAGATCTATTTGTCATGCTCATGAGCATCTGATACTGTCTGCTGGGCCCTGGCTAGCCTCCTTAAAGAACCCACCTCAGCTTTGCACGACGTTGGTTGGGCCTCATACAAAAGCATCCTTGGTAGGTTTACTTTCATGGAGCTGTTTCCAGAGCTGATCTCTTCTCTCACCTTGTACCTCCTCCAGTGCCTTGTAATCAGTCCCTCTCTTCTACCCTTTTTCTCTGATGTCACATGAACTGGTTATATGCTCCCATTCACATCTTGCCTTTGTGCTCTATCCAGTTCATCACAAACTGATCATTCAGTAGCACCTCCTTGTTAATCACATTTTCAGGGCCAGCCTCTGAAAGCAGCTGAGTCCTGTGGCTGGGCTCTGAACACTAAAAAAGTTGTGGGGGCGAGATCTGGGCTTTCTTTCTCAGGACACAGAGAACGAGTCGCACACCAGGCTGACCACACCTCTCCTCCTCTACTCCACGTAAACATGAAAGGTAAATAGGTGACTATTTCATAAAAAGTAAAGATTAAAAACTATGATAGAATGAAACATTTATTCAGGTCCATGCAAAATCATATGTTAGCAGGGTTATTAGCTGGTGTCCAGCAGCAAAGTTATTACCACAACAGCAACAATAGTAGCAACAAAAACTGCAGGTTTGTAAAATACTGTCTATATAAAGCGGTTTTTTCATAATTTTTCATATACCTTTTATAGACACTCTTGATATATGTGCAGGGGTAGTTACTTTCTTTTAGTTTTCTGGGAAAACTAGGGAACCAGGGAGCCTCTACAAGTGAATTCAGAAGGCTGCATCCAGAACTTTCTGAGAAATGTAAAGAGACTGGTTGAAGGTTGAGTACACGCTTTAGACAATCTTGGGTTGACCTTCAATTTTAATCTTGTTGTCACACAAAACCACGCAGTGTCCGGCCGAAATACACTGTGGCCCACAAGGTTCTACTGTAGTGTCCAGTGTCACGGGAGCGCAGTCTGGGTGACTGTGCGCTTCCTTCACACTGGGCCCGAGTCCCGGGGACCAGACTGGCGCATCTCTGCGCTGACAGACACGGTAACGTGGAGCGCCTGCCCGTTAGGTCTGATGTTTCGGACATTGGTGTCGGCCCGTGTTATGTATACACGTTTCCCGTTGCTGGTCGCTTTGGGGAGGACAGCTGTGCTGAGGAGTCAGTCCCTCTGACCCTGGTCCTGGTTCTGCTGTATTCCGGTCCATGCTTGCACATACTTACACGTGGGAGGTCACAGATGCCTCCCACGTAAGCTTGTGGCTTGTGTAAAAACACATTTTCAAATATCTGCGTATTCATCACTGCCCTATGAAATCAGTGCTGGATACATATACTAATTACTGTATCTCCCCAAAGCGCGATATGAAGCAGTTTTAAAAATAAATTGTATTTTAATTTTAATTAATCATACTTTGATTTGAAAAATGTATGTGAATGTCATTTATTAGTGTCATGATAGAGCCCTTAGTAGCTTGAAAGATCATTTTCAGTGTTCAGTGTCAGATAGTTGACATCCAAATTTACCTTTTGGCTGGAGGGGAAAATTTGCTTTTTTGCTACATAAATGCATGTAGTGGGGCCCAGGTGCCCCGCTATTTATATATATTTAAAGTAACAAATTTGCTTAACGTAGACAGAGCTTGTGTTTAATGGGATATTCTTCATATTATCCCTCTGTATTAACACAATTTTATTTACCTGAGTGATTTGGTTACATTTGGTTCAGTTGTTCAATCGTATTAATACCCAATTATGGAAAACTTAGGCCATTTACATGTGGATATAAAATTAAATGATGTACTGATAGCTATCATGGTTAAAATAAAATCATGTCTCCGAGAATGTGAGAAAATATGTTATTGAAAACTGAGACGAGGAAGTTTGCTATAAACCAAGAGAAGTGAGATGTTCTTACCTTAAACCAAAAACACATCACCCGTAACTGTGTAAAAACATGAAACGTCTCTTTAAAGGCTTTTTCCAGAATTGATTTCCATGGCTTTAAAACTTATATTATGTATTTCAAGATCAAATGAACCATATCACTCACAGTGAAACTCAAGTAAAACTAATGAGACTTTCCTTCTTTGTGGCCTAAATTGTTCATATCTGGATTAAATTACATATAATGTTTGCATTAAGTTATTCTTTGTTTTATTGAAATCTTACATTTCTGGATTTGGCTCTCTCAGGGTTCTTGTAATTCACGATAGAACTTTCTCTTAGCCTCTGTAGTAAGAAATTTTGCTCAGTGGAATTCCTTGATTTTAGTAATTAAGAAAAATTTTAGTATGTGAATAATGTTATTTATTCTAAGAACCATTATAAAATGCCAAATTTTTAATTTGTATGCAATTATTAGGATAATTTTTGGTAAAATGAACCTGTTTCAAACAAAGAATATGTATCTTTCCTCCAGTTTTGTTAAGATACAAGTTTTATGGGGCCGCTAGTAGAATACATGTATTTCCATACTCTTACTGATATTTTTGTTACGTACTTCTGGAATCACGTGAATTACTCAGGGAAAGAATTCTTCTGGAAGATTTAGCCTCTCTCTGGTCTCGCACTGTCAATTAGAGATATAATACCAGCCATACACGTAATTGAAAATCTGTCATAATACTAGAGATTAAATATTTATCTAAAATATTATCTTGGAAACACATTAGCAGTAGAAAATTGCTAGTGCGACATCGTGCCTCATTTTTTAGTACCAGGCTTTCAAACAGAGCATGTGTTTTGCCCTTCAGTACATGTCAGTCCACACTGCCCACAGCTTCGGCGCTAGTGGTTAGTGGTTGCTGGGTTGGCGAGAGCAGCTGCAGACCGTGAGGCAGAGCCGGGAAACCGCGTGCGGTCTAAGACCTTCTGTGATCACACTGTTGTCTGAAAGCGCTGCATGCGCTGTGCGGCATTCAGATCTTGCGGGAGGGCCTGTTGACACACACATGCGTCTTGCATGTTTGGGTTCAGCCCTCCGGAAGAGATTCCTCGGTTCACAAGAAGCTCAACTTCTCTACCAGCCCTTCCTTTGAACTCCGTTCTCGTGTCTCTGCCGCTCATTCAGGCTAAATGCTCCACCGAGTGGCCAATATTGAATTTAATTGGATTCGTAATCTGCCCTGTGTGTGATATGAGAAGGTATAATGCCGACTTTTAAAGACTCCCTGTTAGCTTTGTTTTGAAAGGCGAGTTTCAGGTGGGTATTCTAGAAATCAGCTTTTGTTCTAACAAGTAGTTACCCGTAGAATTATGAGAACTGTAAAAAACCACAAACCGATATTTAAACAGTGATGAGTTAGCATGTTAAGTTTATGTAATAGCAAAAATTCAATGAAGTTTAGACTGTTGATATTTGGTGATTAAAATATTTTTAAATACTTTGCAAAATGTACATATAAAATATATACTTTTTAACTCTTAAACTGTTTTAGTGTATCTGGTACATGGTGGCTAGCATCTACTTATTATGATCAGAAGTACATGACATTTTTGTATATATGAGTAGCTTATTAAATTTTACAACTGGCCGTTTTGTACATGGATACACAAGGTAATTTGTATAAGCAAATATACTTTTGTGGGCTTAATGTAAGAAAATAAAGAGGACTTAAAAAATACTAATGGAAGGTACAATTTAAGGTGAGAAACAGGTAACATAGGTACAAAAGGCTATTTCTGGTACCAAAAGACCTGATAATTGTGGTAATTCATAATTGTAGGTAGTAAATTTACAGTCACAGATTATTAACATGGTTATGAAGAAATAAGATAGACAAGAGCTACCTCGTATCCTTTCATTTACTCATCATGTGTTACTGCTTTGTCTTTCATTGTTATGTGTTAAAAATGTTTTGGGGAAATTGGAGACTTAAAATAACAAATCAACTAAATTTATGGATTATACTTTGAAGAATGTTTGATATTCTTGCTTGTTACAGAAGAACAAAACCTTTTGGTAATTTATTTTAGTTTGAAAGTCTCTGAGGGCTCTGTTCAGCACAAAGAATTACTAGATCACTAGGATAACTTGAGAAGAACATTCTATGGAAGGTACGGGAATTCACAAAATTGAGTAAGCCAGTCTGTCTCCTGGTGTGGCTTACTGTATTAACAGCACATTTCCTCACTTCCCACACCTCTGCCCTCTCTGAATCAACATCCTCTGCCGAGTGGATGTCCTAAAGAGGAAAAGTAGATGTTCCCACCCCTTGACTTTGGATTGACTATAAGATTTGCTTTGGCCAATGGAATATTATTGGGTGTGATTGGACTAAAAGGTTGAAAGTTGCTTGCAGATTTGGGATTCTTCCTTTATGCCACTGCCATCACCAGGAGATGACCTACCTGGGCAGGAGTATGAGTGATGTGTGGAGCAGATACTAGCCTAGCCTAGGTCAGTCAACCCTTAAATCGCCCGCAGACTTGTGGGCTCAATGAATGCTTACTACTGGCGACACATGCTAGCCAGTCTTACCTAGTGCAGGCAGATCTTCGTGATGGATAAGAAATCAGTGGTTGGACATAGGAGGTAGGTTAGTGGTGGGTAGAGAGGGAGAATAGCAAAGGACATGAGGGAGCTTTGAAGAGTGATGGATGTGTTTATTATCTCAGTTGTAGCAGTGGTTTCAAGGTGTGGCCATATGTCGAGTTGATCAAACGATGCTTGTTAGATATACAGTTGTCGGCAACATGCTGTGGCCACATTTGGCATAACTGCTTGACATAAGTAGGAGAGCTTGGGACATCTCATCCTCTGGTTCTGCCACGATGGCTTCACGACTGAAGGAATGCAGTGTTGCCAGTGTAATCTTGAATTCTGATAACCATTTTCCTGTCCACATGTAAGTGCTACTGACATTTCCTTTAGTGATTGAACAAACGTTTATCAATCACTGGCTATGTTCCAGGCAGTGTTCTAGGCTCTGAGGAGATAGAGTGAATGACATAGTCCAAAATATCTGCCCACATGGAACTTAAATTCTTATAAGTGGAAGAAACACAGACATGAAATAAATACTAAAACATCAAATGCATTCTATTTGATGAGTCCTAAATGAAAATAAATAAAAGGTACAAAAAAGAGGGGATAAAATAGTATTCAGGAATGGAAAAAATTACAATGGTTTTCTAGTTCCTGTGCAGAATATTTATATCCTCTGTAATAGATAATCAAGGTGTGCTGTAATTGAAACATAGCTTATATGGAATACTAAACGTATTCACTATCAAATGAACATTTATGAAGCACATATCTATGCCAAGCAGTATGAAGATTAGGGATGATTTGAGAGTATTCATTTTGGAAATATTTAGTACCTGTACATAAAAGAGATGGAAAATAGTTTCAAAAATGAAAAAGAGGATCAGAGTCTCAAATATCTTCAGGAATTTTATAGCAAAATAAAACCTGCAAAATACAGACATAAGATTGTTGGAGATGGTGCTCGCTATATGATCTTAACAGAACACGACCCAGTTACAGGCATTCTCATTTACTGTTTTTAATCAGTTGGCAGTGTCTTCTTAACACGAAAGGTTTGCACACTAGTACAAGCCTTGAACTTACAAATCTTTCCTAGCACAGTATATAGTTGACCCTTGAACGATGTGGGGGTTAGGGGTGCCCTCCCATCCCTACAGTCCAAAATCTGCCTGTAACTCTGGGCTCCCCCCAGACTTAACTACTAACTTCACTGGAAGCCTTACCGATAACAGAAATAGTGGATCAACCCATATTTTATATGTCATATGTATATTCACAGTATAACTATAGAGAGGAACATGTTATTAAATTCATATGGAAGAGAAAATACATTTACAGTACTGCACTGTGCTTGTAAAAAAAAATCCCCATGTAAGTGAACCCTCACAGTTCAAATCCATGTTGTTAGAGTCAGCTGTACCTTTAAATGGCAGTATGTCTTTATATTAGTTGTGAGATAATCAAGGAAGGGATAACAGTGATTTAAAACCTATATGTAATGCAGAGTCTGCAGCAGTGCCCTTGGTTGGGTGGTATATTTGGTGTCCCCCCAGCAAGCCGCGGGGACTTCGCTCCAGTGGGCTCAAACATCCCCTCCTGTGCGTACTGTTCTAGACCTGGACGGTACGGATTAGCTGTGGCCCACTATGCCTTTTCATCTCTTTCCCCCCAAAGGAGGGACAGCATTTCTTTTATCAGGCTATCTGCACACACCTGACTATCGGTCACAGACTAAAGGCATCTAGAGGAGAGGAGGGCAGATCTCGATGGGGATAAACATCATCTTGTCCTGGTCTCACCATCTGAAGCTCTGTGTTGTCTCCAGGCCAGAGGAAGCAGTTTTCTTATAGCACAAGAAGTAAGGATTTCTTCCTCACGCCAGTCAGAGTGGCCAAAATGAACAAATCAGGAGACTATAGATGCTGGAGAGGATGTGGAGAAACGGGAACCCTCTTGCACTGTTGGTGGGAATGCAAATTGGTGCAGCCGCTTTGGAAAGCAGTGTGGAGGTTCCTCAGAAAATTAAAAATAGACCTACCCTATGACCCAGCAATAGCACTGCTAGGAATTTACCCAAGGGATACAGGAGTACTGATGCATAGGGGCACTTGTACCCCAATGTTCATAGCGGCACTCTCAACAATAGCCAAATTATGGAAAGAGCCTAAATGTCCATCAACTGATGAATGGATAAAGAAATTGTGGTTTATATACACAATGGAATACTACGTGGCAATGAGAAAAAATGAAATATGGCCTTTTGTAGCAACGTGGATGGAACTGGAGAGTGTGATGCTAAGTGAAATAAGCCATACAGAGAAAGACAGATACCATATGGTTTCACTCTTATGTGGATCCTGAGAAACTTAACAGGAACCCATGGGGGAGGGGAAGGAAAAAAAAAAAAAAAAAAAAAAGGACGTTAGAGTGGGAGAGAGCCAAAGCATAAGAGACTGTTAAAAACTGAGAACAAACTGAGGGTTGATGGGGGGTGGGAGGGAGGGGAGTGTGGGTGATGGGTATTGAGGAGGGCACCTTTTGGGATGAGCACTGGGTGTTGTATGGAAACCAATTTGTCAATAAATTTCATACATATATATAAAAAAAAAAGAAGTAAGGATTTCTTTTCCTTTTTTTTTTTTAAGAAGAATAAAGAGCATAAGTTATTTATTTATTTATTTATTTATTTATTTATATCCAAGTTAGTTAACATATGGTGTAATGATGATTTCAGGAGTAGAATTTAGTGGAATTTAGTGGTTCACCACTTAACGTATAACACCCAGTGCTCATCCCAACAAGTGCCCTCCTCACTGCCGATCACCCATTTAGCCCGTCCCCCGCCCAGCACCCCACCAACAGCCCTCAGTTTGTTCTCTGTATTTAAGGGTCTCTTGTGGTTTGCCTCCCTCTCTCTTTTTTATCTTATCACAGAGTGCTCAGGTAAACGTGGGGGTTTGCAGTTCCCCAAACCTCCAACCAAATAGCCCATCCAAAGTTGTAAGGTCCCTTTTCTTCCCTCCTACTGGGGACACTTGTAAGGGTTTGACATCAGGCTTCTTTGTATTTACCGTCACATCATCAGAAGGCAGGAGGGCCTTGTTGCCGTCTGCTCAGAGGGTGATCCATGCGAGGGTTTCATCAGATTTCATCAAATCCGTGGGAGGGTTCTGATTCTTAGGATCATATCTGGGATGACTTGGTGTAAGGTTGATCCCCCAGTAAGAGACTCTGACATAAGTTGGTGTCTTTCAGTCTAGTATTTATTTGGAAGGTGATAAGTGAGTGCAGAAGTAGTAAAGGGCTCTGTTCAGCAGGTTACAACTTGAAGCAACTGGGATTTTAGAATTGGTCTTTGGTTGTCACTTGCAGCCAGACGTCATTCTAGCTAACGGAGTCTGTGCATTTCTGTTGTTTGCTACCAAGAATTATGGCTGGTGAGGCACATTTGACGAATGACATCAAATATAGAATAGTCACTATGTATTGAGTGTTCTCCGTGGTAGCAGGCATTGTGCCAAGTATTTTATCCACACTGTCATTTGATCCTCCTGAACCTCAGTAGAACCACTGCTGTGCACTTTTCACAGAGGATGGATTTGAATCCCTGACAGTTGCCTCAATTCCCCAGGGTCACACATTCATTACGTGACAGAACCACATCTCACTCATCATCTGCTGGATTGAAAAGTTGCACCTTTAATGCTGCATCACCTCGCAAGTGATTCTCTAATAAAAATCCACATAGTCATTGAGATGAAATCTTTCTTGCTATAGCCTAGATTTTTTGTGCAAAACCAATGTCATTTATCATTGTACCTCTTCATCCGAAGGCTTATGAAACACTTGATTGTAAGAATTATTGTATCTTCTGATTCATCAGTATTCTTTCTACAGGCAAACAAATCTTTTAGTTCCTCATTTTATTGTTTTTGTTACCTTAATATAAACATGTTGTAGATTATGTCCTGGTAAATACTATCCGGAATGAAATACAAAGTCTTGCAAATGGCCTTTCTGTCTGGTATATAATAGGACGTTCACCTCTTTTGTGGAATGTAAATTAAGACAGCCATTGCTTGGATTTATCATACTCCTGAATCGTGTTGAATAAATTTAATTTTTAACCTTTTGATATTAACTATTGTTTAGCTAGATTTTCTCCATTCTGAATATACCATTTTTTAGACCTAAGTGTAGGATTATTATCATCATCACCATTTTTAAATTTTTTAAATATTAATGTGTTGCTTTAGGTTTGCCAGTATCTCTTTCAGTCTGCTACCAGACATATTCAACAAGGCTTCCAGCTTTGTGTCTTCTTCAAATATAAACAAATAGACTTTTAAAGATATTTATTTATTTATTTTTTTGAGAGAAAAAGCACAAGTGAGGGGGGAGGGGCAGAGGAGAGAGAGTGTCAAGCAGGCTCTGTGATCAGTGCAAAACCGGAAGTGAGGCTTCATCTCAAACCCTGAGATCCTGACCTGAGCCACAGTCAAGTTGGATGCTTAACTGACGGAGCCACCCACGTGCCCCACAAACAGACTTTTATAGCTTCACAGACTTACAGTAAATTGAAGCAGGCTAAACTCAGTATAGTAGTTGAAATACCATTTGAAATTGATTCTAAATTGTACTTGAGTATTATAATTTAAATATTGATTAAAATGTTTTTAGGCAAGGACAAAGCCCACGTCAGTCTCACAAAACTATTGTGGAAAACTTACTAATTCTTTGCTCAAATTCAGCTTCACTGCTTTTACTGTATTTCTAGAATTTCTAAGTCTGGTGATTAGTGTATAAAAAGGAGGCAAGGGAAGGGGCTCATTAATTATTTTTTAGAAAACTCCCTCCTGTAATTGCAGATATGATTGGTAAATTGCCGTCTTAAGTAATCGTTCTAACATCTGACTTTACATTGCTTTCACGGACTTTAACTTCCCTGATACATGTTTTGCAATATCCTCCTTCATATTTTTGGAAAACTGATCCTTGGCCCATCTGTGGCTTTCTGACTCCCCTCCTGTTCTTTCCGATTCCGGAAGGATCACATCTGCCCAGACTCAATTCCTGATCCATCTTCCATTCTGGCAAAGACTTGGATTCATTTATCACGTAAAAGTTGCCTGGCAGTTGTGCGACTGTGAACATTCAGAGTCCTCTCGATGGTGTTCACTCTGTTTGAGACAGAAAATCATGTTCCTAGATGGAGGAGATGAAAACAAAATAGGCACAGAGGAGCCGGGATCTGTCGTTGTTACTGTTCAACTTTTAGCGCTGCACTTACGGCTTCCTGGGAATTTTGGGAAACCTCCAAAATTTTTAACCTTTTTATTGAAGCAGTATGTTATCAATGTAGATAAATTTGAAAATAAAGGCGTACAATTAAGGCTACTCCAGATATGTGTATATGTGGATGTGTATGAACACTATTATGTCTGTTTTTATGCACACTGGGTATATACTAGATACATGATTGGTGTGCAATTATATTTCTTGATGGCCACATAGTGTTCCATCATGTGTAATACTTAACTTTAAACATTTGGATGGACATTTCGATTATTTCCAAAACACATTTTCAAAGAATGCTTATTTAAATACAAATACGTATTTCATATTTTTTTTAAGCAAGGTTATTATTTTACTGCCCAGAGGCTATACTTGCAAAATTATGGCTACCAATGATATGTCATGTCAGTATTTTATTCGAAATTGTTCTCCAGGGGCGCCTGCGTGGCTCAGTGGGTTAAGCGTCCGAGTTTGGTTCAGGTCACAAATTTGTGATTCGTGAGTTGCAGCCCTGATTCGGACTCTGCTGACAGCTCAGAGCCTGGAGCCTGCTTCGGACTCTGTCTCCCTCTGTCTCTGCCCCTCCATTGCTCATGCTCGCTCTCTCTCTCTCAAAAATAAATAAAGATTAAAAAAAAAGACATTGTTCTCCAGATTGGCAGTGATTTTGACCTTGAATTATAAGGCACTTAAAATGTTCTGTGCAATTAGTAAACAACATTGAAGTTACATACAGCGTTTAGAGTCAATAAATGGGTATTTAGTAGAATTTCAAATAATTAAGTTTTAGCTTACTTTTCCATTATACTTCCAAGTTATTTTTTGCTTTAATCTATAAAACTATTACAATAAACATTCAGTCTTAATCACTGTAAACCCAAGTAAACAAGCAGAAATAATATTTATGTGTGTGTTTGGTAGTTTCCTTGTATTTCTTAATTTTATAACACATCTCCTCATGGTGTCTTTGTCCTATTTTCCCCCCACAAGTGACAGATCTTTCTTAGTGGATGATACTAAATCTTCTATCATTTGAGTAGATAGGTCTGAATTTAAGAACTGTAGATATCCACCAGATTTAACAAATTGAGAGAGTCATAATCCATCCTGCACAGTTTATAAAGATGTGTCCAGCTGGGGATGGTAATTCTCCACGTTCTTCCCACATCTGCTTGCATTTTGTTGTGGTGGACCTGGGCATGATTACTGAGACTTAAATATAAGAACTAATGTAACAAAACAGTATATTCTTGGACAAAGATTTGATAAAATTATGTTACTTGTAGGAGTGTGTGGTCCTCTGATGAGTAAATATAACGAATGGAAGTGGACAGAAAGTGCACAGCACTGATGGAAGTGCTGGATAATACAAGAAACTCAGTAATGGTCCCAGGCTTCCTTAATCTTCTTGGGGGATCTGTCTTACCTAAATTATGTGACCACAGGCCATGTTAATCCCTAACCCAGAGCTGAAAAGCCAAGGAAAACATATACCAGTAAGTAAGTGAAAGGATCATGCAGCTATATAAAGTTGAAAGTCTTAAAAATCACAACTGGTGCAGTCCTCCTGCAGGAAGAACCAAGTCAATAAATAAATGGGCCTTTTCATAAGAAAGCTATGAAACTGAGATAATTTCTAAAAACGCTTGAACCTTTAATTAAATATCCATTGGCTACCCTCAACTTATAGTCACTGTTGCAACTACTAGAGATTGAAAAGAGATGAGTAAAACAAATGATTCTGAGTTTGAGTCAGAGCTTCTAACACCAAGGAAACTTACCATTTAGTAAGGGAAATGCTGTGTATGTGATTGAAATGAAGTCTGGTACAAGTGTGTAATTCTCAAGCACATTGCCAAGAGACGTGCAGGGAGAGCCCTTAAACAAGTATGTAGGAGTTGGGTAAGGCTTTTGAGGAACTGGTATCTGAGACAAGCTGTAGGGATTAATAATAGTTGGGCGTGAAGAAATAAAGAGCAATAGATGTGGAGAAGAAGTTTATGACTCCGTTGAATTCCCAGTAGAATCTGGTACCTCTGATAATTTTTGTGGTGAGTCCTTTAAAGGACCTGTTTGATACAACGCTGAGCCATTAAAGATTGGACAGACCTTCTGTCTGACCTCAGTAGTTCCCAGGACCTTCATTGAGATCATTCTGTGTGAGTCTGGGACTCAGCAACATCTCCAGACCAAGAAGCTTTGCGCTTCAGTTGGTGAGGCTTAATTACCCAAGGGTAGCCTTCTCTGCGGGGTTTACAAAAACCCATGATTCATTATGCTAACGTATAATAGACTCACACATTATTTAGAGTGGCTTTGAGAATGATGGGAGGAAAGAAGGATGTAGTACAGCAGTGGGAAAGGATGAAACTTGTTTGAACACTTTGTAGTTGAGGTATTTCATTTAGTGAATTAGAACGTCTACTTAAACATACTTTTAAATGAAAATGTGTTGCTTTAACTTATTCAAACATTCTAAAATGGGATATGGACATGTAGCATTAAATGAATGTGTTTTCAAAGGTTATTCATTGTCAGCTTTCATCCTGAAGTTTATTCTGTTTAATCACGGAGAATTAGAAAGATTATATGTGATTCATCTCAGAAAATACACAGAATAATAAGTGAAAAATAAAGTACATCTAAAAGACTCTGAAAATATATAATGACATCAGGTTCAGCATTATGCAAACTGCAGACATTGTTAATCACATGTATCATGGCTTGATAGTTTTTTACAGTTATTTATTTTGAGAGAGAGAGAGGGCATGCACAAGTGGAGGGAGGGGCAGAGAGAGGAGAGAGAGAATCCCAAGCAGACTCCACACAGAGCCCAACACAGGCGGATGTCCACTCTCACTGCTGTTTGTTTAACATAGTACTGGAAGTCCTAGCCTCAGCAATCAGACAACAAAAAAGAAATAAAGGCATACAAATTGGCAAAGAAGTCAAACTTTCACTCTTTGCAGGTGATATGATAATCTATAGGGAAAACAAGAAAAACTCCACCAAAAAACTGCAAGAACTGATATGTAAATTTTGTAAAGTCTCAGGATATAGAATCAACATACAGATATCGGTTGCATTTCTATACACCAATAATGAAGCAGCAGAAAGAGAAATCAAGGAATCCATCCCACTTACAATGGCCCCAGAAATCATAAAATACCTAGAAATAAAACTAACCAAAGAGATAAAAGATCTGTATGCTGAAAACTATAGAAGGCTTAATGAAAGAAATTGAAGAAGACACAAATGGAAAATATTCCATGCTCAGGGATTGGAAGAATAAATATTGTTAAAATGTCTATATTACCCAAAGTAATCTACACATTCGGTGCAATCCCTATCAAAATAACACCAGCATTCTTCACAGAGCCAGAACAAACAATCCTAAAATTTGTATGGAACCAGAAAAGACCATGAATAGCCAAAGTAATGTTGAAAAAGAAAACTAACGCCGGAGGCATGACAATCCCGGACTTAAAGCTGTAATCATTAAGACAGTATGGTACTGGCGCAAAAACAGACACTCAGATCAGTGGTACAGAATAGATACAGATCCACAAATGTATGGCCAACTAATCCTTGAAAAGCAGGAAAGAATATCCAATGGAAAAAAGCCAGTCTCTTCAGCAAATCGTACTGGGAAAACTGGACAGTGACATGCAGAAGAATGAAGCTCAGCCACTTTCTTACACCATACACAAAAAATAAACTCAAAATGGATGAAAGACCTACACATAAGACAGGAAGCCATCAGAGTCCTCGAGGAGAAAGCAGGCAGCAGCCTCTTTGACCTCGGCCACAGCAGCTTCTTACTAGACATGTCTCTGGAGACAAGGGAAAGAAAAGCAAAAATGAACTATTGGGACCTCATCAAGATAAAAAAAATGTTCTGCACAGCACAGGAAACAATCAACAAAACTAAAAGTCAATCTATGGAATGGTAGAAGATATTTGCAAATGACATATCAGATAAAGGGTTAGTATCCAAAATCTATAAAGAACTTACCAAACTCAACACCCAAAAAACAAAGAATCCAGTGAAGAAAAGAGCAGAAGACATGAACAGACACTTTTCCAAAGAAGATATCCAGATGGCTAACAGACACATGAAAAGATGCTCAACTTTGCTCATCATCAGGGAAATACAAATCAAAACCACAATGAGATACCACCTCACACCAGACACAATGGCTAAAATGAATAACTCAGGCAACAGCAGGTGTTGGCGACGATGTGGAGAAAGGGGAACACTTTTGTGCTTTTGGTGGGAATGCAAACTGGTGCAGCCACTCTGGAAAACAGTATGGAGGTTCCTCAAAAAGTTAATATGACTACCTCATGATCCAGCAATTGGACTACTAGGTATTTACCCAAAGAATACAAAAACGCTGATTCAAAGGGGCACACACACCCTGATGTTTATAGCAGCACTATCAACAATAGCCAAAATATGGAAAGAGCCCAAATGTCCATCAAGTGATGAATGGATAAGGAAGATGTGGTATATGTGAATATATAGATAATATATATGTATAATGGTGATCAAAAATAATGAAATCTTGCCATTTGCAACAGTGTGGATGGAACTAGAGTATATTATGCTAAGTGAAATAAATCAGAAAGACAAACATATGATTTCATTCATATGTGGAATTCAAGAAACATAACAGATGAACATGGGAGAAGGGAAGGAGAAATAAGATGAAAACAGGGAGGCAAACCATAAGAAACTCTTAAGTAGAACAAACGGAGGGTTGCTGGAGGGGAAGTGGGTGGGGGGGATGGGCTAGATGGGGGATGGGCATCAAGGAGGGCACTTATTGGGATGAGCACTAGGTGTTACATGTAAGTGATGAATCACTGGGTTCTACTCCTGAAGTCAATACTACACAGTGTGTTAACTATCTTGAATTAAAATACATAAATTAAATAAAATAGGAAATAAAGTAATGTTATTGGTATATTTATAATACCTTTATGATATTTTTAAATGTCTATACTGAGCTTATATTTTAAAATCAGAATAAGCAGTAAAAATATTTGAGACAGGATTTCAAAGAATAATTTTGACCAGAACATTTTGAAAAATATGAATATTGTAGAATGACTTTACTATAGAAGAGTAGGATGGCATAGAAATGTACCGACTTCAAAAATTTTTATTGGCTTATAGCAATAATAATTGATATTTATTTTTGATTTCACTAGTTCTTGGGTGGCCCCTCGTCTGCGTGTGGTAAAGGCTGGAGTGGTGCTCTGCTAGCCTTCTCTGGCAGCAGGGCTGGACTTGAACTTCCAGGAAAGCTTCAGTCACACGTTCGACTTCTCAGTGCTCCTCTCTGGCCTCTGCCTTCTTCCGCTGTTGTCTCGCATGACAGCATCCAGCTAGAGCTTCCGTTCTGCATGGCAGCGTGGCTTTTTAGTAATAATAAAATTGAAACCGTTAGTTAACATACGTATATTTTATAAGCACTGAGAACATTATTAAGCAGGAAGAAAGGAAGAATTCAGCAATTTTTAGGCACTTGAGTTAGGGTTCAGATTGCAGTTCAACTGTCCTCTAGCTTAAGTACAATTTGATGGCTTTCAGTTTCTTAGTCGACTGACTTTTCTTTCAATATGTGTTTTATTTGCATGGAATTTTAATACTAGTCTGTCAGATCAATTTTTGTTCAATAGTTTGGATAGTAGCACTTAAAACAAGCTATCAATAGGAAGTTCCTACTCAAGGATTGAAATTTAGGTTTCCAGGCCTTTTAAAATTTTGTATATCAAGAAAGCATACCTTCTGGATGACATTAGGGTTTTGCTAAATGGGCTGGTTTTCTCACTGATAGAACTTCTTGTTCTCTCTAAAAGATTCCTGGGTCTTGGGATTTATTTAGAGAATATTATATTCAAGTAATTCTTTTGGGTGGAGGGGGGATATGTGACCCCCAAATATGCCATTTTGGCATGTATATTATTTTGAGCTGGAGGCAACCAAGATTCAGCAGACTCAAGAAAACTTTTTTTTTTTTTTAATTTTTTTTTTTCAACGTTTATTTATTTTTGGGACAGAGAGAGACAGAGCATGAACGGGGGAGGGGCAGAGAGAGAGGGAGACACAGAATCCGAAACAGGCTCCAGGCTCCGAGCCATCGGCCCAGAGCCCGACGCGGGGCTCGAACTCCCGGACCGCGAGATCGTGACCCGGCTGAAGTCGGACGCTTCACCGACTGCGCCACCCAGGCGCCCCAAAAACTTTTTTTTAACAGATGGTTTTCTTTTTTCTTTTTTCTTTTTAATTAATTAATTAATTAATTAATTAATTTTTAAAGAGAGACTGAGTGGGGGAGACAGGCATAGGGAGAGGGAGAGAATCCCAAGCATGGAGCCTGACTTGGGGATCTATCCCAAGACTCTGGGGTCATGACCTGAGCCAAAATCAAGAGTCAGACATTCAATCAACTGAGCCACCAGGCACCCCATCAAGAAAACCTTTATATCTCTCCCTGAACTACCTAAAATAATTTAGATTGGTGAGGGAGCTGGCTCAGAGAGAGCTACTACCAGAGATGATAACTTTTATTTGAGTGAGCCATCTGTATGGCCGTGCAAGGATCTGTTACCAGACATCTGCTCAGGCTCCATGCTGTCAGCACGGGGTCCGGCGCGGGGCTTGAACTCCCGAATCGTGAGATCATGACCTGAGCTGAAGTCAGACGCCAACCAACTGAGCCACCCGGGCACCCCCTGCCCATCGACTAATCTTAACACAGGTGTACCCCTACTGTACTGTGCTTTGTTTCTTTGCATCTCACAGGTGCTGTGTTTTTACAAATTGGAGTCTTGCGGCAACCCTGCATTGACCAGATCTACCAGTGCCATTTTTCCAGTGCGTTTGCTCACTCCGTGTATCATTTTGGTAATTCTTGCAATATTTCCAACTTTGTCATTATTACTCTATTTTTATGGTGATCAGTGATTACAGTTACTGAAAGCTCATATAGAAATTTGTGAAATTAAGGCATACATACATTTTTCATAGACATAATGCTCTACCGAATTTAGACTACAGTGTAGTCTATAGTATAATGTAAAATAACTTTTATGTGTAACGGGAAACCGAAAAATTTATTTGACTCACTTTATTGTGGTCCGGAACTTAGCCCTCAGTAACTTTGAGATATGCCTGTATTTCTTAAACTAAAAAATTCCAGAAAACATACAGTATTTAAATTTTTTTGTGCAAACACACAAATTAACAAAGGTTTCTCAAGAACAGGTAGCCATACCTGTTAAAAAAAATTGAATTCATAATTAAAAAACATCCAACAAAGAAAGCTTCCAATCTAGATTGTTTTCCAGTGGTGAATGTCTAGCCAGCATTTAAAGAAGAAATAGCATTTATTCTCCACAGCCTCTTTCAGGGATTAGAAGAGGAGGAAATACTCCCAACTCATTTTGTGGGGATAGCATTTTCCTAATGTCTTACAAGATATTATAAGAAAAGTAAGGGGCACTGGGCTGGCTCAGTAGCACGTGTGACTCTTGATTCTGGGTCATGGGTTCAAGCCCGATGTCGGGTATGGAGCCTATTTGAAAAAAGAAAAGAGAAGGAAAGAAAAATACAGGCTGAATCCCTCATGAGCAAACATACAAAGGTTCTCAACAAAATTAGTAATTTAAATCTACAGCCACTTTGCAAAGCAGTTTGGCAGTTTTCTACATGGTTAAATGTGCATTTATCATATGACCCTAGACTTCCCCCTCTACTGATATGGACACTTTGTTCACATATATCAGTATGCAGATGTTCTTTATTCATCATCACCAGTAACTGGAAACCCGCTCTCCTTGAAGCACCTGTAGGTGAGCGTCTGTGCGACGTCACCACCAGTAACTGGAAACCCGCTCTCCTTCAAGCCCTTGTGGGTGAGCATCCGTAGGATGGCAGAACACTTGCTTCTACGGCGAGAAGAACCAGTTCATGGAGCGTGAATGAATCTTACAAGGATTTAGGACCCAGGAAGCTACCTGCGGTGCTGTTCCATTTTGGTGACATGTGGGATAGGAGGCACTCTAGGGGCGGGGGTGGCTCTGAACAGGGTGGTCATGGGATTCTGGCAGTGATGGAGCTCTTCAGAAGCCGCGATGGCGATCGGCCAAGTGTGGGCATCCGTCAGGACCCGCAGACCATGTACCCCAGAGCGACACCCATACCTTGTGCGAATAAAACCATGCTGGCATCCCTGGGGCCCACGGGCACAGAGTCAGCGAAGGCAACAAGGGTGGGATGGATGGGGCAGAGGCTGGGGTGGGGGTGGGCTTGGTGGTGGTGGCCCCACCTGACCCTGCTCAGGGCCTGCTTTTCTCTGCAGCTCGTGGTGGGTGTCGGCGAGGACAGGACTGCGTTCCTGGATGACAAGGACCCTTGGCAGGTGCAGCGCTAGATTCACAGCGACGGGGTCTCCTGAGGGGTCTTCCGAACCATCGAAGAGCACACCTGGCAGCAGGTAGGGCTCCCAGCCTGGGGTCCGACTCAGTGGGTGAGACCTTGTGGGCAGGTGGAGGTGAGGCCAAGCTCCTCCGTAGGGGAGGCTCTGAATAGAACTTTTGGCAAGATTTTGAAAATAGATCAAGCAGAACTTGGAGAGAATTTGGACACAATCCGTAAGTGTGGTGAGGGGTGTGGAGAAGAAAGGCGTTAGCATGAGGAACTTGGGAAGACACTGTTTAACTGGCGATGGCGAGGCTAAAGACAGGACTCTACACAAACGCTGCGCTCTGGTAGTTAACCTTGTTTTTCACAGAGGCGTGTGGTAGCATTTCTGGAACTAATTTATATGTATGCTCGGGTTGATCAAATCTGTAAATACATTGTAACCGTGAGACTGGGCTCCCTAAGAGTAAGTAGTGACAGGCAAGGCAGAAAGCTAGAATCCCCTTGAGATGTTGGATTGGAGGTACCACACAAGTGTGTGTGTGTCTCCTCTATGCATGTGTGCACATGGACACAACAAATAATAGATGCATATGTGTGTGCAGGGCACCATGTATAAGCATGTATACATATATACATGTTTATACACACACACACACACACACACACACAAATGTTTCCCAGAAATAGTTGTAATGAGCAAAAACCAATGGACTACATCCCAATTTCCTCTAAATAAATCAGGCTTCTATGGGGAATTTGTTGATTCCAGGACTACACAGAGTAAATACAAAATCGGCCTTGGGCATCTTATGGGTCCTGAAAATAAGGAAGTGGTCAGGAAAACTAAAGGATGTCATCATATCAAAGGACATTAAAGCCAGTCTGAAAGCGCTCCCAGTGGGCAAACTTGGAACACATTATTGACCATGTCCCTTTCCCACTGTTCTTTTTACACACACAGGAGAGGACTCCATGATGAAAGCTGATTATTATTCAGCCTAACCATACAAACACTTAACAATCTCCCAAGAGATAATACTTGCAAAAACTACCATTTATAGAACTTTTCCAAAGTGCCAATTCATTGATAGTGACATGAAATATGTCCTCTAATTTGGTCTTCAACAATTGTGTTACGAAAGTCTCACAATTTATGTATGAGGGAGCAAAGACATGGCAAGGTTTAGAAATTTGCTCGTTACATGGTTGACATTCAAACCCTGTGAAACCATACATCTCTTCTAAAAATGTACTTTCTGTTTTTTTTTAAAAAAACGCTAAATTATTTTGAGAGGGAGGGTGAGAGAGAGAGAGAGAGAGAGAGCACAAGCGAGCGTGTGAGCACCAGTGGTGGAGGGGCAGAGAGAGAGGAAGAAAGAATCTCAAGCAGGTTCCGAGCTGTCAGCACAGAGCCTGACAAGGCAGGGCTTGAACGCACGAACAATGAGATCATGACCTGAGCTGAAATTGAGTCAGATACTTAACCAACTGATCCATCCAGGCACCGCATCTAAATGTACTTTCAACTGTTTAAATTCCAAGATTTTGAATGATAAAGGATTTGTCTTGTTTGTCTTCTTTGTACAGTGAAAATAACCTTAGCGTTTTGCTTACCAGAGCATTCATTTAATCCATTATGTTCCTCATAATCATTCTAAAGGGAAACATAGTCAACAGAGAGGTTCATGTGACAAGGTTAAAACAAATACAATATCAGCAGCCAAAATAAAGCACTGGAATTAAGTATTCATTGCTGCTATAATGAATATTCATTTAACGAATATTTATCACGCATTCATGTACTTAGCGACTGTTCTAGGAAGTAGGACATATGAATTTTGAAAAGACAGAAATTTCTACTTTCATGAAGTTTGCATTGTAGCTGGCATATATGGAAAAGAAACAAATAAACACCAGTTAAATATTGTAGCAAATAAGATTATGGTGATGAATTTTGTCAAAAAGTTGGATGTAACCTCTTTCTAGGACTAAAGTTTTTTCACAGTGCAAAAGTATCTGTTTTTGAAAGCATTTTGTTGGCTGTGGTATAGACTTACAATCTAGTTACCTCTCTAAACTTAATGTAAAGAGACATTACATTAATACAGGTTTGAAAGATATGCTTCCTTTTATCTAAATCTGTGTGGTAAGAAAGATCATTCTCACAGAATTCTGTTTCTTGAAAACAGATTACCGTCTGTTAGTAAGTGAGGGGGGGAAAAGGGTCTCTCATGATGCATAACTAGCGAAATTGATGGTGTATAAAAGTAAATACATATGCCATACTGGTATACCCGACTTACTATGAAGGAGAATCTGTCTTTGTTTTAATAATGCTTACAGGATTTAACGTATGATTTGTAAAACAGGATGGTGACTGATGATAGTGCTTCAGAAGTAGATGAACATGAACTCTGGGCATTTGGGCGGGTCATTCGCTTGAGCATCTGATTTTTGATTTGGGCTCAGTTTGTGATCCCGGGGTTGTGGAATCAAGCTCCATGCATAGTGTGGAGCCTGCTTGAGTCTCTCTTCCTCCCTCCCTCCCTCCCTCCCTCCCTCCCTCCCTCTCTCTCTCTTTCTCTCTCTCTCTCCTCCCCACCCCCCTCCTTCCTCTCTCTCTCTCTCTCTCTCTCTCTCTCTCCTTCCTCTCTCTCTCTTTCCCTCTCCCTTTGCCCCTCTCCCCCACTCATGCACTCACTCTCTAAAAAAATAAAAAGCAAAAGAGAAGAGGAACGTGAACTATTTTGCATTGAAACAAAGGCAGTATTTGAGACTAAGGGGTCGGGGGGAACATGCAGAGTGGGTGGAGGTAGATGGGAGGTTGAACTAGTGGGGGCAGAGTGGCCTAAGTGGATGTTAAGAAAAGTTATGTCTCATTGGAACTCATTGGTATTATTGGAAAATAGGCACATATTTAGTCAGCTTTAATGACATCAGTGGTGTGCATGGCAATGATATGTACTGAAGCAAGGAGAATAGTACGTAATTCAACAAACTGGTGAGAAAGAACCGGTGTGTTTTGAAGTGAAAGCTTGGAATGTAAATGCCAGGCAGCCAGAGGTGTGGCAGGCTCTTGGGAATTTGCTGAGGTCTTGACGTCTTGGACTTTCGCAGGACATGATGCTAGGTGTCAGAGAAAAAGATGGGTATGATCTTCCCAGATAAGGAAAGGTAGGTCATAGTCCACCTATCTGTAAATCTATATAAATCTGTTTGGGGGGACATTTTTAGTTAAAAGTGATCAATTCTGCAGCAGCACATACTTTGGCCGACCTATGGAAGTGCGATTCCTGTCACCTGGCCGAGCAGAATGAGGGCAACGGCAAATGAAACAGAATTATAATTTCCTTTGCATTTACCAGGTAAACTGACCCTAGATTCGTCTCCGGTCCTCACCTTAGACCCACCACCCATGCAAACACACGTCACGGTGCGGGAGTAGGAACTTGTGGATGTAATAATACTGCTTTACCAGTTGTATTTTGGGGACAGGACGACTCTGATCGGTGAGCTGTTACTTCATGACTTCGACGACTGTGACTTTTTCTATTACAGGTCCTGAGTTACCCCCAATTGTAGTTTTCCCAGTCTCCCTCCCCTAGGATCTGATACCACTGCGGCTGCAGTATCTGTGGACAGTATCAGACTGAGTTTCAGGAACTGACATGTATGCATGGTATTTGTAAGTAAGGAGCTAAGATATTTACATGGCATTTCCAGCGAAAGTAAAAGACTGTGTTGTGAGTTTCCATTGATAACGATACTGAATCCAAGGCGTTTTCTAAGGACAGAAAAATATGAAGAGCAACTTCCTGGTAATGTCATTGCAGACTAACTTCGTTCTGGAAACCACTGTGTATTTTTTACAGTCTGATTTATCATGGTCGGGGAAATGGACACTTTAAACATCTGGCTCACGTCTTGGCTTCGATTTTTAACAACAAAGACTTCTGTAACTTTTTATCCATTATTCACCTTATGTGATTTTTCAACGGAGATTCCTGTAGGGAGAAGAGACTTAAATCCCTGTACATTTAATCCTCAGTATGAAAGAAATACCTTCAGTCATTAACTGTTTTTTGGGGGAAGTGTTTCTTGTATTGATCCACATTGACCACATCTCTTAGATTTGCCTGCAGTGAGATTCTTCTTTTTTTGTGTTTATGTATTTATTTTGAGAGGGATAGAGAGTGAGCAGGGGAGGGGCAGAGAGAGAGAGAGAGAGACGGAGGGAGGGAGAATCCCAAGCAGGCTCTGCGCTGTCAGCACAGAGCCTGATGTAGGGCTCGAACTCATGAACCATGAGATCACGACCTGAGCCAAAACCGAGGGTCAGATGTTTAACTGCCTGAGCCCCCCCAGACGCCCCAGCCCTGAGTAAGATCCTCTAGCACAGATGAGTGAGGTGACAATGACACACCTGTTGTACTTGTATGAAGAGATCTTTTCTCCTGGATCCTCTTACAGTCTGAGTTCAGCAAGAGGGGTCCCTGCACACAGCGTATGTCATTCATCGTTTCAGAACTTGCTGAAGCATCACCCGACTTCATCCTTTGCCTACGAGCCCCCTTACTGGGGGTTAATACAGTGGATTCCTTTTTTCCAGCTGTTCTGACATCACAGAAGGCATCACTGTAGTGAAGTTGGACTCTAGTCTTTAGGAAGATGAATTGGAATATAAGATTTTAAATGTAATGATACATTAAAAGTTCGTTCTAATCTCTGTCTACAAAATAGTTCGACACTATTCTTGTCTGTCTTTAAAAACACCCATTACTTTACCACAGAATTCACCATAAATGTGCTGAATTTTTATATAAGGTAAAAGCTTCTCATTTTTTACATGCTGATATTGATATTTTCATGAATGTGTTTTTATAAACATCTGTGGTTTATGCTTTTGACGTCTTCCCCATCACAAAACTTCAAGTCTCTAGGTAAGCCTCCCTTCCACTGTCACCTGCCAACACATGCACAGACCAAAACGTACAGGAAAATAAACACGTGATGAAAACAGGTTTCAGAAAGGCCATTTTGAAGCACTGTTTCCTTCCCAGTCCCTGCTGGGCTCTACCAGATGAGCCAAAACAAACACATACATTGAGTCCCTCTTGTGGCTTGACCACCGGTCATAGTGTAAAACACGTGTGCTTCGTCAGCCTCTTCAGAACTCCAGTAAAACTGAGCGTTTCAGCCATCCAGAGAGCATTTTATTCTTGCTTATTTTTTTTTCTGCACAGAGTGATAATACTAGCAGGGGTTTTTTTAAAACTGTAGGAGGTGCCCCCCGAATTGGGCAACTGAGATCCTCCAGGAAAAGCAGAGACCACTCAAGAGATTTACAGAATCTACTTATGCTTCTCTGTCATGTCTTAGTCCCCACAGTGGGAAATGTTCACAGAGACAACTGGTTATAAAACTGTTAGTTCATTGTTACTCAGAACTGGAATAGCAATTTCATAATAATGATAGAATTTTAAAGCAGCATTATCCAGAACACCACTAATTTCAGCCAACTTCTTTTTCTTTTTCCCCCCAATTTTTATTCAAATTCCAGTTAGTTAACATACAGTATAATATTGGTATCAGGAGTAGAACACCCAGTGTTCATCCCAACAAGTACCCTCCTTAGTACATCTAGCCCATCTCCCACCCACCTCCCTCCATCCACCCTCCGCTCTTTACCATTTAGAATCTCTTATGGTTTGCTTCCCCTCTTTTTCTTTTCTTCCCCTTCCACTGTGTTCATCTTTTCCACATATGAGTGAAATCATAGGTATTGGTCTTTCTTTGACTGACTTACTTCCCTTGGCATAACATACCCTAGGTCCATCCACATCATTGCAAATGGAAAGATTTCATTTGTTTTGATGGCCAAGTAATGATCCACTGTACTGTTTATACACACACGCACCCACAAACACCTCCCATACTACATCTTTTTTTTTAAGTTTATTTATTTTTGAGAGAAAGAGCATAAGGAGGAGAGGGGTGGGGGGGGATATGATGTGGCCTCCATGCTGAGAGCAGCGAGCCTGATGTGGGGCTTGAACTCACACACTGCTAGATCATGACCTGAGCCAAAGTTGGACGCCGAGCTGACTGAGCCACCCAGGTACCCCATATACCACATCTTCTTTATCCATTCAGTCAAGGGATGCTTGGGCTCTTTCCGCAGTTTGGCCATTGTTAATAGTGCTGGTATAAATATGGGGGTACATATAACCCTTTCAATTTGTATTTTTGTATCTGTTGGGTCGATACCTAGTAGTCCAGTTTCTGGGTCATGGTGCTTCTATTTTTAAATTTTGAGTAACCTTCATACTGTTTTCCAGGGTGGCTGCACCACTTTGTGTTTTCACCAACATTATAAGAGGTTCCCCTTACTCTGCATCCTCACAAACATCTGCTGTTCCCTGAGCTGATCATTTTAGCCATTCTGACAGGTGTAAGTTGGTATCTCATTGTGGTTTTGATTTGTGTTTCCCTGATGATGAGTGATGTTGAACATCTTTTCGTGGGTCTGTTATCCATCTGGATGTCTTCTTTGGAAAAGTGTCTGTTCATGTCTTCGGCCCATTTCTTCACTGGATTATTTGTTTTTTGGGTGTTGCGTTTGATAAGTTCTTTACAGATTTTGGATACTAACCCTTTATCAGATGTGTCATTTGAAAATATCTTCTCTCATTCTGTTGGCTGCCTTTTAGTTTTGTTGACTGTTTCCTTCATTGTGCAGAAGATTTTTATCATAATGAAGCCCCAGTTGTTCATTTTAGCTTCTGTTTTCCTTGCCTTGGGAGACATGTCTAGAAAGACGTTGGCTAAAACTGAGATCAAGGAGGTTGTTGCCTGTGTTCTCCTCTAGGATTTTGATGGTTTTCTGTCTTACATTCAGGTCTTTCATCCATTTTGAATTTATTTTTGTGTATGGTGTGAGAAAGTGGTCCAGGTTCATTCTTCTGCACATTGCTGTCCAGTTTTCCTAACACTATTTGCTGAAGAGACCATTTTCCATTGGATATTCTTCCTGCTTTGTCAGAAATTAGTTGACCATAACTTATGGGTCTATTTCTGGGTTTTCTCTTCTGTTCCATTGATATATGTGTCTGTTTTTGTGCCAATACCATACTGTCTCGATGATTACAGCTTTGTAATACAGTTTGAAGTCTGGAATTGTGATGTCTCAGCTTTGCTTTTCTTTCTCAGGATTGTTATGGCTACTCAGGGTCTTTTGTGGTTTCATACAAATTTTGGGATTGTTTGATCTAGCTCTGCGAAGAACGCTGGTGTTATTTTGATAGGGATTGCATTGAATGTGTAGATTGCTTTGGGTAGTGTAGATATTTCAACAATGTTTGTTCTTCTAATCCATAAGCATAGGATGTTTTTCCATTTCTTTGTGTCCTCTTCATTTACTTTCATAAGCTTTCTATAGTTTTCAGAGGACAGATCTTTTACCACTTTGGTCAGGTTTGTTCCTAGTATCTTACTGTTTTTGGTGCAGTCGTAAATGGGATGGATTCCATGATTTATCTTTCTGCTGCTTCATTATTGGTATATAGAAATGCAACAGATTTCTGTATGTGGTATTTATATCCTGTGATTTCACTGAATTCATGTATTAGTCCTAGCAATTTTTACTAGAGTCTTTTGAGTTTTCTGCATAGAGTATCATGTCTTCTGTGAAGAGTGAAAGTTTTGACTTCTTCCTTGCCCATGTAGATGCATTTTATTATTATTATTATTATTATTATTATTATTATTATTTTGTTTTCTGATTGCAGAGGCTAAGCAGAGGCTAAGTCTTCCAGTTCTGCTTTATTTTTATTATTAATTTTTTAACGTTTATTTATTATTGGGAGGCAGAGACAGAGCATGAGAGGGGCACAGAGAGGGGGAGACACAGAATCTGAAGCAGGATGCAGGATCCATCTGTCAGCACAGAACCTGACACGGGGCCGAACCCAAGAACCGAGAGACTTGAGCCGAAGTCGGATGCTCACCCGACTGAGCCACCCAGGCGCCCCAGTACTGCTTTAAATAGTAATTGTGAGATGGGACATCCTTGTCTTGTTCCTGTCCTTAATGGGAAAGCTCTCAGTCTTTCCCTGTTTATGGTGATATTAGCTGTGGGTGTCTCATGGCTTTTATGATGCTCATGTATGTTCATCTGTCTATCCCTACTTTGTTGAGAGTGTTTATCAAGAAGAGATGCTATAGTTTGTCAAATGCTTTTTCTGCATCTATAAGAGGATCAGATGGTTCTTCTTCTTTCTTTTATTAATGTGGTGTGTGTCACGTTGATTGGTTTGGGAATACTGAATCAGCCCTGCAGCCCACTTGATCGTGGTGAATAATTTTTTTTTTATGTACTGTTAGATTTATTTGCCAGTATCTTGTTGAGAATTTTTCATCCATGTTCATCAGGAATATTGGCCTGTAAGTCTCTTTTATAGTGGACTCATTGTCTAGCTTTGGAATCAGGGTAATGCTGGTCTCATAGAAGGAGATTAGAAGTTTCCCTTCCATTTCTACTTTTTGGAACAGTTTGAGAAGAATGGATATTACTTGCTATTTATTTATTTATTTATTTATTTATGTATGTATGTATGTATGTATGTATTTATTATTTTTTAAATTTTTTATATGAAATTTATTGTCAGATTGGTTTCCATTCAACACCCAGTGCTCATCCCAACAGGTGCCCTCCTCAATACCCATCACCCCCCCACACCCCCCATCAACCCTCAGTTTGTTTTCAGTTTTTAAGACTCTCTTATGGTTTGGCTCCTTCCCTCTCTAACCCACCTTCACCCTTCCTGCGCCCGAGCTGTCTGCCTGCCAGTCAACACAATACTCCTGTGTTTTATGTCAGTTGCATGTCTGTGTTTCAAAACCCCAAACTCCAAATTTTAGGGACCCGCACGATGGGGACCCGTGTTGATCCTCTGGAGGATTGTTTTGTCACCTTCATGCTATTTGCAAGGTTGTGCCAGAAAAGCAGTGGCAGGACTGAGCAGTGGTTCAGAGTTCATGGCAAAGTGCAGCACAAAGGCGGTGCTGAGGTTTGCCAGTTCTTTTTGTCCCTGGAGAGGCTGTGCCGCGACTCCCAGATGCACTCCAAGTGGGACAACCGTTTCTCCCCTTGTGATCCGGGAGACCTCACACCACGGCGCCTGCTCCCGGGTTTCCACCCTCCCTCCCCACAGGAGCACACAGGGTTAAGCCTGCCCTGCAGGACCCCAGCGATGGTGCAGATTTCCAAACCTTCAGACTTTGTGCTCCGCTGCTTGTAATAACTTGTGGTATTCAGCCCTTCTCCATTTCCCAGTCAGTGGTTTTTGGGAAAGAGTTTCTCTTGTGCAATCCCCAGCACATTCTGTCTCTCTCTCACTCTCACCCTCACTTTCTCACTGCCTTCTGTCTCTGTGACCCAGTTCTCCCTCCCCTCTGTGGCATCTGCAAATCAGCTTTCTCCCCAAATCGACTTTTCTCCCCAAATCAACTTTCTGCAACTCCTACCTTCCGTGATGCAGCTGTTTTCTCTACCTCTAGTTGTTCAGTCTGTTCTCTCAGTCCTCAGATCGATTTCTTGGTTGTTCACCAAATTTGATACTTATCTGCTTGTCTCAGGGATGAGGCAAACTTAGGGTCCCCCTACTTCTCCACCACCTTAACTGCTACCACATGAAAGCCTTCTCAGTTGGAAAATAAGAAGTAAAAATATCTCTTTTCGGATGTTATAATCTTGAATCTAGAAAGTTCTGAAGAACCCCTTAAAATATGAACAGAACTGGTAGATGAGGTTAGCAAGGTTGCAGGATACAAGATCAATGTACAAGAATCAGTTTTTCTCTATAAACAAGCAATAAACAATCAAATAACGAAATGAAGAAACAATTTCTTTTCTAGTAGCAAAAAAATAAAATACTGTGGCATAGTTTTAACACAAGTATAAAATTTGTACACTGAAAACTAGAGAACATTGTGGAAAGATATTGAAGAAACTAAATGAATGCAAAGACTCCCAAATTCATGGACTGGAAGACTTAATATTATCAAGATGGCAGTTTCCTCAGTTGGCTGCATATATTCAACACAGTTCATATCAAAGTATCCACATTTTCAAATGACATTAAGAGATCTTCATAAATTTTTGGAATGCTGCATAGTAATTTATTTTTATATTTTCACATTACTACACAGGTGTGCCCTATGTGAACGTTCCTTCTCCAGATGCTTAGGCTGAGTCTGATTTTTCATTATTAACATTGTTATGTATCTATTTGTTACGTTTTATGATTATTTCTTTTGGACTTTTTTAAAGTAAGGTTCCTGTCTAGTAAAGTTATACTTACTTTTGAGTCTTAGACTCTTACATGTAAATTCAGTTATTAACCTGAAGAAAATACAGGTGAAGATGATGATTTTTCATGCTGCTTAACCATTCTATTTCTTCTGTGAATTTTCTGCCCGTTTTCCATTGTGAGTTATTCTGGACACATATTAAAGGTTAATTTTAAAACATTTTCCTAAAAGTAAACTTTGCTAAGATACTGATTAAGCCAAACGTATCTTACCTGTCCTAAAATGATTAGATGAACATTCTTTTGGAAAAACTTGACAGTCCTTTAGAACTTGGATGTGCAAATGCTCGTCAGTTTCTATCTCTCGTCCTCCGGTCACCTGTGACTCCTCTCTGCTGGGCCAGAGGAATGTGGGCTGTGGAGTCAGACTCCTGGGGTTTTACCACCTGCTCTCCTGTTACTTGTTCGTTAGCTGGCGGTGAGGCATACCGACCTCCCTGTACCTCAGCCTATTTGCTTGCCATGGGCGTGAAAATCGTTGTGAAGGCTGCCGACCACGATACTTGCGGGTCACTTTGAGCGGATCGCACTGAGTAAGCACTCAGTAAGTGCTGGCTCTTACGCTGAGTAACGTTAACTGGCTACCATGGTCTTCATCATCAGCTTTGCTTTGGACTTGAGTGAAGAGATAAAGGACCCCTCCCCCCCGCCCGCCCCGCCCCAAAGTTCTGTCAGCATAGTGTCCGGGAGGGAGAGCGTCCCTTTGCAGACACACCTGGCAGGAACGAATTTAGGAACAAAACAGGAACGGAACTTAGGTAATCCTCCTCCAGTGCCAAAAATGGTGCAACGATATGTGGCCTGGGGATCGACGTGTGGCCTCCAAACCGTGCAGTGCTGCCCTCTTCTTTGAGCTCCCTTTTATTCCGGTCTGATGGCAATGGGGGTTTGAAACTTCAGTCAAGACGGACTTCATTTCCAATGACGTTAATTCAGTTGTACATCAGGTTAATCAGCAAAGAGGTGTTGGGCGTAAATCGTGGACAAGACTGGGATGGTTTAAAGAGACATTAGACAGTCCGTTTTCAGGACGTCAACCAAACTGGGAAGAAAGGATATGCTAAAAGAAAAAAGTGTTTAAAGGCAGCAAATACTAAGCAAATAGATGGACGACAGGAGATATAAAAACAATCTCATAAAAAAGGTTCTACCCTTGGTAAAACAAAACTTGGTTTACATGTGATTTTATCTGCTTTGTTACTATATTTATATTCTGTGTTAACTCACTCATCTGAAAACATTTGTTGAAACATTGAATACAAAGTGGTGTCTTAACTTGACCTAAGTCTTTGTGGGTGTAGTTTACTAGGATTATAGCTCCCTTTCTCAAACTAAGCACCCTCATCTGTAAGGCAGGCACAAAGTAGCCATCAGTAAATGATCACGAACAATATGCGAGGATCTATGCCAGTGTCTCGTGGACAGTGACGATCTGAGCACGAAAAATCCATGGAGAAATTCACAGTCCACCTCGGACGTGCATCTCTGTAGTGAAAAGCTGACCCCCCAGATATTAAATAGTGCCGCAGCTCACCCAGAAACATACAGCATTGTCTGCTGCTAGCAATTCTCACAGATTAACCCCTACAGTTGTTTGGAGGAATATCTATATCCTTGAGGTCCTTCCGGAATTTCCTAAAGTTTCTTTTTTTTTTTCTTCTTATTTTAAGCACATGCTATGTAGTCTGTATTTTATGTTAACCAATCCCAAATTTAGTAAAACCTATGCGGTCATTTTTGTGTAATGCAATAGCAGTCAAAGTTTAAGCCACACATCTGTTAGTTTATTTGCATAGATAACAAACTTACGATGGTCTTGGAAACTGTAAGACCAGTGTTTTCTGTATTTTAGGAACTTGGAGGAGAACTCAGTCACTATGAGCCTGGGTGGTTTCTCAGAATAGATTAGGATTAGCCGGGGTGTGAGGAGCAAGTGTGGGTGGTTTCCCAGAATTGACTGGGATTAACAGGGGTGTAACGAGCAAAAGAGCGGGAGCCGACCACGTCACAGGGTGAGAAGGTGCTTGTGCTTCTTCCTATCAGCAAATGCTTACAAAGTGCCACCGGACGCCAGGCGTTGTGTTAAGGGGCTGGGGATACAGGAGCGAAAACAGGTTCCCTGCCTTAAAAGCGCTTGGGCTTTAGAAGAAAAGACAAACTGGCAACAACAGTGAAGTAAAAGCTGCACGTGGTTTCACAGTGCTAAGTAAATACGAAATGTACCTACTTCACTTTGGGGAGGGACCGTCGAGTTTCTTGGAGAAGCAAGTGAGAGGTATAAATGAATAACGGCGAGGAGAGCAGAGTCAGAATGCTCTTTGGGGCTTAAGAGGAAGGGCTGGAGAAGGTGATGCCATTTTTCCTGTTGTGTTACTTTTCCAAGGTAGTGGTGCCCAATTTGCTTTGTTTTCCCAAGCTGGCCTTATAAGGCTCACATCATTATTTTTCAAATGTTCCTTCTGTAATGATGAGATCAGGTAAGGGAAGCAGAGCCGTTGTCCCCAAGGGCTTTCCTGGGGGCCCGCATCACTCAGACTGCACAGCGGTAGGGTCTTGACTGCTTAGTGGCTGATGCTGCTGTAGGATTATTAACTAGGTTTTATCTAGACCTTTTTAATAGGACTCTGGAAGCCTTATTTCACTCTTCAGTGCTTTGTGTAGTGATTACAAAAGGAACTTTTGAGTTTCCTCTGTAGTGCGCATATACGACCGTTCTAAAACAGATCACACGTGGAATGTTATTTAAATGTATGCTCTTGTGAGTTAATGCACAGGCGTTAGAAATGAGGTAGCAGCAGAGATGCTACTCAGTGCAGAGGAATAACTTTTACGTTAACAAGGTGAATACGTTCTTAAAATATCTGCCGTACAAAAAATTGGCAAACTGCAACGGGCTTTTCAAATGTTAAATAGAACATCTATGTTCAGACCGTTGCTCCAGAGCTAAAGGAAGTTATTACCGTGGAAATACAAGGTGGTATTAGAAGAATGCACCTGCTCAGTCAAATGGCCCCCAAACTAGCTATCGTCGCCGTTTTCCTTAAATGTTCTGCCAACCTAATGTTTTCCGCAGAGTGGCGCCCTGGGTATCCTGCCCCAGGTTACCCTTTGCTGTGGTAGCCGTGTGCCCTTCACACACGCACAGTGTGCAGACGTACAGCTCGCACGTCTCCGGTTTTCATCCAGACACACACCTGGGAGTCTCTTCCGCAGCCTCGGGCGACCCTGTCATCATCATGTCCTGCAACTTCGGCCTCCTGAGTGCGTCTCAGGTTTGTCTCTGTTTTCACTCCCACCACAGACGTCCAGGCTGCAGCCATCTCTCGCTAGACAGCTGCTAGGCCAGCCCCTAGGGTGATGGCGGGCAGGGCCCAGTGACACATGTGGTCCCGCTTACCACGTGCGGCAGATGCTCACGTCAGTTCTGTCTGCTACTTTGTGAGGGAGGCGTGCTTGCGGATTGTTTCTTAACACCTTCCACAGCAGAGCGTGATAAAATTGGCACTTGTGTCGTTGCTTCGGAGGCCAGAAGTTTGCAATCGCCGTTGGCCGCCACACTTGCTGTCGCCTCTTCTGGCCCCCGGTGGGGGCAGGTGTTCGCGGCCCGTGGCAGCGTCACACCAGTCTCTGTGTGTCTGCACGTGGTGTTCTCTGAGTGTTTCCTCTCATCCTCTTCTCTTCAGGAGAGCTTGACATTGGTCTTAGGGAGCATCCTAAAGAAGGATATTCTGGTCTGGAGATCCTTGCTGAATTACATCTGTAAAAACCATTTTTCCCGACAAGGACACAAACAGACTTCCAGGCACAGTAACATTTTCATAGGCACAACAGCTCACTAGGTGGTGATAACTGATTTTTGATTCAAGTTTGACAGTCTAATATTGGATGGTTGAAATACCTATTTTGCTTGGGTTTAAACCCCACTAAGACTTCAGTCTTTTTGTTTGTTTGTTTGTTTTGTTTTGTTTTTAATATAGTTTATTGTCAAGTTGGCTAATGTACCATGTATACAGTTTGCTCTTCTTGGTTTTGGGGTAGATTCCCGTGAATCATCGCTTACATACAACGCCCAGTGCTCATCCCAACAGGTGCCCTCCTCAATACCCACCACCTACCCTCCCCTCCCTCCCACCTCCCATCATCCCTCAGTTTGTTCTCAGATTTTAAGAGTCTCTTATGGTTTGACTCCCTCCCTCTCTAACTTTGTTTTTTCCTTCCCCTCCCCCATGGTCTTCTGTTAAGTTTCTCAGGATCCACATAAGACTGAAAACATATGGTATCTGTCTTTCTCTGACTGACTTATTTCACTTAGCATCACACTCTCCAGTTCCATCCACATTGCTACAAAGGGCCATATTTCATTCTTTCTCATTGCCAAGTGGTATTCCATTGTATATGTAAACCTCATCTTCTTTATCCATTCATCAGTTGATGGACATTTAGGCTCTTTCCCTAATTTGGCTATTGTTGAAAGTGCTGCTATAAACATTGGGGTAAAAGTGCCCCTATGAATCAGCACTCCTGGATCCCTTGGGTAAATTCCTAGCAGTGCTATTGCTGGGTCATAGGGTAGGTCTATTTTTAATTTTTTGAGGAACCTCCACACTGGTTTCTAGAGCGGCTCTACCAGTTTGTATTCCCACCAACAGTGCAAGAGGGTTCCCGTTTCTCCACATCCTCTACAGCATCTATAGTTTTCTGATTTGTTCATTTTAGCCACTCTGACCAGTGTGAGGTGGTATCTCAATGTGGTTTTGATTTGTATTTCCCTGATGAGGAGTGACGTTGAGCATCTTTTCATGTGCCAGTTGGCCATCTGGATGTCTTCTTTGGAAAAGTGTCTATTCTTATCTTCTGCCCATTTCTTCACTGGATTATTTGTTTTTTGGGTGTTGAGTTTGGTAAGTTCTTTATAGATATTGTATACTAACCCTTTATCTGATGTGTCATTTGCAAATATCTTTTCCCATCTTGTCGGTTGCCTTTTAGTTTTGTTGATTGTTTCCTTTGCAGTACAGAAGCTTTTTATCTTGATGAGATCCCAATTGTTCATTTTTGCTTTTAATTCCCTTGCCTTTGGAGGTGTGTTGAGCAAGAAATTGCTGCGGCTGAGGTCAGAGAGGTTTTTTCCTGCTTTCTCCTCTAGGGGGGTTTGATGGTTTCCTGTCTCACATTCAGGTCCTTTATCCATTTTGAGTTTATTTTTGTGAATGGTGTAAGAAAGTGGTCTAGTTTCATCCTTCTGCATGTTGCTGTCCGGTTCTCCCAGCTCCATTTGCTAAAGAGATGGTCTTTTTTCCATTGGATACTCTGTCCTGCTTTGTCAAAGATGAGTTGGCTATACATTTGTGGGTCCCATTCTGGGTTCTCTATTCTATTCCATTG
This sequence comes from Lynx canadensis, assembly GCF_007474595.2. NCBI lineage: Eukaryota > Metazoa > Chordata > Mammalia > Carnivora > Felidae > Lynx > Lynx canadensis. The sequence goes on along the minus strand of NC_044313.2, from coordinate 85,416,910 downwards.
GTCTATGTGTCTGTTTTTGTGCCAATGCCATGCTGTCTTGATGATTACAGCTTTGTAGTAGAGGCTAAAGTGTGGGGTTGTGATGCCTCCTGCTTTGGTCTTCTTCTTCAAAATTACTTTGGCTCTTTGGAGCCTTTTGTGGTTCCATACAAATTTTAGGATTGCTTGTTCCAGCTTTGAGAAGAATGCCGGTGTAATTTTGATTGGGATTGCACTGAAAGTGTAGATAGCTTTGGGTAGTATTGACATTTTAACAATGTTTGTTCTTTCAGTTCAGGAGCATGGAGTGTTTATCCATTTCTTTGTGTTTTCTTCAGTTTCCTTCAGAAGTTTTCTGTAGTTTTCAGCATACAGATCTTTCACATGTTTGGTTAGGTATATTCCTAGGTATTTTATGGTTCTTGATGCAACTGTAAATGGGAATGATTTCTTGATTTCTCTTTCTGTTGCTTCATTTTTAGTGTATAGAAATGCAACTGATTTTTGTACATTGATTTTGTATGCTGCGACTTCGCTGAGTTCTTATATCAGTTCTACCAGCTTTTTGGTGGAGTCTTTTGGGTTTTCCATGTAGAGTATCATGTCATCTGAGAAAAGTGAAAGGTTGACTTCTTCTTTGCCAATTTGGATGTCTTTTATTTCATTTTGTTGTCTGATCTCTGAGGCTAAGACTTCCAACACTGTTAAACAGCGGTGGTGAGAGTGGACATCCCTGTCGTGTTCCTGATCTCAGGGGGAAAGCTCTCAGTTTTCCCCATTGAGTATATTAGCTGTGGGCTTTTCATAATATGGCTTTTATGATGTTAAGGTGTGAAGACTTCAGTCTTGTGTTTAAATTCCTTAGTACCATGGAGAACCCACAGTTTAGTTTTCAATATAGTCAGAAAAACAAATAACTATAAAGACCGTACCTCACCACTGCTCTCATAGGAAGATAAATGGACTTGGGAGGGCTTCCTAAGTTTTGTGCACCTTCCAAGATGGTGAAAGTATGGCGTGGATAGTTGGATGAGTAGATCACCTCACAGAGGTGAGTGGGCTGGTGAATAAATGAAGTTCATCTTTTTTCATTTGTTCCCTGACTTTGTCCCTCCTCTAAAACACTTCCACATGCCTATATGGGTATTTTTTAAAATTAACCTTGGGAAGACACAAATCCTTTACAAGTAATAGATGCTCACTAGAGGTGAATCGTGATCATCAGAGAATACCTGTAGATTCTCCTGCTACAAACTTGATGCTAGGCCTAGATTGATAGCACTTTACCATTTTTGCCCTCTTTTTCTCTCTCCAAGTATCTTCTTAAGGATTTTTTTCCCTTCGTGTATACATTTACATTAACTACATTAATTACCTGTTTATCTACTTCACTATAAGCCTATTTCTTACTAAAGGATTACATGGAAAACTGGATTTCACCCAATCTTTCTTTGTTTCTGATTACTATAGGTTAGAGTTTTCTTATTCTTTAAAATATAATACTTAATGCTAACTTGATGAAATATACTATATAAAAACCACATTCTTTGAGACAGAGGAAAGAAGACCAGTAGATTAGAGAAATATGGATAAATAGCTCTTCATGTAGAGAAGGTCTCTGTGCCTATACTGGTCATTCAGATGTTTAATGTTTTAATTCACTCTTTCTTGGGTGGAAGTGATGTATACGCTGACGATTGCGAAAGCAACAAAATGTGTCAATTTTATTTAGGGATGTAAAAATACTATAATTTGAATATACCCTTTCCCCCCTAATTCTGTATATTCTGCACTTACAAACATTTCAGAAGCGCTTTATGGAATCAGGGCTGTAGCTTAGCTTGGGGACCATGCTTGCCCATTGCAGAGAGCTAATGTATTTTCCCAAAAAGTACGGATTCTACTTTCTGCTGTGCATGATCAGCAGTTTTTAAAAAAGATTTCATATATATTTTTTAGTGGTAATATGTAGAAAACTCAATTTTGGTTCCTTTGTGACTTTGCAATAGTAGGAGAGGTGGTCGGAAAGGAGGAGGTGGAACACGAAAGCCCACATCAGGGCAGATGTGTAGGTTTAGAGTATTCGTGAGTAAGTGTGGACAGACACTCAGGTATTTGGTTTTTAGTTAAACTGGAATAAGCTACTTTCTCACTCTTGCTATAGGTTTCCTCACCGAAGAGTTCTACATATCTACTGTATTATTTCCCAGAATTTTGATAGTCTGCTTACAGCCTTATTTTTAAATTTTTTTTTTTTTCAACGTTTATTTATTTTTGGGACAGAGAGAGACAGAGCATGAACGGGGGAGGGGCAGAGAGAGAGGGAGACACAGAATCGGAAACAGGCTCCAGGCTCCGAGCCATCAGCCCAGAGCCCGACGCGGGGCTCGAACTCACAGACCGCGAGATCGTGACCTGGCTGAAGTCGGACGCTTAACCGACTGCGCCACCCAGGCGCCCCACAGCCTTATTTTTAAATCTACTATCCCTGGGATGCAGTGTAAACACAAATTTAAAAATTTGTACATTTAAAAATTAAACATTTAATAAAATGAAGACCATGGTATATTTTTGGATCGTGGGGTATAAATATCTCTCATTAATGATTGCTAGGTAATAATTGAATGGGAGAAGATATTTGAAAATGACATATCCAATAAAAGGTTAATATCCAAAATATGTATGGAACTTACACAACTCAACACCCAAAAAACAAATTACACAGCTAAAAAATGGGCAGAATATATGAGCAGACATTTCTCCAAAGACAGGTGGCCAACAGACACATGAAAGTATGCTTAATATCACTCATCATCAGGGAAAAACCAAATCGAAACTACAATGAGGTACCACCCCACACCTGTCAGGATGGCTAAAATCAAAAACACAGGAAACAACAGGTGCTAGTGAGGATGTGGAAAAAAAGGAACCCTCCTGCACTGCTGGTGGGAATGCAAACTGATGCAGCCACTCTGGAAAACGGCATGGAGGTTCCTCATACGGTTAAAATAGAACTACACTGTAATCCAGTAATCACATTACCGGGTATCAACCCAAAAAATACAAAAATGCTAATTCATAGGGATACATACACCCCTATGTTTATAGCAGCATTATCTACAATATCCAAGTTATGGAAGCAGCCCAAGTGTCCATCAATAGATGAATGGATAGAGAAGGTATGGTATATATTCACACACACACACACACACACACACACACACACACACACTGGAATGTTATTTGGCCACAAAAAAGAATGAAATCTTGCCATTTGCAGTGTCATAGATGAGCTAGAAAATATAATGCTAAGTGAATTCAGTCAGTCAGAGAAAGACAAAATACTGTATGATTTCACTCATGTGGAATCTAAGAGACAAAGCAAATCAGAAAAAAAAGAGACAAACCAAGAACTGGAGTCTCAACTATGGAGAACATACCACAACAGTGGTCACCAGAGGAGAGGTGGGTGGGGGATGGGGGAAACAGGCTGGGGGTGAAGGAGGGCACTTGTGATGAGCACCAGGTGATGTAGGGAAGTGTTGAGTCACTGAAGTCTGCTCCTGAAACTAAGATTACACTGCATGTTAATTACACTGGAATTAAAAGCTTAATTAAAAAATGACGATTAGGTCATGGATTCTTACTTTGAAGCTGTGCCCTTAAAATAAGTCACAGGGACTGGTTTTAATAATAATAATTTATCCACCTGTAGGGTGGGTGAGCTGAGGAGTCTTACGTGGGAAGCTATTATGGTGAGAGGTGATGGCCTCCACAGAGCCCGATTGCCTAAGGTGTATTTATTTAGTGGCTTTTAAGGACTTGTCAAAATGTCCCATTTCCACATTATAACTTTGCATTTTCTAGAGAAAATACTGTGTGGCAAGGCTTATAGGTTTTCATTGATTTAAAAATTAGATGTTTCCTCTGAAGAACTCTTTCAATTTTAGAACATGGGATAACTAGGTATGTTAATATGTGAAGTCAGAAAGGGCAGTTCTTTGGCGTTCATGTGGATATGTGAGTGAATCCTCAGGGGACAGCTTAGTGATGTCACAACCTTGGAGCAGAGAACTAGGAAAACAGGCGTGTTTACGTCAGCCTTTCACAGGTATACATATGGATAAGATATTCCGGGATAATAAGTCATTGTGATACTGCTTAGGTCAAGTAACTTAGTTATTTATCCATTTCCTGCATGCCTTGAGTTCTGCCTGCCTTCCAGTTTTACGTCACAGGGAGAGACTTCTGGTCTCTTAAGTTTTGAAAGGAGCCACTGGTTCTTGACGCCAGGATTCTCTGCTCGTGAGTCGGCTTGGTTCTGACCTGGTAAGGTTGACCCAGGGACCAGAGAAACCGTGAATAGTATAGATAAAATAATACTCCACATTTTGAAATGGAGTATTTATGGAGTTAGTAAATATATTTAGCTGTACTTGTTTGAACCTTGTTGAAACTTTTGTCTATTTTTCCAATTCCACTTTCTTCTGTCTTTTATTTAATGCACCTATATGTTACCTCTAAAGATTTAACATGTCAGATCCATTTCTTAATCACATATGATTGTACCACTTAGTATGGTATCTCTTTTGTTCCCACATTGAACATATCTTTATTTAAATAAGGATGGATGGATGGAGTAGGTGAAGGGGATTAAGAGATAGTCTTCCAGTTGTGAAATAAAGAGGATGTCATGTACAACAAAGAAATACAGTCAGTAACATTATAACAACTTTGTGTGGTGACAGATGGCAGGTACACTGACCTTGGTGACTGTTTTGCAGTGTGTACAAATAGTGAACCACGTTGTGTACGTCTGAAAGTAATACAATACTGTATGTCAGTTATCCTTCAATTGAAAAAGTTAACATTGATTCTGAACCTTGAAAGAAAAGACTTGTAAAGTAGTGGTGTACAGGTCACGAGTCCTGTCTTAGATCCTGCAAGTTCAGTGTGGCTGTGCAGGACCATAACCCCTTTCCTGTTTTCACTGCTGTCCCACACTGTGCTTTCTGGGTTCCTGGAGATGAGCAGAGACCGTGTGTTCCTCAGACTTTCAGGATAGTGGATCGACCACAGAGTGGCCTCCATGGCCTGTATCAAAAGGCCTCCAAGTAGTACCTGTATCAAAAGTGGCCTAGACTTTACTAGATTTGGCAAAGTCCAGATGAACATAACTGCCGAGCGTCCTGTCATTATCGATGTTTTCCGTCTTGTAAACAACAGCTTGGCCTCTGTGCTTGTGTGGGTGTGGCCAGCGGGCGTGGGACAGACCCAGAGCTCCTTGATGAGGAAGGGCCCAGATCCCTGCTGCAGCCTTGGTTCTTGTCCTGAGAGAACCTGTCTCCTATCCGGCCCCGATTCATGTATGGTCACTGACGAGTCCAGACGCGAGGGGACCACGGAGGCTTCAGAGGTTAGAAGATGTGCACATCTAGACTTTCATGCTTGTAGTTTGTTTTTGCTTTTGTTTTTTAAGAGTTGGCTGTTCTTTATTGTTGCTTTTGTTTGGGATGTGTGTTTCCTTCGTAGTATCCATCCAGTTTGAAGGGAAGGAGTCCATTTGGCTCTTTGGTCACTTCCAGGTTTGAAGGATTTTGGCCTCTGTTGCACTTACGCTGACCAGATCTCAATACCCAGTTTCCGTGTTTGGTTTGTCATAAAGCCAGTACGTATCTCTGAAAACAGCTTCTTAACGAATGATGCATGGCTTCTTCGGTAAGCAGTGCCACTGTGCTCAGGGCATGCCCCCGTCCTGTGGTCTCTCGCTCTCTTGCTCTGGTTGTTGTTGGAAGTGACACAGCCTGGGGCATAGACAGGGTTAGGAATGGATTTGAGGACTTCGGTCTTCGTATTCTGTAGAGATGGCCAGCGAGTGCCTTACTTCCTTAGATCCCTGAAATGGAAATGAAAACCAAGCAGTGCATGGAGCTGTTTCTCACAGAAGAGCAAGGAGGTGGGGAAAGTAAGTACTTGGCGTGAATGCTCGGGGAGGAAAGTGCCCACCATTGAGAAGAGGAGTGGCTTGGAAGAGAGCACGTTTGTAGGAAACAAATAATTTGCATGTGGGCCACAACTACATTTCTGGTCTTGAATAATCAACTTCTGTGTCTAGATGCTTCAACTATGAAAGAGCAAAAACTAAAATAATGTGCAGGCTTTGAGTTCAGGGTACTTTTCTGTGACCCAGTCTGCCTTATAAAGAGTCCATTTCATTGTCAATACCCTGGTTCCATTTTGAAGTGATTTTACCAGCGGATGTATTTCCAGGTTATCGTTACCAGGTGTGCTGAACCAGACCTAGAGCCAACTTTGTATAGGATGGTGATAATTCTTGTTAGGTGGTTGTGTAATGGAATTTGTTGTTTTGTATTGTAATTATGTTCACTTGATCTGATGGGAGTTTGGTAAAGCCTCAGAATTAATACTACAGACTTTAGACTACCAAGTTACTTTGAATTGAGGGACAATACCAGATTACACTTTTTATCTAGAAGTTTAAGAACAGGTGAACAGCTATGAGAAGAAATCGTTACAGAAATCTAAAGTGGTTCTCAGACACGGCATTAAATCAGTAAAAGGAAACTAAGGCCAATGGTGAGTGCGATATTTAAAATAATGGTATTTTAAAAGGTGAAATTTTATTATCCTAGCCAAATACTTTGAAACTCGTGGTCTATAGATCCTTCGTATTATTGTCAACAGATATCTTCACAGCAAAGGGCAGTAACAGATTCCTAAATTTGGGGTAAATCCCAGGCTATTAATTTTAATCCACTAGGACAGAATACCCGTTTGTTCTGAAAAGTTAGAACTGCATAGAATATGCAGTGTCAAAACTATATGAATACAGAAACATTTAACCCAGAAATAGCGCTTAGTAGAGGAAGCATCTTTACCCTAGAAATACAAGATGTATACTCCAACACCAAACAAATGTGTCAGGACTTTTCCATGTGCAAGTCACCTTCCTAGGTAGAAAAACATGTTGTGGAGCCTAGAAACTTGAAGATAATTTGCTGTGAAGACTAAGGATGCAAGCACATGAGAAGTTAGGTATCCGTACAAGATCCCCACGGGGGTGCTGGGCAGACTTCACAGAATAGCTCAGATTTGCACAAGGAAAAGCAAAGGAGCATCGCTCTGGAGGAGAACAGGCTTCCCCATCAGCACGAGAAGAGAGAATGGACAGTTACGCGGTCGGATGCCTGGCGTCCTGTGCCCACGGCGCTGCTCTGGCAGTGGTCACTTAGCGTAGCCGGGGCCTGTTTGTTTTCATTTTTCGAAACTACTCTCAGACTTTGGCTAAAGATGGCTTTACAGTCGCATTTCCCACTCTGACTCTGCGTTCTAGGACCTTCGTCTTCTTTCATGTTCATATTTCAGCATCGTAGGTGTTCATGTAAATGAAATAATTTTATTTAAATTGTCATCTAGAAGGTAATCTGTTTTCATGAATATTATTAACAAATGTCCTTGCCTGTCCTCCCGGCTACAAAATGATATCTGTAAGAGAAGAAAAAGAAACGAGAAATTCAGAGACGCCGGGCTTAGCTGGCTCCTGGAACCTGGCAGCCGGGACTTGTGAATGCCAGGTAGGAATAGTGCAGGGGTGAAGACAATGCACGCAAGAGGAAGCATCTAGAGGGAAGGATGGGGTTGGTGTGTTGCCTGCCAGAAAGCAGACCTCGCGTCCTCCCCGTGGGGTCAGGGCCGACTTCCCCCTTCACCGTCCTGGCCCAGAGCCGGATCCGGATGGAAGCAGCCGGGTGGAGGGAGCCGGGAGCGGCGGCCAGCTGTGCAGCCCCGGGCAGTTGTGCTGATACGCCGTGACTTCACCACGTGCACCCTGTGTCTCCGAGTTCCCACGTGCTGCCCAGGCCTGCCCGGTCCCGAACACCTGCTCTGCTCAAGAGGCAGCTACTTAGGAGGCTCGGAATTCACCGGGCCCTGGCCGAAACTGTTTCTCTGACGCCCGGTGCCGCAGAGCACCCCGCCGCCAGTACTCCTGGGGCGATAGGAGGGTCCCCGCACACCGGCCCCTGGGAGAAGAGCAGCAGGGCCCCTGGCTCTCCCCCGGGCACCAGGACGCCTGCCCGTCTGTGACACTTGTCTGCACTCTTCCCACACCGGTGTGAAGATGAGATCTCTAGTGTGCAGTATACGGGCACATCCAGAGAAGGGTTTTGCTCCTGAGCGCTCTTCTTTCCAGTGGTCGTGAGTCTGAGGTCGTGCCATTCTGACGGGGGCGCACCGCCACCTCCACGTCCGGCCCGAGTGCACTGCTCTGGGCCTGTCCCCGCCACACCTGTGGGACAGGCGCTGGGCCACCCACCCTCAGGGGACACCCTTCTCCCAGGTGGGCAGCGTGCCCTCTTTCCGACAGTTCTGCCCCACTGACCAGACTAAAGTTCTCCTCCAGTCTCTGTGCACAGGTGTGTCTGGTAGGATTGTTTTTGAATGACAAGGGCCAGACTGGGGGGAAAACCGGCTATCAAGCCACTGGGACGCTTTTCTCTTTTAAACGCAGGAGGCGTTTTGGAGCAGATAGTAGGATGTCACTAATGAAATCAGGCTCTGTTTTTTCTTACTTTTCTCCAGCATGCACGCTTAATTATCACCCATAACGCAAATGATTCTCTCTGGCGCTCGTGCGTATTTGCGGGGATTAAAGAAGAACTTGACTTGAAGCATCAAAGTGCGCACTGCCCGTTGTAAGCTCCTCTTAATGTGGTTTGTCCCCCTGAAAGAGTGCATTGAGGTGCAGGACTTACCACGTCCTTCAGAGTCCGTGCCCTCAGTGATTCAGAGAGAGCGTAAGTGACAGGTCTTTCAAGTCAAAACTGAAGGTGACTTCTGTGGGCCGGAAATTCACCAGGCCCTTTGGCACCGTTATTTTATTGTGTTTAAATTCCCGTAGCTCATCCTTCCTCCGTGAGATAAAATGCTTTCTACATAATAGTTGTTAATTCTGGTTTTTTCCTCGAGCATCCCTGACTTGGAGACCGTGTATCTCTTGGTATCAAGCCTGCCTCATTGTTCATAAGGATAAAAGATAAAGGCCTTCGCTCAGTCCATTCTTTATTTTCATGATGTTTTCACTCTATTATTTGTTCCTTCTTTCCAGGTCTCTTGTTGATTTGTCCGTACGGAAGCCGTGTTTCAACCCGTTTATTTGGCTCTTTTCTTGTGCAGTATGTTTTCTGTGAAGAGCACTTTATGAGTGTGGCATTAGTCACCTTGGGCCTAACAAATGTTTATTGAACAGAGTTCCAGCATTCATAATCCTACTGTAGAAAATAGCACTTTAGGGATGAGGCATTAAAGGAGAATTTTACCTCTGTAGTCCTTTGTTTATATTTGTTTTGCTCTTACACTTCTTCAATTGTAAATTTAGGTAAAGAATTTTTTCTTTGAGAAATGGTTTAAAAATATTTTGTTAATTTGAATCCAAGAGATTTAACTAAGGAATACACACACCACACACACACACAAACACACACACACACACACACCCGAGGGAGAGGGGAGGGGAGGGGAAGAGAGAGGGATAGGCAGGGGAAGAGAAAGAGGAAGGGGTGAGAGGGGGAGGAGAAAGAGCAGAGAGACGGAAGGGGGAGGAGAGAGAGATGAGGGGGAGGGAGGGGGGGAGGGAGGAGAGAGAGAGAGAGAGAAGGGGGAGAGAGACTGGGCGATGGGGAGAGACAGAGACGGTGGGGGGGGGAGGGGACGAGAGAAAGGATGTCAAAACCTAATCAGGGTGTTATATTTCACAGTAACAACAGTTATCCATAAACCCCAAATCTTAGTTAAGGCTTTGACTTAGACACGCCAGATTTTATGCAGATTTTATGTGTTTCTACCCTGACATCACACACCGCTGGTATCTGGTGCTATCCCACCAAGTCAAATAATCTCCTTCCTAGGTCTTTCTCATCCATATCTGGGGCTGTCTTTTGTCGTAATATTCTTTTGAGTAAAACATGATATAATCATGAAATACTTAGCACAGTGCTTGAAGTGGTGAACTCATCAAATTTGTGATTGTTAATAAAACATTACTGTTATTTGTGAATATGTTTCAAGGAAAGGATGCTGGTGTTTTTATGTCCACAGGAACTCTGCCTCCTTTGTGAGCCGGACTTGACGGGAGTGTCGTCACGAATACACTTTTAGGGCAAGAATGGTTGTCCACTTTTGATACATTCCGGTTTTAGAATTGGCCATATTTCCTGCCTGAGCTGAAGGAGAGTGATGTAATCTCTTGGGCACCCACATGGCTGGGCTTCTTGGTCAGTGTGTTGATAAGGGTGTTTGCTGTCCCTGCACAGGACTCCCATGATGGTGTGGCTGGGAAGGACTCCTGGATGCTGTCCCTGGGCAGGAAGGACTCAGTGATGGAGTGGCTGGGCAGGACTCTGGGATGCTGTCCCTGGGCAAGACTCTGTGACGGTGTGGCTGGGCAGGACTCCGGGATGTTGTCTCTGGGCGGGACTCCACGACACTGTCCTTGAGCAGGACTCCGTGACGCTGTCCCTGGGCAGGACTCCCAAGGAGCCAGACGCAGGCATTCAGCAGCGTTCGCTGTGCAGAGTGATAAGTGGCCAGAAATACAGTGTGTTTGTGGAATTTGTTCCAGATTTTGTCCTTTGTTTCTCTTCTGCCTTTTCCCCATTCCAGGTCATCCAGATAGAATAAGGGAAATGTGTGTACAGCAGCTGAGTGATTACAGATGTTTGTCAGATTCCTCCTGGAGAGGAAAATAAAGCCAAAATACAGCCTCACTTTGTTCTGTCACTTTTTAAATGCGAAAATCTCCATTCTTTTGGGTAATTTTTTAGGAAACACCACAGTTTCTGTATCTTCACCTATTCAAGAACCTGAACAATTAAACGTGGAATTGTCCATCCTTATCTGAGACTGGGATTCCAGACTTCCTTTTGCAGATACTACAAGTGCGTGTCTGATGGTTCTCTACCACGTGGCCAGAACATGTGAGTTAGGAGAATATGTGAATGAACATGACCTTGTTTTTAGCTAGATAGCAAACAGTTAATTCCAGGTGGTGTAATCTTTAAATTCACATTTTATTCATGTCCTGTTTCCCAACGTAAGGGATACTTAATGGTCGCACATTAGGCACCATGAGAAGCATACTTAAGATCTTTCTATCATCTCCAAAATGATATAATTTAATTAATTAATAACTCTAATTGCTCATAATATCATCTCTACTTTTCCAGAAAAGATTTCAGCTTTTTTTATTCCAACCACAGAAGGGTAGAATTGCATAGTATCTTAAGATAGAATGAATGAATATCAGTGCCAGTATCGATCAGGGTAGGGGAATACACAGGCCTTCAGTTTAATTGTCTTTGAAATTAGCTTTCTTATTCCCCTAATAATGTTGCCATGTGGATTCAGAGATTACTTATGTGGATACCTTATTTTACAATCTGTCATGTATCAAACACTCAAAATGTAATCTCTACTAATTTTAATACAGCTCTGTCGTCTTGCTTTAGAGATGGTAAAACCAGTGACCCAGAGACTTGTGCGTGTCTAGAGTTACGCGTTTTTTCTCAGTTGTACTTTTCTCTCTGTGTGTCATTGTGAACACTTTTGATTTCTGTCTATTCAAGATCACTGATCTTGTCTTCTGGATTACATAGTAGCCCATTCAGGTACTGAGATTTTTTCTTTTCTACAATTGCCATTTTAAAAAACAGTTCTTCCATTTCTTCGGGTCCTGGATTAATTATGATTTATTCTCCTTTCTCTTACTCTGAATTTTAGTTGATTTGCTCTCCCCCAAGTCTGACTTATTTTTCTCAATCCTCAGAGATTGATGGGCTGTTTCTGTGATGTGCCTTCTGTACAAATAGAAAGGCCTGCCCTCCAGGCAGGAATTCAGGGAAATTATATGGTTATATTGCCTGGGTCACTTACTGGAGCTGTATGTTGTGTGTTTTACAATGTCTGCAAGTTTTTGCCTATTTTTTTTCCAATTTCTTAATTGTTTTTGATAGGAGGATAGATTCAATACCAAATGCACTGTTTTTTTTTCAGAGACAGAAGTCTTTTTTTTTTTCTTTTGGTTGTTTGTGGGTTTTTTTTTTTTGTTGTTGTTTTTAATTTAAATTCAAGTTAGTTAACATACAGTGTAGTATTAGTTCAGGAGTGGAACCCAGTGATTTATCATTTACCTATGACACCCAGGGCTCATCCCAAAAAGTGCCCCCCTCAATGCTCATCACCCATTTTCTCTAGCCCCCCCACACCTCCCCTCTAGCAACCCTCATTTTGTTCTCTGTATTTAAGAGTCCTTTATGGTGTGCCTCCCTCTGTTTTTATCTTATTTTATTTTTCCTTCCCTTCCTCTGTGTTCATCTGTTGTATTTTTTAAATCATATATTTGTGCAATCATATATTTGTCTTTCTCTAACTAACTTAGTTCACTTAGCTAGTATACTCTAGTTCAGTCCACATTGTTGCAAATGGCAGTATTCTTTTTTGATCAACTAGTAATATATATATTCCATTGTGTGTGTGTGTGTGTATGTGTGTGTGTGTGTGTGTATACTATATATATATATATATATATATATATATATCTCATCTTCTTTATCCATTCATCCATCGATGGGCATTTGCACTCTTTCCATACTTTGGCTATTGTTGAAAGTGCTGCTATAACATTGGGATGCAAGTGCCTCTTTGAATCAGCACTCCTGTATCCTTTGGACAAATACCTAGTAGTGCAATTGCTGGGTCGTAGGGGAGTTCTGTTTTTAGTTTTTTGAGGAACCTCCATACTGTTTTCCAGAGTGGCTGCACCAGCTTGCATTGCCACCAACAATGCCAAGAGATCCTCTTTCTCCGCATCCTCGCCAACATCTGTTGTTGCCTGAGTTGTTAATGTGAGCCATTCTGACAGGTGTAAGGTGGTATCTCATTGTGGTTTTGATTTTGTATTTCCCTGCTGATGAGTGACGTTGAGCATTTTTTTCATGCACTCTGTTAGCCATCTAGATGTCTTCTTTGGAAAAGTGTCTATTCATATCTTCTGCTATTTCTTCACTGGATTATTTGTTTCCTGGGTGTTGAGTTTGATAAGTTCTTTATAGTTTTGGTTACTAACCCTTGATCTGATACGTTGTTTGCAAATATCTTCTCCCATTCCATCCGTTGCCCTTTAATTTTGTTGATTGTTTCCTTCACTGTGCAGAAGTTTATCTTGATGAAGTCCCAGTAATTCAATTTTGCTTTTGTTTCCCTTGCTTCTGGAGACACGTCAAGTAAGAAGTTGCTGTGGCCGAGGTCAAAAGGTTGTTGCCTGTTTTCTCCTGTAGGACTTTGGTGGTTTTCTGTCTTACCTTTGTGTCTTTCATCCATTTTGAGTTTATTTTGTGTATGGTCTAAGAAAGTGGTCCAGGTTCCTTTTTCTGCATGTCATTGTCCAGTTTTCCCAGCATCATTTGCTGAAGAGACTGTCTTTATTCCACTGGATATTCTTTCCTGCTTTTCAAGGATTAGTTGGCCATACATTTGTGGTTCCATTTCTGGGTTCTCTATTCTGTTCCATTGATCCATGGTCTGTTCTTGTGCCAGTACCATACTGTCTTGATGATTACAGCTTTTTAATATAGCTTAAAGCCCAGGATTATTGCTGCTTCCAGCTTTGTTTTCTTTTTCAACATTATTTTGTCTATTCCGGGTCTTTTCTGGTTCCATACAAATTTTAGGATTGTTAGTTCTTAGCTCTGTGAAGAATGTTGGTGTCATATCGATAGAGATTGCATTGAAAGTGTAGATTGCTTTGGGTAGTATCGACATTTTAACAATATTTGTTCTTCCAGTCCATGAGCATGGAATATTCTTCCACTTCTTTGTGTTCTTTTCAATTTATTTCATACGCATTCTATAGTTTTCAGCATACAGATCTTTTACCTCTCTGGCTAGGTTTATTCCTAGGTATTTTATGTTTTTTGGGGTTGTAAAGGGGGTCGACTCCTTGATATCTCTTTCTGCTGCTGCATTGTTGGCGTATAGAAATGCAGCCTTTTTCTATACATTGATTTTATATCATGCGACTTTACTGAATTCATGTAACGGTTCTAGCAGTTTTTTGGGGAGTCTTTGGGTTTTCCACTTTAGTGTATCATATTGTCTGCAAAGAATAATAGTTTGACTGCTTCCTTGACAGCTTGTATGCCTTTTATTCTTTTTGTTGTCTGATTGCTGAGACTAGAACTTCCAGTATTCTGTCGAACAAAGCGGTGCAAGTGGACATCCTGTTGTGTTCCCAACCTTAGGAGTAAGTTCTCAGGTTTTTCCCCATTGAGGATGATAGTATCTGTGGTCTTCTGTATATGGCCTTTATGATCTTGAGGTATGTTCCTTCTATCCCTACTTTCTTGAGAGTTTTTTAAACACAAGAGAATGCTCTATTTTGTCATATGCTTTTCCTGCATCTGTTGAGAGGATCATGTGATTCTTATGCTTTCTTTTATTAATGTGATGTATCATATCGATTGATTTGCAGATACTGAAGCACTCCTTCAGCCCAGAATAAATCCCATTCTGTTATGGTGAATAATTCTTTTTATGTACTGTTGAATTCGATTTGCCAATATCTTGTTGAGAATTTTTGCATCCGTGTTGATCAGAAATCTTTTCCTAAGTGTGCTGGGTGAGCATAATGTTTTTCATTCTGAATTGAAACTTCCAGTATGTTTTAGGTGGTCTCCTTTCATAAGTATGTCAGAAAACAACACTAACTGTGGCAGCTACATCTTGTAAAGTCTCCTGCCTAATGAGATCCCCTAAAGTTTAATTGCTAAACAATATGAACAATATTTTAATTTCATGTATATTTGATATCTTTATAAAAAATAAAGCTGAAATTAAGTATAAAGTTATTATCTATATTCTGATGTTTTTCTCTACCAGTCTTCTAAATTAAATTTCCATAAGGACATCAGATCAAAGTATTGAAAATAACCTCAAAAAACCCTTCTCCTTCTTTGATGATGAATGGTATTTTCACTGTTCGTTTTTCTTTGAATGCTATAGTTTCTAATGAACATTGCAGGTCACAGCTTCAATATGTGACATTTCTCCGTGTCATCCATAATCTGCAGTGAAAAAAGGAAGGAAGATGTTTTATAATGTTTTCCCATGAGGCATATTCTTTTTAATAATTCATAAATAGCTTATTATGTATGTAACTCCATTTACCTTATATCAAATTCCCATCCATTTTGGTAAAAATTACTGTCAATGAATTCTGTTATGTTTCTATAGTAATAAACATCCTGTTTGACTTGTGTTTCAGTAGCTTTAAAAGCCTTTCCCTTTTGTAGGAAAGTAAATATTGTTAGTGTTATATTCTTAAAGTACAACCAGAATATGAAATTCGTGTAGCCTCATGTTGGACAGGTAATCTCTGATGGATTTAAAATGTTCTTAGAATTAATCAAAATTTGTAGAATGTATTGGGTGTTAATGCATGTATGTGTATCTGTGTATGCATTAACCTCTGCGTCTCTGTGTGTGCATGGGTGTGCGTGTGTGAGTGAGCACGTGTGTGTACGTGTGTGTGTGTGTACATGTGTGTGTGTGTGTGTGTGTGTGTGTGTGTGTGCGCGTGTGTGTGCATGGTCTTTCAGAATATCGAGAATGCCCGGTCATTCTGTATGGCTTAGTAACACTGTGCATCCATGTTCTCCTCTACTGTTCCTTTCCTCAGAGGCAGTAATTTTCATTCTTTCAGCCAACTATGTTGCATATCCCTCCATGTATTTGTACAGCGTACTTATATTTCTGTTTTGTGCCCTTTAACTTGTAACTATCATCTATCGATTGTTTTCTATTATGGAAGATTAGAATTTGGCATCCCCAGTTCCTCCATACATACTTCCCGGCACTGATCTTTTCCCAGTGTCTGCCATGAGACCATAAATTTGATCACTATGCAAGTTTATTATATTTTTTTCAAGAAAATATAGAGCTGAGCCATGCAGTATCCTGGGATGATTTTTATTTCCCTCACATTTTGTATTTTCTTCATAATAGTGGTCTTTGATGTTTTTACCTAGTTTTCTGCATCACAAACTTAACCCATGGCTGTCAGTTTTGTAGAGCTCTTTTGTTACATATTTTGATAGATTAGATAATCTATTAATGTTTCTTTTTTGAAGAGGTCTCTTCCAGAGCTTTCTGACCATGTGACTCTCACTCAGTGGCCTCCAAGGCTTGATGCAGGGTTGTTATATCGGTGTATTCCTTCAACCTTGTTCTGGAAATTGCTCTTGGGTGCCATCCATTTGGATTGCCTGTGTTCTGAAGTTGTGATCTCTTTTTTGTCTATTTACCCCTTTAGAACTGTGTAAACCTCCTCCAGTATCTTGCTGAATAGGGTCATTGTGTAGCTCAGTTTCTGAGTCTTTGTGTGTGTGAAAATACCTCTATATGCCCCTCCTTGCCAAGTGTAAATGTAGTTTGGGGAAGGACGACAGCTAGGTTGGAAACATTTTGCCCACAGAATGCAGAAGGCGTGTTCCACTGTGTGACAGTTTGTATGCTGCTGTAACTCCAGTGTCATTCTGATTCATGATCCTTTGTATAAACTGTAAACTGGGGGCGCCTGGGTGGCGCAGTCAGTTGAGTGACTGACCTCTTGATTTCAGCTCAGGACCTGATCTCACGGTTCGTGGGATCAAGCCCCATGTCAGAGTCCATGCTGAGCATGGAGCCTACTGAAGATTTCCCTCTGCCCTCCCCTGCTTGTTCTCTCTCTCTCTCTCTCTCAATTAATTAGTAATACGCTTTAAAAAAACCGTACTATGGAATTTATCTTCAGTCCTGAAATACCATGTGGTGGACTATTGTGTGGATTAATTTTCAGCTAATTGAGGAGTATTTAGATTACCTTCTTAATCTAGATGTCTTACTTGTACATCTGGGAAATATTTTGAATTATATCATTATTTAACGGAAAAATTTTGAGAGAATGTTTATTCACATGCGGCTGTAATTCCATGTGCACGTACCATTTTCCCTCAATGATAAGACTTTGCAAAACTGTAGTACGAGGTCACAACAGGATGCTGACATTTGTACAGTCAAATAACTGTATGCAGATTTCCCTGGTGTTACGTGCACTTGCATATGTGTTTCGTTCTGTACATTTCTGTCGCATACATCGTTGCAGGTATCCACCCTCACATTGGAGATACGAAGTGATTCTTTGCCACAAGGATTTTTTTTCTTTTCTCTTTAAACACCAGCAGATTCCCTCCATCTCTCCCATCTCTAGCTCCTAGCAACCAGCAACCTGCTCTTCATAAATTTTGTCATTACAAACCTTTCATTAATGGAATCAAAGAGGATGTAACCTTTGAGATTGGCTTTGCTCACTTTGTATAATTCGAAGCTAAAGTGGAGATTCATCCGAGTTGTTGCATGTTATCAGTGGTGTGTTCCTTTTTATTGCCGAGTAGTATTCCATGGTATGGATGGACCCCAGTTTGTGTGAGTGGTAAGTGTTCACCTATTGAGGGACATCTCAACGGCTTCCTCTTTGGGGCTATTAAGAGAAAAGTGCTTTGAAACTTCATGTGTAAGGTTTGAATATAAATGTCCATTTCTCTGGATAAATGTCCAAGAATGCAACTGCTGGGTCCTAAGGTAATTGCATTGTCAGTTATATAGGAAACTGGCAAACTGACCACGGTGGGGTTATGGTTTATGCTTCTATTAGCAGTGTGCAGGTGATCCGGTTTTTCTGATTCCTCATCAGCATATGTGTTATTGGACTGTTTTATTTCAGTCATGTTGGTGGGTGTTCAGTGAAATCCCGTTGTGGTCTTTATTGTGGTCATATGACAGTTAATGATCTTTAACCACTTTTCATGTTTGAAGTTACCATCTTAATATTCTCTCAGTGAATTGTCTGTCTCCAGTTTTAATAATGAAATGAAGTTTAAAGGTTTGCTTTGAGATACCTCTGGTTACCTATGGCATTTTATTCAGTTTTGGCTCGATCACAGCTCTGTGGAAAGCCCCAGGTATGACTTCCAATCATGTGATCCTTACAGAGGCAGACACAGGGGTATCTTTTTGCCTCTCCCCACTAGATCTCTAGCTTCTCATCGAGGGAAAGATGTATCCAGAAGAGAAGGGTGCTGAGACCCAGCAGTTTAATAATGGAAGAAAGTTTGTTTTCTTGATACTTCAGTTTAGTGGGTAAAATGTGCTTACCTTGAATCTTACTGCCCTTAGTGTCAATTCTTAGGAAAGAGAATATTGGTGCCAACCTTTTATTGTACACCAGATAATCTGAGACATATTCTCCGTGGACATGAAGCCAGAGTAGACCCTCACTAAACTGTCCACTAGAGGAACTTCCTCCTTTCTTCCAGGAAGGTATGCCAATAACCGGAAGTAATAAAAGGATTCGGGTTTAGAAACAACAAACTAAGGCAGGCAAGGTAGTGATTAGTCAGTGGTTCTATGATTGATGTAGCAGAGAGGAAACCGTCTGGCTACAAATGTAGTTGTACAGGAAGCTACTCAAAATTTGGTTTCCTGTACCTGATAGAGGCCTGTTCAAACATACTTCCTCATGAAACCATATTGCTCTAAGGCTTTGAAGACGGTACAGATAGTTTTGGAAACACTGGCTTAGAATCCAAACAGGTCACAAGTTCAGAAACAGTATATTTGTACTATATTTATACTTGTAGTATATTTGTAGGATATTAAAAATCCAAGAAAGAAGGATCAAAATTTTAAGTAGAAACCTGGAATGTGTGGTAAAACTACTGTGGTATTTTCCAAGTCACTGATTTTTTTATAACAGTTTTATTTGCATCTGATAGAGTGCTATATTCGGCTTGTCTGAAATGAATAGAACTCCTAATGGTGATCATTCTTGATCTAGAAATCAACTTTTATTTTCAAGGATCAGATTTGCTCATGGAAGTAAATGAGTCCCTCATTTGTTACGGGAATAAAGGAGTCTTATGAAATGGAAATGATTTCTTGGCTACTTCAGTATGTTACGTTTTATTGACCAGAGGGTGACTGGAAAAAACTTGGGAAGCAAGTACTGACTTCAGCTAAATAACTGGCTTTCCTCCCTCTAGAAATTGCCAAGAAGCAATAAAATTTGCTGCGATGGCTGTTCCGTGGTCCCATACCTTCAGAGTTTTTGAATTCTGCAGAAGGTTTTATATCTTGAACACAATGGGAAAAGATCTCTGTTAGGATTTATATGTACATATATTTTGTACCCCATGCCATTAATACATACAGAAGATCATTCAGAGTAGAAATCACAGAAATTTAAACAGCTGATCAAGACAGTAGTGCATATTCCTTCAGAAGAATGTTCTTTTGAAACCGTTTTATTTTCCAGTGCAGTTTCCATTATACGTAAGAGCTCATTGAGTTATTTCTTTAGAAAAAGCAAACCTTTCAGATACACTAATTTCTACATTCTTGTAGCAGTCCTTAGTAGAAAAAACATTATTAAGGCTCCAAATATTTACTCTTATATTTAAAGTTTGTAAATGTACTTTTCTAGCTAGATATTATACATATTATAAATTCTTACAATAGAAATTAAAAAGTACTGAGATAAAGTGCATAAAGATAGAGGTTAAAATACTTTTTTTCTAGGGGCACCTGGGTGGCTCAGTTGGTTAAGCTTCCAACTTGGCTCAGGTCATGATCTCACAGTTTGTGAGTTCGAGCCCTGTATCAGGCTCTGTGCTGACAGCTCGGAGCCAGGAGCCTGCTTGCATTCTGGGTCTCTCTCTCTCTCTGCCTTCTACTCACACTCTGTCTCTGTCTCTCTCTCAAAATAAAAAAAAAAAAAACAAACATAAAAGAAATTAAAAATATAAAAATAAATTTTTTTTTCTTAAAATCCAAAAATAATCACTGAGAGCATGCCTCCAACATGGGGATAATTGGAAAGGACAGAACAAGGTAGGGTTCTTTTTTGAAGGAAATACTGTCACTCTGGGCAGAATGAGACCTACTGATTGCCACTGATGAGTAGCCATTTTAGGGATGACCTAGGTACAGAGTGATGCCATATTCATACCTTATGATGGAGTATTTCCATCCTTTTCTTGCTATAAAAAAGTCATATATTATTAATTTACTTCTGTCTAAACTTAACACATAGTCTGAATTCTGCCTGCGACTCTTTTAAGCTATTTTTTCCACTATCTGTTGTTACCACATCACCTGAGTTTTCAGTTGAATTCACAAGATACTGGACTACTTAGTATCTATGCTTAAACTTTCATACGAGTTTCGTTAATCTCATTTATTTTCTTGTTTATAATGGCAAAATTCAGAATTGCCAAATAATAGAGCAAATGTACGTTATATCCACCCATAAAATATTCAATTAAGTAACTCTAATGTGTCATTATCAGTCACTTTTAAAACTGTCAATCACTAATATAAAACAGTATCTTTATAGGACTCACAACATCAGTAGAAGTCCAAATGCTGAAGCCCCTCTAGAGTCTCAAGAGTGAGGAGGATGGTCTTTCTAAACCATGGCCCACTGGGTATCTACTTCCTGGCAATATTTGTGGGTTGGGTTCTGCAGTGTGGTTGAATCGTTCTGCACTCACACAAGCAAGTTTTGAGATTGTCAATTGGTTTACATCTTGACAACAGTTAGTGTCACCAGTCTTTTTTATTTATGTTCCTCCAGCAGGTTTAAAGTGATATCTAATTGTGGTTTTAATTAGAATTTCCTGCTGATTAATCATGTTGAGAATATTTTCTCAAGTTTATTAGCCAATCATTATCCTATTTTGTAATAGTCTTTTCAATTCCATGCCCAATTTTTAAATTTAGTAGTTTGTCTTTTTCCTTAACATGCTCATAAGCATCGTCTCATGGGCTCGTCGCCCATCTGTGGATCTTATTTGTTGAAGTGGCCTGTCCACATCTTCTGTACCTTTTTTATTGACTTGTTTGTGAGTTTTTTCTTTTTATCCAGCTTTACTGCGGGATAATGGACACATGGAATTTCAAGATATTTAAAATGTACTGTGTGACGATTTGATATATGGCTGCCTTGTGGAAGGATTGTGAACTTTTTCTTGAGTTGAAAGAGTTCTTTACGTATTCTGGATACAACCCTTTGTCAGATAGATAGACATGCTGAAAATATTTTCCCCAGAGACCATGGTTTATTTATTTATTTTGTGAAGCTATTGGCTGTTGTGTTCTACAAATGTTTATCGGGTCACATGGTACCTTCCATGCGTTTATTGGCTGTGCTCTGCTTATTCTATCAGTTACTAAGAGACAGGGTCTAAATATGCAACGGACTGTGGATTTATTTAATTTTCTCCTTTAAGTTCTGTCACTTTTTGTTCTACAGTTTTTAAAGATCTCTTGTCGTGAATGTACATATTTAATGTTTTTTATTGGCGGCGGTGGTGGTGGGTCTACCCTTCTGTGATAAACATTATGAACCATCCCTTTGTGCGTTAGTTAGTGTATTCTTTAATTTGTAAGGGTATTTTTTATATTAATGTAACACCTGTTTTTTTTTATGCTTAGTGTTACTGTGGTATATATACAAATATATTTTTACCACTTTACATTGATCCCATCAGTCTTTTTAACTGAGGTGTGTTTCTTATATATAACACATAGATCTTGCTTTTTTATGGATTTTTGTTTTTTTTAAAAATAAATCCAGCTGCGTTTTTGTGTTTTTTCCTTAGACTTTGGAGTCCACTTATAGTCATTGTAAATAATGATATAATTAACTTAAATCTCTTCCGGGCCTTTGCTTTTAATTTATACCATTTGTTTTTTTGTTTCTTTATTCCTTATTTTCTGCTGTTTTGTGATGACTTGTGTAACGTGCGATTACATTCCTCTGTACGTATGTTCACATACACCTGTGTATATGTACGTGCACAGGTGCATATTGTACTGCTACATCAGCATGTTCCTGTTTAGCCACTTAGGGGCAAGTACAATGTGCATCTTTAAGCTATCATATTCTGTCATCAGATACGCTAGCATGGGAACCACGTAGGGACGTATACCTATATAATTCTATTTATTCCCTTCTTACCTACCCTCTGGTTTTCGTTGTCTTGTTTTGTTCACGTACATACCACAAATCACTGGTATTATTTTCGCACTGAGTATCAGTGTTCTCGTTTGTATTTACCTAGATCTGTACCTTTACCAATGTTCTTTCTTCCTGCATGTGTGGAATTGCCATCAGCAGCATCTCTCTTCCGCCCAAGGACCTCCTGCTGGCATTTCCTGAAGTCTAAGTCTGTGGGAGAACATCTTTGTTTTGCCTCCCTATTTTTAAAGATAATTTCGTTTGATTCCTGGTTGACAGGTTTTTTTTTCTTTTTTATTTATATGGTATTTTTCATTTGCAGTATTTCCATTTGCTCTGTTTTATAGTTTTCCCGTCGTTACTGAAATTTAGTACTTTTGGACGAGTTGTGTGTTTCACTGTACCTTTATCATAGCTACTTTATTCTTTTTCCTTACAGTTCCTTTAACTGGATACTCCATTGTCCTGATTCTATTGATTTCTGCTCTCTCCGCGAATTGCTACTTTCTTTCACTTTTTGCCAGGGTCTCTTAATCTTCACTTGTCAGGCCCACACCCTGTACCTGAAAGTCTCACCTTCCGCCGCAGGCCTGGAGACGAGGTCTGAGCCAGTCAGATGGGCAGCTTTGGATGGCTGGGTTGTCGACTGCCTTCAGACCGTTTGGAGACAGCATCAGTGTTCCCCTTGACAGGGTCCAAAATTAAGCCCTGGAAAATCCTGGAGGTGTGTCTGCTCCCCACATGCTGAGGTGTCCCTTCCTGAACCGGAGATGACTCTAGCCCAGCTAACAGACATATGGTCACTGGGAGTGTTTTTCCTCTTCTTTCCCTCCTCTCTTGGTGACCTCCGGGGCTCTCTTTCAGTTCTGTCCCTCCCTCTGTATTTAAAGGCCTTCCCCCCGCTCCTGGGGTGTGATGTCTCGAAGGACTCTCGAACCCCGTTGTCCGGCTGTTGGCAGTGCCTCTTGTGAGTTAGTCTGAGCTCTTTTGCCATTGGTCCTGCCCGTTGAGGGGACGCTCCGTGGCCTCTCAGCCGCTCCTTTCTGCAGGGCCCCGCGCAGCCCTCCGGGGCGACGCCGGGGCCACGATCCCCACATAGGGACTAGCAGGTGGGTGTAGACGCACCTTCTTAGTGAGGTTCCCGAGGATTCTGATCCGCTGTCGTGCTTCCACACGGGGCTCCAGGTTGCACAGAGGTTTGGGTGATCTTGCCTTTTCCTCGTCTCGTGGCAGACTTAAGTCTGTGAGGGATGAGGACACGGGGCCTCTGGCGTCACATGAAAGGCTTGCTGCTCTCTAGAGTTTCCTTTAGTGAGATTCTTTGTGTCCGCACATCTCTGGTTAGGCTAAAGTGGGACTTTGTGGCTTATCCAGCTTTTGAGGAATTATCATTAGGGTGAGCACAGTGATCTCGTCTGAATTCCATCCGCCTGAAGCGAAGCTTGCTCTACCTTGTACACTGGAGCTGGGCACCACAGGGCTTCAGGCTCAGCTGCACGACCCTCTGCACTGAAGCTGGGCATCACAGGGCTTGGGGTTCAGCGGGGTGGATGAACACACGCGTGCATGAATGAATGAATGAAATGAATGAAATGAGAAATGCTTTATCACATTCCACGTGATGCTGTCCCTTGTACCTTACATTTTATTCATTCATTTTCAGCTTTAAAAGCACTTTTAGACATTTTGGTATACTTATGTGATGCTAAAGCTAATGTGCGTTGAATCTCCTTCTGTGCTAGAGGCTGGTCAGAACACCGTGCAAGGCTCTCTCACTGCATCCTCACAACTGTGACTGGATGCTTCATTCTCATGTTATGGAAGCAGGGAGACGAAGAATGTGGATGTTTCGTACCAGCCAGCAGAGCTAGGATTTGAACTAAGGATTTTCTGATTGAAAAGACCAAGTTAGGAAGTTACTAAATGCTGTGTTCCCATTTGGACATCCCGCTGCCCAGGAGAAAGTCGTATGTGTGCACGTGTGTACTTTGCACTAGAAAGTAGCATTTGAGGTCCAGCAATTCGTAAATTAGCTCCTAACCAACATACTTTTAAGTTCTACGTACCAAGAAAGGCTAAAGACCAATTATATAACATCACTGAGAGCAAAGATTGACAACCAGGATATTCTAAAAATCGGAGGGGTCAAATTGAAATAATAACCTGGGACTTTTTAAATTCTAATTGTATTTAATGTTAAACACTCCTCTTTTCCCCACAAAAAGAAACGAAAGGAGCTGGGATCATAAAATGAAGATTGAACTTCTGTAGATTCAGCTTTAATATTTAAAGGTGTCATAACATAGAATGGAAACAGAAGCTCATGATTGAAAGTACTTACTGGGGGGCACCTGGGTGGCGCAGTCGGTTAAGCGTCCGACTTCAGCCAGGTCACGATCTCGCGGTCCGTGAGTTCGGAGCCCCGCGTCGGGCTCTGGGCTGATGGCTCGGAGCCTGGAGCCTGTTTCCGATTCTGTGTCTCCCTCTCTCTCTGCCCCCCCCGTTCATGCTCTGTCTCTCTCTGTCCCAAAAATAAATAAACGTGAAAAAAAAATTAAAAAAAAAAAAGAAAGTACTTACTGGGATTATCTGTTTCCATTCTCTGTATCATTCTGTTGAGTCAGAAAAGTGGGACATAGCAGTAGATTTAACCTACTTTTAGCAGAAACATTTGTTATGGTAGATGGACTTAATCACCTCTCAATTGAATAAGGCTTTTTTGTGGTGGACAACCTAGGGGGAGAGGAAGCCCTGTGAGGGAAATACATGGCATTTCTGCTAATTTGGAATGGAAACATGGAGGATTTTCAAAGTTCTTTTTTTTTTTTAATGTTGATTATTTTTTGACCTGAGAGAGACAGAGTGTGAGGGTGGAGGAGGCGAGCGAGAGATGAGGGAGACACAGAATCTGAAGCAGGCTCCAGGGTCCTACGCTGTCAGCACAGAGCCCGACTTGGGGCTCGAACTCAGGAACCTTGAGATCGTGACCAGAGCCAAAGTCGGATGCTTAACCAACCGCCTGAGTCACCCAGGCGCCCTGCACATGGCAGATTTGCATCTAACATTGCACACGCTCCTGACCTATCCTGTAGCACCTTCTGTACCCCTTATTGTCACTTGTTATGTTATAGATCTATCTCACTCTCAGCATAGGCACCTTAAGCTAGGCTGTCTCGCAGCCCCACCCCTGTTTCTTCAGCCATAGCCTGGCGTCTTGCACACGATAGGTGCTCAATATGGTTGCTAAGTGAAACAGCTCGTGTATACAAATGCCTTGTCGTAGTACTTTGCACATAATTTATGTCAAGTAAATAGTAGCCACTATTCTCTTTATTCTCTTTTTTATAACATCGAAAGATTAATTTGGTATGTAAACTATTACTAATCAGTGCAGACACGTATCATGATATAGAATGGATGACTTTATGGATTGAAAATTGTAACTCAATATGCAAAAGTAAGTCCATTGGTCAGAGGAAGGGGCCATTGATATGGTTTAACTCATGCTGGTTTCCCACTAATAATTTGTGGGGGAAAAAAGGAACAAAAGGAAAAAACCCAACTGTAAACTTCCAACTACAAAAGTCTTGCCTTATTGTCTACCTTCTATCACAGAAACTAGGACTGTGACTGAAATACGAAAAGCATTTGCTGAATGTTCCTGGGTGAGAAATTGCTGGTGTGCAGTTTGTGTACACGTGATAGTAGGATTCGGTGCCGAAGCATCAGGAGGGCTGTTGAGCAAAGTTATCATGAACTCTGAGTGCCTTATCTGCAGCCCTTTTCCAGAAAGGGAGAGTGAACCTCTTCACATCATTGCAAGCATCTCTCAAGCCACTTTCCAGCCACTCCCAAATACTCCTTACAGACCCCATTAGAATCCTCCAATTCAATAACTCATCAGAAGGACTGGACGAGACAAATGAATTTGAGTCAGTTTTTACTATAATTTTAATACTCTGAAACAAACAAGACACCAGTGCCGAACGCTCAGAAAATCCTTGTGTAAGGTATTACTGTGTTTGGGATAATTTAATCTGGGGTTAAAATGACAGTGTGTGTCTGCTAATTGATTTCACCAGAGATTTGCACATCTCGGTTGCCCTTAATAACGTCCCTGACGGGGGTCGTGGCAGAGTCATTAGCGGTGACGGAACCCACACTGGCGAGCTCTGACGGAATCCGTCAGGACCGGATTCCCACTCAGAGGCCTCCGTCTCCTGTCCCGTGTGCAGAGCCGGACAGAATGCAGGAGGCAGGTGTCTCTGCTCTGGGTGATACCACTGGGTCATCTGTCAGCTGACGGGTTTCTCTGCCGGCCCTGGAATAGCTCCAGGATGGAGAGAGTCCACAGAGTACCAAGGACAATTAAGGAAGCAGAAAATCAGTTTGTTTTCCTACTTTTTTCACCTGGATCAAGTTACGTAGAATAAGCATGGTAAAAAATACATAGTAGTAGTCTGCCTTGCTCTTTCCGCTCGGGCAGTGCGTGAAAGCTTTTCTCAGAAGAGTTTGATTTGGTTGATTTTTGCGTTTTTTTTTTTTTTTCAACGTTTATTTATTTTTGGGACAGAGAGAGACAGAGCATGAACGGGCGAGGGGCAGAGAGAGAGGGAGACACAGAATTGGAAACAGGCTCCAGGCTCTGAGCCATCAGCCCAGAGCCTGACGCGGGGCTCGAACTCCCGGAACGCGAGATCGTGACCTGGCTGAAGTCGGACGCTTAACCGACTGCGCCACCCAGGCGCCCCGATTTTTGAGTTTTTAAGAGTGGAGTTATCTGTTAGCTGAAGCCCAGAGTTGGATTGTTATAACTAGGAGCAATTACAGGTTTTAGAGATAGCAGCCACTCATCGAAGGTCTTCCTTGGCTGGTGGCGCGTGATGTTTTTGGAATGATATTTGCCTTCTATAGAAAATCCTCATTCAGATGAAATGGTATCTGAGCTTCTCAATCTTGGCAGTTACTAATATGAAAAGCTACAAATCTAGATCTTCTGCTCATATTAATTTGTTTGCATGAGGTCATAGAAATTTCAGGGGAAAACCTTCCTTCCAGTTGAGTATACTGTTGCTGAGCGCCCTGGCCAGTGTGAGCCGTATTTTCCCTCGATGCCATTTTCCTCTACCTCAGTTGTTTTCGTTCCCATAAAATGGAAACACTTCAAGGTGTCAGCTTTCAATTCGTAATATTGGTATTGAATACATGAATAAGCAGCTATGTGTAAATTCTTCCTAATCCATAAGGGAGACATTGAAATATGTAAAGCTGGATTTTTTTTTTAATTATAAATATTGTGGGGGCACTCGTGTGGCTCAGTCGGTTGAGCGTCCGATCTCATAGTTCGTGAGTTCGAGCCCCGTGTCCGACTCTGTGCTGACACCTCAGAGCCTGGAGCCTGCTTAGGATTCTGTGTCTCCTTCTCTCCCTGCCCTCCTCCTGCTTGCTCTCTCTCTCTCAAAATAAATACACATTAAAAAAATTGAAAAAAAAATTGTGAGTACTTCATGGCTGTCATGATAGTTCTTACTCTGATACTGCTTGTTCTAACTTCAGTTTTTCTTCATTTAATTGGAAGTCCTTCCTGTTTTTTTTTTCTCTTTTTTCTTCCCAACCCCCCGCCCTGCCCCTGTGTCGACAGAGCTCTAGGATTATGAAATACAAACCAAGTTGTGCATTTAAATAGAAGAAAGTACAAGTGAGAGAAAGCGGTTTGCTTCTGTGGCTTGTCCAGACTGTCTCACGGAGTCTGATTTCACAAGCTGTAACACTTTGAATGGGGAAGTTAATTTGTGTGTCTGTCATATTCTGGAAAGGGGGACACAATGTTAGAAAATATTGTTCCGTTGCTTTGAGAAAGTGATTTTTTTTTTTTCAACGTTTATTTTATTTTTGGGACAGAGAGAGACAGAGCATGAACGGGGGAGGGGCAGAGAGAGAGGGAGACACAGAATCGGAAACAGGCTCCAGGCTCCGAGCCATCAGCCCAGAGCCCGACGCGGGGCTCGAACTCACGGACCGCGAGATCGTGACCTGGCTGAAGTCGGACGCTTAACCGACTGCGCCACCCAGGCGCCTCCGTTGCTTTGAAAGAGCTTGATGGAAGTTGCATTTATATTTTTACGAAATAAGGAGATAGAGTCCTGTTTTGGGAGATTCTCTTTAGGGTATTAGTTACAAAAATTTCTTCTTTGTCCTTGGGGAATAGGACAAACTAGACGGAACAGCGTTGGCTGAATAGAGAGCTTTCTAATGAATTCAGCACTAAATAACATGCAGGACATGTGGGATGAGAACAGTATGGAGTTAGTGTCAGGGACACTAAAACACAGAAGGATGGGCCCTTGGACACCTTCCAGAAACCACAAATTGAACTCTAAATGTTCCAAGCACGTAAGAATAGCAAATGAGTGGGAATTGGCTCGCTGCTTAGGACCAGTGATAACTATTCAGTAAAAGAAAAGAAGTGTATATTGTCAACTCTAATTTTTAAAATTGAGATCTGTTTACAGATAAAATGCCCATGTATTAAGGACACAGTCTGATGAGTTTTGCCAAATGTGTACATGTGTTTAAGCAATATACCAGTTAAAGTGTCAAATATTAACTCTGGACATTCCCCGCCCCCCTCCCGCCATCTCAGAGACCATCACTGTTCTGATTGATGTCTCTGTAGATTACTTAAACCTTATGAAAATGGAACCAGAATGCATATAGCCTTTTGCTTTGAATTCTTCCGCTCAATACTTAATTTTTTTATGTGTTATGAATTAGTTCATTTATCATAATAACTGAGTAATATTCCATGATATGAATATATCACAGCCTTTATTCTTCTGCGAGGTGTGTTTTATGTTTGAGTTGCTTCAAAACACTGCTCTCATGAATGAAGCTGTAATGACTATTCTTATAATCCATCTGTATTTACGGATATATTTATTTTTAAGAAATTACACAGGAACGGAATTGCTCCATCATAAAGAAATAATAAGAAATGTATTTTTAAAATACCAAATACTTTTCCAGAGTTGTACAAATTTACAACTACATCAGTAATGCATGAAAGGTCAAATTCCTTAGTACTTCTTTCCATATTCACTTAGTACTCATTAGTCTTTTTCCGTAACAGTGGAATACCGTGGTATCTTATTATGGAATGTATTAGCATCTCTCTGATGTGTAATGATATTGACCATAGTTTTCTATGCTTATTGGCCACTTTTAGGTCTTATTTTGTGTGTAGTCATTACAAGGTTTGTTTTTGTTTTTTGCCCATTGGTTTTCTTTTTTTTTTTTTTTTTTTGATTTGTTGGATATTTTACATATCTTGGATACAAGTTAATGTCAGAAATGTATATGTAAAATTTTTCTCTGTCTGAAACTGCTGTTGCATTTCCATTATCTTTGATAAGTAGATGATTTTTGTATAAAAGTTCCACTTCGCAGTATTTTATGATTATTTATTTAACTGTTCTTCTGTGTTTTCTTTTGGTAGCTATAATTTTAGCTTCTATATTTATGTCTGTTAATTTTAGTGTATAAGGTTATTAAGCCCCTCTCTTTAAAAAAAGCAAACAGTGGATGAAAATCATCCGTTGAAGTCTTTTTCTTTCCCATTTAGTTGAATTATCGTCTTAGTTAAATGTTTAAACCAGAGTGTGGAATTTTTAATATTTAATTAAACTTTTTGTTATTTTGGGGCATTTGGGTGGCTCAGTCAGTTGGGTGTCCGGCTTTGGCTCGGTCATGATCTCACCATTCTCAGGTTCGAGCCCCGTCGCGGGCTCTGTGCTGACGGCTCAGAGCCTGAGCCTGCTTCAGATTCTGTGTCTCCCTCTCGCTCTGTCCTCTCTGCCCCTCCCCCATGCACGCTCTGTCTCTCTCTCGCTCAAAAATAAATAACATTACAAAATATTTTAACTTTTTTGTGTATTTTATGCCAATACTACACTCATGTCATTGTAGCTTTATAGTAAGACAAATTCATGTAATATTATTTCCTCAACTTGGTCTGCTTTTATAAAATTAAAAATACTATATTATACCATAAGGTTTAACATTGGCTTGTAAATATATGGTGGAAAAAGTATGCTGAAATAACTAAATTTGAAGATAGATGGGCTTTTAGTATTATCTTCTTACCAGTGATTTGTCAAGTGTATTCAAATGTTTGCATTGAGTTATTTTCTATCAGTAATGTTTTGTACCTTTTAACGTAGGATTATTTTTTATTTTTTTGTTAAAGTTGTTTCTAGGTATTTGCCATTTTGATGCTATTGGACATAGTCTCATAATTTAATATTTTGTTTCTAATGTACATGAATTAATTTTTCTTAGTAAAGAAGTATGACTGATTTTTTTATAATTGATATTGTATCCTAGACCTTGATGACTTTGGCGTTTAAACCTAGCAGGTTTTGTAGATTCCGAGAAGTGGTAAGACCAGAGAGCGGGTTTGGGGGATGGGCCGAGCAATGTTGAGAAGTGGGAGGCCTACACTCGCGGAGGGTGGAATGCGGTCTGCCTAGGCCAGGGCAGTGAGTACAGAGGGAAATGGTTGCCAAAGGCCGCCCAGGCGTCTGGTGCAGGACGAAGATTCCACCTGTCTCCCAGCTCCAGATCCCGTGTGAGTGGAGCATGTGCCGTGCTCCCTTGTGAGTGCTCTGTCACATCACCCTTAGAACTAGCCATTTGAGGAGTCAGACCATTAGCCTGATTGTTTCAGTTAATTAATAAGTGCAAGGCACATTATTTTAAATATACTCAAAATAAGATGTTACAATTATCAATTAAAGAAGACAACATGATTTGATTATTTCGATAGATGCTGTGAGTTAAAGTCAATAACCTTTTCTGAAGGTAAAAAAAACCCCATTGTAATTAAATAATAAATGTCGTCATCTTTGTTGTCTTGACCTTGGCCTCTGCAGATCATTACATGTGCAGAGTAATTTCAGGTTGTAGCCGGACATGTTAAGTCTTTTGTTGGGATGCTGCAGATCTTGTACAATCCCTGCGGTAGAACATTGGTATACCCATTTCCCTTCATTTTATTTAGAAGGCAGTCCACCTGGTCGCATGTAACCCTGGATTCTGATTAGCTCCCTGTGGGTTGTGCGTCCAGTGTCACTTTAAGTGTTGAAGGCCTTTGGGGTACCATTCAGGTCTGTCTCCCTGGCTGTGCCACCCTGTTCCCCTGCCATCGAGGTGTTCCCAGTCTGCGTGTTGTTTAGGGCAGTGTTGCGCAAGCTGGAGCCCTGTGGTCCTTAAAGCCGTTCAGAGGGTCTGTTCAGTGAGTGCCTCTCTGCATCCTCATTCGTATTTTCTCTCCGTTCTCTTTCTGCTCTCCTGCCAAGTAAGCTGGTGTTTCAGTTGTTGACGTAGTAAAATCGCAGATAGTGGGGAAAATTCCCATAATTCAAACTTAGTAAAAACCATGAATTGATTTTGAAAATAGTGAAAATATCTGTTAAATTATCAGCACCTACAGATTTTTCCATCCACACAGACCTGTCTGGCATAGAAAAGTAAATAAATTAAAAAAAGTGGATAAATTAAGCAGCTTTGTATATTATTAGAAAATAGTTATTTCTATTAAAACATACATGTTTTGAACGTTCATTTTATTTCTTTTGGGGGGTGGGGGCGGAAGGCAGCGAGAGAGGGAGAAATCCCAAGCAGGCTCCGTGCTCAGTGCCGAACTTGACCTGGGGCTTGATCCCATGACTGTGAGATCATTACCTGAGCTAAAATCAAGAGTCAGATGTTCAACTGACTGGACCCACCCAGGCACCCCAAAAAAAACATGTTTTAAAGAAAAAAAGCAGAGTCATAAAGCAGGTCAATTCATTCTGAGAAGAATTTGACTCCCGTCAACTAGAAGAGATGCTGTCATATTAATATTATAGTATAATATGTCATATAAATGACATCAATTGAAACAATTTGTGTGTCCACCTGGAATAAAAAAGGTTTTAGGCATCAAAAGTTGGTTAATTGGATGATTCAGTGTGTGAAACCATAAAAGTTTACATTTCTCAACAGTGTCTTCCCTAAATATTTACATATTACAATGTAATTTAGTTAACATGATGGTTTGTAGTTGTCTAAGAATTAAGCACCAAAATGGACTGTTTTTAAATGTTCTTTTCATAGTTCTCTTCCACTACTAGAAAAATAAATCGTGGTAGTTGAAAGTGTAGCTCTGGACTTCATTTCTAGTGCTTCTTTCAGTGGGTTAAAACTGTTAGTAACTTTGAATTAATGTCTGTGTAATTCATAGTAAATAATTTACGGACAGCAATTAACTGCACATTAGTGTTGAAGTCATAAGGAAGCTATTGTCTTTGTATTATATGAACACACTTGTTCATAGTTGTCTATTGTGACATAAACTACACACCTTTTGACGTGGTGTTTGTTTCAAGCATTTTAAATCAGTGACAATATGGGTCATAATTCTAGGAATAGTCCATTGCCATTATACAGAAATGTAATCTGTGCATATCCCTTGATTCTATTTTTGATAGAAATGTTAATGAGCTTGCAGATATAGTCAATAGCAATTATTACATTTAACCATAATTAGCATAGGCTCGTAAGTATCGTAGTGATACAGGGTATAATACATATATAATGACTACCTCTGAGTAAATTGTTTTCTTTCAACTATCCTGAAAATCTATGCCTCAGTGGGAAATTTGTTGTTTGTAAATAGAATTTGGAATCTTCAAGTGTTTTAAGGTTTCTTTTTGAGTCAAAGGGATCTATTTATTTTTAATCATCTAATGTTTTTTATAAATCTCAACACCATGGTTACTGATTTTTATAAAATACGCTCAGCACGAGTCTAGCCTTGGGAGTAAGATCACATAGACTATGTATCGCTTACCTTAGTAATGGAGCTGGAGTGGGCTTGCCAGACTCTGGTGTCTAATCTAGCATTTTGGTTGTCCCTTCTGGAGTGCCCATGTAAATACTCCACTTCATGGTCTTTGATGTCTGCTTTTTTTTTTTTTTTTAATTATTTTTTTTTAGTGTTTATTTTTGAGAGAGAGAGACAGGTGTGAGCAGGGGAGGGGCAGAAGAGAGGGAGACACAGGATCCGAAGCAGGCTTTAAGCTCTGAGCTGTCGGCACAGAGCCAGATGTGGGGCCCGTAAGATCGTGACCTGAGCCAAACTCAGACACTTAACCAACTGAGCCACCCAGGTACCTCTGATACCTGCTGTCTTCAGTGAACATCAATACCAACTAAGATTCCGTTAAGTTATTAGTTGAATTAAGATCTGACAGTCCTTGTAAATACAATTTTACATGACTTTAAGAACAAACATGACAAAATAAAATGTAGTACTCAAGCCTCAGGCAGGGAAAAAAATTGCGGAAGGAGCTTAGATTTGAGACATGTTCCATGGGGTTTGGGAAGGAAATGTCTTCAGTTTCTCATAAATATATATAATGATTTTACCTACATGTAAGTATAATTTTATATTTATATTAAATATAATTTTGCCTATGTATGGTTCTCCATGAAGTCTGCTGGACCGTCTTCTTTCCCTGAGAGATGGGCCTGTGCCCTTGGCAAAGTGATTAAAGCCACCACTCTTTCTGTTTCCACTGCTCCATCCCTGGGGACTAGACTACTGCCTGGTATATAGAAAGAAAAACAGTGAATATTTGTCTAATGCCTGTATTTAACAATAAGTGCAAGGCTGAGTTAGGTTTTTGATGAGTCACTTAGATTCTCTGAGCACGCTTCAGCCCTAACATAAGTAGAAGGCATGAAATACTGGTTACTCTCTGCCTTCTGTTGTTTCCAAGTACATCGCGTCCATCCGTGTTTTTATCTGAGTGTTTGGACACAGCTACAAGAAGCTCTCGGGCGCAGAGGTGACGTCTGCAGAGATCCCACGCACACGGGAAGCACACACACGGGGAACACAGTACCTGTTTTTGTTTGTGTGTGTGTTCATTTTTGTTACCCAGTCCCAGCTCTGTCTTGCTTTTCAGAGAGAGGCCAGACGGGTGACATAAAACATATGCTTTGGAGAAAAGTACGTTTCTAATATTAATGTCACAAAGATAGTTATTAAAAATTATTTTAAGAGTTACTGACAGATATGACAGTAGATTTGAAGACTAAACACGTTGTTATTTACTTAATGCAGTTAAACACTTTAATATGGTTTTGCACCATAGTCAAATCAGTGCTATAGACAGAACATAGCATATGGTTCCTATGCGAGCCATGTTCCTAAAGAAGCAATGGACCAAACAGAAATTGTATGATGTCCTAGAAAAGAGATTTCAGCAGCAGAAGCCTGCAGTCTAGTTTTGGCTTAGTGTGTAACTTGGCCTGTGACCCTGTGTAAAGTATTCTTCTTCTTTTTTTTAATGTTTACTTATTTATTTTGAGAGACAGAGAGCGTGCATGTGCAAGGGAGGGGCAGAGTGAGAGAGAGGGAGAGAGAGAATCCCAAGCAGGTTCTACTCTGTCAGCACAGAGCCCAGCGTGGGGCTCGATGTCACAATCCTGGGATCAATGACCTGAGCCGACATCAAGAGTCAGATGGCTCTACCAACTAAGCCACCCAGGCGCCCGACCCCCGTAAAATATTCTTTATGATTTCTTTGCGTTTGTTACACGTGCTTACTAACCTTGTCTTCAGCAGTGTCACACAGTTCTTTTAGGATCACACATATTGATATGCCTGGAAATATATAATATACCTGTAGTGTGTGTGTGTGTGTGTGTGTGTGTGTGTGTGTGTGTCTGTCTGTCTGTCTAAGGGAAGAACTTGTAGGAAAGAAAATGAAGGACCTCTCCGAGACCACACCGTGACCACAGGCTGCAGGTGATCACTCTCAGGTCGGCCCTCTTTAAAGAAAAGGGGAGTTCTTTTCCCTGCCATGACTCCGGCGGCCCCAGCTCAGGCCGTGATGGTTTCTGTGTGGTGCCCGGAGCTGCCCGGGCACTCCTCCCCTGTGTTCGCTCCCTCCCCTCACACACACAGGGCTCCCCTGCCCCCACCAGGAGCCTGCAGGTCGCTCCCCCTTAGAGAGACGGGGCTCCCCTCGCCCCCCATCCCGGAGCCCGCAGGCCACCCTTCCAACGTGGCACAGGCATCACGGCCAGAAGCTGCGGAGAAAAGGATAAGAAATTTGACTTCAGGAATCTTTGAAAAATTTTTAAATACTGTAGTGTATTTCTTTTTTCTTGTTTTAAAATTTTATTATTTTTAGGTAGGTGCCACATCCAACACAGGTTTCAGCTCGTGACCAGGAGATCACTGAGCCAGCCGGGTGCCCTAACTTCAGAAATCTTGTAACCTTAAGTGAAACAAAACCATTTCAACATTTTAAACACACGGCAAACTTGATCAACACAGATGACATGCAGAGAGTTACTGTCTTTTCTGTAGATGGACTTTGTCTGCGTTACTGAGGAAGACACAAGCAACCTGATAGGCGGTGGGCAGAGCGGTTTCCGAATCATTCATGAATCGCAGGGGACCATGTAAAATAGCGCTGCATCTTCCCCGGTTTACTTCTTTGGCAGTAGTAGTTGTAAACCTGTAGAATGATGTGTGTGAGCAAGGGAGGGGGACGGAAGGCATGCTTTCCACTTTGGTCCAGAAAGCTACTTGAGTCACGAAGAATGCATGTTTAGAAATCAGACGAATCAGTAAGCCTAAGTGTGTTTTACAGCGTATTTGCGGCAACATTTGTATTTAATCACCATCCACAAAATTTGCTGACTGGAAACGGAAGAATAGTCAACGTTTCTAAGACATAATATGGAATACTTAAGAGGATGCTGCAAATCTATGTTGTTGATGTGGAAAGATGACCAAGCTTGACTAGTGATCGTACCTTGTAAAGGTGTTATTTTTGTAAACATTTGTAGTCATTTATACATAGACAAAAATGCATATAGTTTTGGAAAGTTCTCTATAAGTAATTAACTGTTACCTGTGGTTTGAGATGATGGTGATTTTTAACTTTATATTCTTAGCCTATATTTTAAAGTAGGAATATGTTTAACGTGTAATAAGCACTTTTTTGTTGAAAAAAAGGAATAAAATTAGTTCAAATACAAGAAAATATGTAAAAGAATCTGAGGTTCAGGAGTAGAAATGCTTTGCCTCATTTTTATTTATTTTATTAAATTTTTTTAATGTTATTTTATTTTTGAGAGACAGAGAGACAGAATGCTAGCAGGGGAGGGGCAGAGAGAGGGATAGAGACACAGAATCCAAAGCAGGCTCCAGGCTCTGAGCTGTCAGCAGAGTCCGTCACAGGGCTCGAACCCACGAACCGCGAGATCATAACCTGAGCCAAGATCGGTCGCTCGACCAACTGAGCCACCCAGGCATTCCAGACTACTTCGCTCTTCAACTCAGTGATACGCTGGTCCCGCTTGCGCCCTCTGATTCAGTTTCCCCACTGTCCTGCTGTGTCCCCTACATCTAAGCAGGGCCCCAGACACCATGCAGACCAGGAGTGAGGGGCGAGCTGACCGCTTGGCGGTAAAGCAGACGCCGGCTGTGTCACTTCCTCGGGATCGCCTCTGCGCCTCGGATGCGTCCGTCCTGTCAGTAAGAAGGACACTCTGTTACCTGGCACCTGGCTCAGGAAATGTCCATTGCTCTCTTCACTTGCCCTGATCTCACTCGATCCGGACTTAGCCCTCCTGCCGCTCTCACGGCTTCCCCTGGGCTGTGCCACTGCTCCGGAACTGCTGGGCCATCCAGACCTGGCCAGGGCTCTCTTATCCGTTCATCTTCCAACGGAGGATCTGGACAGGCGGGTAGGTCTGGTGTTCCCCGACTCAGAGTTGAAGTGCTTGTCCCAAGTGATGTTGCTGCACTTGTCTCCTGCAGCCCTCCTGATCTGACTCATGGGCTGGAAGAGCTGACATTCCTAAAGCACCGTTTGATGTTTGCTGAGAACTGTAGTAGAAGTTCTGACACATTCTGATGCAGATGTAGTGAAAGGAAACACCGTGCCAGCACACGCACCTCACAGAATTGCACAGGTGTTCGTGAATATTTATTAGAAACACAATGTTGTTATTATGTGTTTCTCAGCTCTTTAATGTCTTTTGAGTTTTCTGTTATTTGTGTTTCAAAACGAATATGCAAAAGAGCCGATAGTCTGTCCTGAGGACTTCACCAAATGTACAATAGCCTGAGCTCCGTGCTCTCTGAATTCACACGGAGTTCTCACCACTGCTGACGGAAGTATAAAAGGCTTCGTTAAGCTTGTAGAGATTAGGATTGCGTGCCCAGACACGCCCATACCACCCCTCGCATGTGAACACACTCCCACATGTGCACACACACGTGTATGCATGCATGCACGCCAAACACATCTGCACACACACGTGGACGCAAAACACGTGTACACTCATAATGTACACATACATGTACATACATGCATGTGTGCGCACCACACTCATACACACATGTACACACATGCATCTGCACTAACACGTGCATACACATATGCATGTGTGCACGTCACACTCATACACACGTGTGCATACATCTGCCTACACACATACGTGCACGCCACACACGTGCATACACAATGCCTGCAAACGTACACACATTCTCACGTACACACATGCACACACAGCCGTGCACACATACACATATATGCATGCACGCACACACACGTACACGCGTACGTGCGCATGCACCCATGTCTGTGCAGACGTGTACAGAATTCTCACATGCATGCACACACGTGCACACATAGTCACACCTGCACACCATGCACACACAGACACAAATTTCTATTGAATTCCTAGCCCGGAATCTCCCCTCTGAAAGAGTGCATGGAATTATAATAGTTTGGGGGAGCTTATATCATGAATATTGAGTGGTACATAATGAAGAAACAGCCTTAGACAGTTCAAGCACTTTGTTTATTTTCATTCTTACATCTTCAGAAACCTTGAAGAAGCTATCGCACTTTCCTGTAAATAGAGGGAGCTCAGGTACCTGGAAAGCGTTCAGAGGACACCTCAGGGAAAGCACATGTCTGAGCATTGAACACCTAGGCCAAAGGCTAAGAGAACTTGGGTCAGAACAAAGGGTAAAATTGATTGTTGGGCAAACATGGTGCATTCTGAACATGGGGATGAGTGCAGGCCTTAGCGCCACATGGCCTGGAAACGTCCGTGGTAAAAAGGATAAAGTCAGACATAAGAGAAAGAGACAAATGGCTGAAAGGGCAGAGCAAGAATTGGTTTTATGGCGACTCTGGTATTTTCGGTTGTGATATTTCAGTTAAGAAAGTTTTGACAAGCACGGGAGTTGCTGCCGTGGACTGTGTCCCCCTGGAGTCCATATGTGGAACTCCTAACCCCCAGTATGATGGGGAAGGGAGTGGAGCCCCCGGGAGCAGGAGTGGGGCCAGTGCCTTAGAACAGAGAGCCCCTCCCACTCCCACACGTGATGGCTCAGCGCCCGTTCCAGACCCCAGATCTGCTGCAGCCTGGATCTGGGAGCTGTGAGGAATGGGGTCCCTTGCGGGGTCACCCAGTCTGTGGTGACAGCAGCCCAGATGGATTATGGGATCGATCACCTGACACACTTAGTGACTGGTCTCCACAGATGCTCCAAAAACAAGACCTCATTCTGGGTGAAGGGAGGAGGAATGAAACAATACAAAACAAACCAAAAGTGAGAAGAAAACAACCCTTGCAAATTCCTGGGCACATTTGCAGCTAGAAGTTTCCGGTGTCACAGCTCGCATAGACACAAGCAGAAACAGATCGACAAGATGTCTTAGATGTGAGCTTCTCATTCTTCCTGATCGTAATGTGGAGCATGTTTGATTCTAAGATCTCTGAGCGTCTTTTTTTTTTTTTAATTTTTTTTTTCAACGTTTTTATTTATTTTTGGGACAGACAGAGACAGAGCATGACGGGGGAGGGCAGAGAGAGAGGGAGACATAGAATCGGAAACAGGCTCCAGGCTCCGAGCCATCAGCCCAGAGCCCGACGCGGGGCTCGAACTCACAGACCGTGAGATCGTGACCTGGCTGAAGTCGGACGCTTAACCGACTGCGCCACCCAGGCGCCCCTCTGAGCGTCTTTTTGATGGGAAGGCTTTAACCAGCCTTACCCCAGGGTACTGGCCTGTTTTATCTTTTAAAAGGACATATTAACCAAATGCAAAAATGTTAATAATGTTTAATTTTTCACTGTCCAAATGACTGGATACGTGTCTTTCCATGGATCTTATTGGACTTGGAAGTAGTCCAAGAAAGGTCACTTGGAATTACACTTGTAAGACAATTGATTTATTTTCCCTTTAAATCCCGATGGTGTTAATTTCTTCCTCTGTGTCTTTTTCCCTTATAATGTGCATAAATGGAATGGAGATACATCTGAATATCTCATTTGAGAGCAGAACTTCTTTTAAAAGTCCATTATATTCAGCTTTGAAAAATAACATGTGACATCACAGCCTGTATAATGTTTAATGTGTATCATAGTAGGTCACTTTTTCCAAGTTCTTATTTAGTGTTGGTGTGAATCTCTTATTAACATTCTTTTCTTCAATTGAAAAACAAGTCTGAATGCCCAGCATCCAAAATAAGGTATCATCAATATGAAATTAGAATAAAATGTTAACATCAATACAATAAAAAATCAGTCTCTTTATTTCAAAATTACCACCAACATCGGATATATTTACTGCTCTAACATTAATATGATCGGAGTTTTGAATGAGATGCAAGTTCCTCTCATCATTACATATAAAAAGTTCCAAAATAGAAATTTGCACAGATAATATTGATTCCCTTTAATGTTTATAGCACTTAATATGAAACTTTAAACATTCAATGTCAAAAGTAGTCTATTACTTTATAAACAGATCAAAGCACATAATACATACTTTTTTTGTAGCATGTTATGGAGGTCCTTAGGCAATAGAATATTATCCATATATGCACTATACCTCCTTGCCGTAACTTTCAGTATGAAGTATTCATCATGTATCTTAAAGCATATATTAAATAAAATGTACCTTTGATCTTTTCCAAATGGCATTTAAATCTTTTAATTAGATTTTTGTAAATGTTCAATTGTTTGAGATGCATTTTTCCCAAAAGTTTTATTTCTCGATTTAAAATAGTATTTTTGAATTACATTGTTAAATAACTCATAAAGGTAAGTAAAATGTACCATACAACAGGATTCCTCATCACAGAGGCTTTAGGAACTATAGGGAAATTCAAAGAAAAATGAAACAAAAAGAAAATGACTGGTATTTATATTCATCCGTGTATGCATTGGTGTTCTTTTTTTGGACGTACCAGATAGGAAGGATAATGGTAACTAAGTGACCTACTCACTTTATCCTTGGTTGTGGAATTTTCTGTGACTGTCTCCAGTGAAATTTAGTGATTGCCTAACACCTCTACATGTCAAACAAGCTTGGTGTCTTTGATGACGAGTAGGAGTGAGCTGTGAAAATAACTTTCACTCATATGTCAGAATCGTGCAGATATTTGGGGAAAAAGAAATGCAAGCAGAGGGTTAGTGTTGACATAAAAGTGTAGGGGATGTAAAATCTTCATGGGGGAGCGTGGGTGTTGACACAGAAGTGTAAGGGATGTAAAATCTTCATGGGGGAGCATGGGTCTTTATGCTTCATTCTCTCTGTGGAAGAGGGTTCCAGGGCTTACGAAAAGGAATATCTTTGGGGTCTTGCTGGTTTCCTTAGATGGAATGGATGCGTAGAGTACCATGGTTTTTGAAATAATTCATTTTGGCTGATAGATCAACTCTCCTGATTCTACATTCATATTCACTATCCAAACACTCAGTGATTGTAGTTTGGTTTCTTGAGGGAGATTGTACTAGAAAGCAGAGAATTGCTGCTCAGCAAGTACAAGTATCTGCTGCACTTGAAATCCATAATCTTTATTGAAATTAATACTTCGGCACTCCGTGTGTGTGTGTGTGTGTGTGTGTGTGTGTGTGTGTGTGTATTTTTAAACTACTTGGGCCCACAAGAGCATTTCCAAAAACAAAAGTAATTTGAATTGATGAACATATCATTTATCTCTTATTATTGGACAAGTGGAATATTAAATTTTTCTGATGAACTTTGTGTCCAGTTTGGTGCCACTTTCGATATATTGCCAAAAGGGAAACATTAAAAGTTTAAGTAATTTTTATCATTGATGAGTGAAATTTAATGCTTCTGTCTAAAATGGAGTTGTGAACTTCACATTTTCCCTATTAATGTGCAATGTTCAATAGCTGTAGAATCAAATCATTCAGTTTTCTATAGTGGTGTTGAGACATTGAGAGTGTTTCAGAGGTCAGCAAAGTTGTTCTCTCTTATTATGTGTCCCTTTGTGATAAGATGGTGGGTATATTGCAGGGTCTCCTTGAATTAGTCACACGATTCACCTTAAATATAGTAGTACCTCAAAGATAGCACAGACCGCTTACTGGTTGACATTTGTGATTTGATAAATTGGGGAAGTGTTTCTGAAGAGGTTACAATGTATCACCTCTGTCCTTGCAATAGCACACAATTCCCAGGAAAGAGACAGACTGTGGAGATACAACATACGTGTAAGTCAGAGTATATTTTAAACTATGTTTTCTCTGCAGACATATATGGGCCTTTAGTTTCTCTGCACGCTCATATGGATATAATAAACAGTTACATGAAGTTTTTCAACTTTTCCCATCAGTATTGTTTTTCTTCTATTTATAATTTCATTTTAATTTTCATATACAACTGTATTCTTCAACTGGATTAAATTTATGTTAGATATATAATATATGGACTATATATATATATGTACTAGGTATGTAAGAGAGATAAGTATATCTATACAATATTATATAATATACATATTGACCATGAATGTTGGTGTTTGTGCATGTGTGTGTATATATGTATAACTAATGAATGTCTCTATGTAATACATACTGTTATACAAAATATGTTATACTATATATGTATATGTTTTATATATGTATATGTTTTGTATATGAATGTGTGTATATGTGTGTATGTAGGTGTGTGTGTGTATACATGAAATAGACATTATTTTCTAGAGAACTTTAGGTTTACAGCAAAGTTGGGATGAAAGTACAGATTTCTCGGGGTGCCTGGGTCTCTCAGTCAGTCGAATGTCCTACTTAGGCTCAGGTCATGATCTCGCAGTTGGTGGGTTCGAGTCCCATGTCAGGCTCTGTAATGACAGCTCAGAGCCTGGAGCCTGCTTCAGATTCTGTGTCTCTGTGTCTGTCTCTGGCCCTCCCCTGCTCATACTCTGTTTCTCTCTCAAAAATAACTGGACATTTAAAAAAAAAAAAAAGTACGGATTTCTCACATACCCCTGCCCCTATGCATGCACAGCCTCCTTGAATAACTGGTAGTCACATCTTTGGGAATACTCCCCAAGCCAATTTCCAGTTGCCAGTCTGATTTATATGATGTCCCTCCTCTGTTCACCAGAAGCTTCTGTTATTTCATAACGAAGTCACAAGGTGCAGTATTTTTTAAGTGACTTACTCCTGACTTCTGTGATAAGGATTTCTACAACTATTATGAATTTTATTGGCTTTTCTGTTCTAAAAATCCACGGGGAATGCTCTCTATATAATAGTATCACTCAATATATATCTTACATATTTTGTCACTTAATACCTATCTCATGTTTTAATCTTTCAAAATCACAGGCTATTTTAGATATATTGACAGTGGCAATATATTTCACTATTATCATAGCATCAGTACATTTTAATTTTGAGATATCCCAGAGTCTTGATAAGAAGAAAGAAAGGAACATTAACTTATGAAAGAAATAATTTGAAAAATAAGCATGTGTTATTCTGTTGGGTAAGAAGCTCATGATCACATCTTTATTTATTCTTCTGTGGATAAATACATGGGTTGGTTCCATAATTTGTCTATTGTAAACAATGCTACAGTAAACATAGGGGTGCATATGTCTTTTCAAACGTGTTTTTGATTCGAAACTCTTTGAATTATTTGGGCAGGGGCGCCTGGGTGGCGCAGTCGGTTAAGCGTCCGACTTCATCCAGGTCACGATCTCGCGGTCCGTGAGTTCGAGCCCCGCGTCGGGCTCTGGGCTGATGGCTCAGAGCCTGGAGCCTGCTTCGGATTCTGTGTCTCCCTCTCTCTCTGCCCCTCCCCCGTTCATGCTCTGTCTCTCTCTGTCCCAAGAAAAATAAATAAATGTTGAAAAAAAAAATTTTGAATTATTTGGGCAAATACCTAGTAGCGGAATGACTGGATCATATGGTAATTCCATTTTTAATTTTTTGAGGAACCTCCACGCTGTTTTCCACAGTGGCTACATCAGTTTGCATTCCCACCAACAGAGTACAATGGTTCGTTTTTCTCCACATTCTCGCCAACACTTTTTGTTTCTTGTGTTAATGATTGTAGCCATTCTGGCAGGTGTGAGGTGATATCTTGTGGCTTTGATTTGTGTTTCTCTGATGATGAGTGATGTTGAGCATCTTTTCATGTGTCTGTTGGCCATCTGGATGTCTTCTTCGGAGAAAAGTCTGTTCATATCTTCTGCCCATTCTTTAATTGGATTGTTTGTTTTTTGAGTGTTGAGTTGTATCAGTTTCTTTATATATTTTGGATACTGACCCTTTATTAGATATGTTGTGTGCTGCAAGTGTCTTCTCCCATTCCATAGGTTGTCTTTTTGTTTTGTTGATTGTTTCCTTTGCTGTGCATAAGCTTTTTATTTTGATGAGGTCCCAGTAGTTTGTTTTGTTTTGTTTTTTGCTTTTGTTTCCCTTGCCTCAATAGACCTATCTAGAAAAATGTTGCTATGGCCAATGTCAAAGAAATTACTGCCTGTGCTCTCTTCTAAGATTTTTATGAATTCAGGTCTTACATTCAGGTTCTTAATCCATTTTGAGATTATTTTGGTGTATGGTGTGAGAAAGTGATCCATTTTCATTCTTTTGAATGTTGCTGTCCAGTTTTCCCACCATTTGTTGAAGAGACTATCTTTTTCCCATTGGATAGTCTTTCCTGCTTTGTCAATTTTCACATAATTGAGGGTTTATACCTGGACTCTCTGTTCTTTCTATTGATCTATGTATCTTGTTATCTGGGATTTTCTTTCAATATTGTTTGGCTATATGGGGTCTTTGTGGTTCCATACAAATTTTAGACTTGTTTGTTCTAGTTCTGTGAAAAATGTTGTTGGTATTTTGATAATAATTGCTTTGAATGTATAGATTGCTTTGGGTAGTATGGATATTTTAACAATATTTGTTCTTCCAATCCATGAGCGTGGAATATATTTCCATTTGTTTGTGTCTTATTCAGTATCTTTCTTCATTGCTTATAGTTTT
The DNA here is from genome assembly GCF_007474595.2 of Lynx canadensis. Classification (NCBI taxonomy): domain Eukaryota; kingdom Metazoa; phylum Chordata; class Mammalia; order Carnivora; family Felidae; genus Lynx; species Lynx canadensis. The sequence goes on along the minus strand of NC_044313.2, from coordinate 85,372,410 downwards.
CAGAGTATAAATCTTTCACCTTCTTGGTTATATTTATTCAGAAGTATGTTATTATTTTGGGTGAAATTGTAAATGGGATTGTTTTCTTAATTTCTCTTTTTTGCAGTTTCATTATTGGTGTATAGAAATGCAGTGGATTTCTTTTTCTTTTTTAAAAAAAATTTTTAATGTTTATTTATTTTCGAGAGAGACAGAGACAGAATGTGAGTGGGTTAGGGGCAGAGAGAGAGGGAGACACAGAATCTGAAGCAGGCTCCAGGTTCTGAGTTGTCAGCACAGAGCCAGACATGGGGCTTGAACTCATGAGTTGTGGGATCATGACCTGAGCTGAAGTCAGACGCTCAACCAGCTGAACCACCCAGGCGCCCCACAGTGGATTTCTGTATATTGGTTTTATATCCTCTGACTTTACTGAATTCATTTATCATTTCTAGTATGTCATCTGCAAATAGTGAAAGTTTCACTTCTTCCTTACCAGTTTGGATACCTTTCCTCCCTCCCTCCCTCCCTCCCTCCCTCCCTCCCTCCCTCCCTCCTTCCTTCCTTTCTTTCTTTCTTTCTTTCTTTCTTTCTTTCTTTCTTGTCTGATTACTGTGGCTAGGACTTGCAGTACTATGTTGAATAAAAGCAGTGAGAGTGGACATCCCTGTCTTGTTCCTCATCTTAGGGGAAATTTTCTCTTTTTCACCATTTAGAATGATATCAGTGATTTTTTTTTTAATATGGCCTTTCATATGTGGGAGTATGTTCCCTCTAAACCTACCTTGATGAGGGTTTTATCATGAATGGTTGTTGTACTTTGTCAGGTGCTTTTTCTGCATCTGTTGAAATGGTAATATGGTTCTTATCCTTTCTCTTGTTGATGTGATGTATCCCATTGATTGATTTGCAAATATTGAACCACTCTTGCCCTACAGGAATAAATCCTACTTGGTCCTGGTGAATAATTTTTTAAATGTATTGTTGGATTTGGTTTGCTAATATTTTGTTGAGGATTTTTGCATATTTTTTCATCAGATATATTGGCCTGTAGTTCTCTTTTTTGAAGTGTCTTTATTTTGTTTGGGGTCAGTGTGATTATGGCCTCATAGAATGAATTTAGAAACTTTCATTCCTTTTCTTTCTTTCTTTCTTTCTTTCTTTCTTTCTTTCTTTCTTTCTTTCTTCTTTCTTTCTTTCTTTCTTTCTTTCTTTCTTTCTTTCTTTCTTTCTTTCCTGTGGAATAGTTGGAGAAGAATAGTTTTAACTCTTCTTTAAATGTTTGATAAAATTGACCTGGGAAACCTTATGGTCCTAGACTTTTGTTTTGGGGAGGTGTTTTTTTGTTTTTTTGTTTTTTTTTTAAATTACTGATTCAGTTTCATTGTTGATAATTGGTCTGTTCCAATGTTCTATTTCTTCTGCTTCAGGTTTAAAAACTTACATGTTTCTAGGAATTTATCCCATTTCTTCTAGGCTTTCCAGTTTGCTGGCATATAATCCTTCATATTTCTGTAGTGTTGGGTGTTATTTCTCTTATTTCATCTCTGATTTTATTTGAATCCCCTTTATTTCTCTCTTTATTTTCGATGAGTCTGGCTAAAGCTTTATCAAGTTTGTTGATCTTTTCAGAGAACCAGCTTCTGGTTTCATTGCCCTGTTCTATTTTTAGTTTCTATTTTGTTTATTTCTGCTCTAATCTTTATTATTTCCTTATTTCTGCTGGCTTTGGTTTTGCTTGTGCTTCTTTTCGTAGCTCCTTTAGGTGTAAGTCTAAGTTGTTTATTTGAGATTTTTCTTGCTTCTTGTGCTGGGCCTGTATTGCTATACACTTCCCTCTTTGAGTCTCTTTTGTGCATCCCAAGGATTTTAGACCATGTGTTTTCATTTTCTTTTGTTTCCGTGTATTTTTTAATTTTCTCTTTTACTTCTTGATTGACCCATGAATTGTTTAGTAGCATTAACTTTAACCTCCATGTAATTGTATTCTTTCTAGACTTTTTCTTATGGTTGATTTCTAGTTTCATCGTGTTATAAAAGATGCATGGTATGACTTCAGTCTTTTTGCATTTGTTGAGACTTGTTTGGAGACCACATATGTGATCTATTCTGGAGACTGTTTCATGTGCATTTGAAAAGAATATATATTCTGCTGTTTTAGGATGAAATGTTTTGAATATATCTGTTACATACATCTTGTCCAATATGCTATTCAAAGCCTCTGTTTCCTTGTTTATTTTCTCTTTGGAGTAAGTGAGGTGTTGAAGTTCCTTACTAGTATTGTATTCCTGTTTATTACTTCCTTTGTGTTTGTTATTAGCTGCTTTATGTTTTGGGTACTCCCGTGTTGGGTGTGTAAATATTTAAAATCATTATATCTTCTTGTTAGATTGTTCCTTTCATGATTATATCATGTGTTTCTTTGTCTCTTGTTATAGTGTTTGTTGTAAGATCTATTTGGTCCAATTTAAGTATTGCTACCCCAGCTTTTCACTTCCATTTGTATGATCAATGCTTTTCCATCCATTCCTTCACTTACAATGTACAGATATCTTTAGGTCTGAAGTGAGTCTATTGTAGGCGTCAGATGAGTGGGTCTTGCTTTTTAATCCATTCTGCCACACTATGTATTTTGATTGGAGTATTTAGTCCATTTACATTCAAAGTAATTATTGATAGGTATGTACTTACTGCCATTTTGTTACTTGTTTTGTGGTTGTTTTTGTAGTTCTCTGTTCCTTTCTTCTTTTGCTCTTTTGTCTCAGGGTTTTCTGGCTTTCTTCAGTCATATACTTAGATTCCTTTCTCTTTATTTTTGCATATATTACAAGTTTCTGATTTGTGGTTATTGTTGTTTGTATGTAACATCTTACTCTATTAAAATTGATGGTCACTTTGAATCTATTCCAGAAGCATTAAATTTTTACTTCTGTCCCATCCATGTTTTGGGGATATGGTATCATATTTACATCCTTTTATTTTGTGAATCCCTTGACTGATCTATAGAGATATACTTAATTTGACTGCTTTTGTGCTTCCTCCTGTTTTTTTTATTCCTACTTATGGTCTTTTTTTGTACTCAATGAGTCCCCTATAGCATTTTGTATAGGGCTGGTTTAGTGGTCACGAATTCCTTTAACTTTTGTTTGTCAGAGAAACCCTTAATATCTCATTATTTTATGAATGGTAGCTTTCCTGGACAGAGTATTTTTGGTAGCATTTTTTTTTTTTTCTCTCAGACCTTTGAATATATCATGTCACTCCCTTCTGTCCTGTAAAGTTTCTGCTGAAAAATCAGCTGATAACCTTATGGGGTTTCCTTTATATGTAACTGTTTTCTTTTCTGTTGCTGGGCTTACAACTCTCACTTCTTTTTTGCTGGTTTAATTACTACGTGTTGTGGTGTGTACCTCCTTGATTTTTCAGGGGTTCTTTATGTCTCCTGGATCTGAATTTCTGTTTCCTTCCCCTGAGTTGGGAGGTTTTCAGTTATTATTTCTTCAGATAATTTTTATGTCTGCTTTTATCTCTCTTTCACATCCTGAGGTCCCTGTGATATGAATATTATTATGCTTGATGATGTCGCTAAATTCCCTGTGTGTTTTCATTTTTATTGTATTCTTTCTCTTTTTCAGCATGATTTTTTTCCATTACTCTGTCCTCCAGATCTCTAATCTGCTCTTCCTCTTTCTCAAGTATATTATTTATTCTATTTAGTGTATTTTTAATTTCATTTATTGAGTTCTTCATTGCTGATTATTATTTATTAATGGTATCTATCTCTTGGTTGAGGGTTTCACTGAGGTCCTCCACTCTGTTTTCCGGTCCAGTAAGTACTTTTATATTCTCTGTCAGGTATATTACTTATCTCCATTTTGCTTACGTCTCCTGCTGTGATTTGTCCTGTTCCTTGATTTGGGATGTATGCCTCTGTCTCCTCATTTTGTCTGAGTCTCTGGGTGTGTTTCTGCGTGAGGAGGGTCAGCCGTGTCTCCTGCTCTCGAAAGTTGCGGCCTAGTGAAGCGGCCCTGCCGTGCCCGGCAGTGCCGCGTCCCCTGTTCCCCAGAACCTGGTGCTACGGGGGTGTCTCCTGTGTGCGTCGTGTGCCCTGTTGTGGTTGAGCCCATTGTGCCTTCAGGACCGTCATCTGAGGTGGCTTCTGGTCTGCTGTGGGCAGGGTTTGTTCCCTGTGGTCTTTCTGGCCTGCCAAGTTTCAAAAGAGAGATCAGTCACGAGTCTTATAGGTCTCCCTTTATATGTGAGGGCACGTTTACCCCTTGCTGCTTTCAGAATTTTCTCTTTATCCTTGTATTTTGCCAGTTTCACTATGATATGTCGTGCAGAAGGTCGATTCAAGTTACGTCTGAAGGGAGTTCTCTGTGCCTCTTGGATTTCAATGCCTTTTTCCTTCCCCAGTTCAGGGAAGTTCTCAGCTATGATTTCTTCAAGTACCCCTTCAGCACCTTTCCCTCTCTCTTCCTCCTCTGGGATACCAATTATGCGTATATTATTTCTTTTTAGTGTATCACTTAGTTCTCTAATTTTCCCCTCATACTCCTGGATTTTTTTATCTCTCTTTTTCTCAGCTTCCTCTTTTTCCATAACTTTATCTTCTAGTTCACCTATTCTCTCCTCTGCCTCTTCCATCCGAGCCGTGGTGGTTTGCATTTTGTTTTGCATTTCCTTTAAAGCGTTTTTCAGCTCCTCGTGACTGTTCCTTAGTCCCTTGATCTCTGTAGCAAGAGATTCTCTGCTGTCCTGTATACTGTTTTCCAGCCCAGCGATTAATTTTATGACTATTATTCTAAATTCACTTTCTGTTATATTATTTAAATCCTTTTTGATCAGCTGTTCCCTGTGGTCTTTGTGGACTTGTCTGGGGCTGCCTCGGGCAGGTGGGTCAGACCGGGCCTGTGCCAGAGATGCGGTGGCCGGGAGCTGCAGGTGCTTCCCTGTGTTGTCCCCTGAGCTTTCATCGATGGGCAGGGCCTGCAGTCAGACCAGACGCTTGTGCCCACCCACTGCTGGGGCTGCAATTGGACTGGTGTATGTGGTTACCTTCCTTTCTTTCCCGGGGCAGGAGTCACCCTGGAGTGGAGCCCCTGTCGGAGCTGCTGGCACGCTGCCATGCTCGTGGAGCCTCTGTGCATGGGCTCCTGTAGAGGGCTCGCTGGAGCTGTTGGGTCCACGGGACAGCTCTGAGTGTTAGTAAGGTGTGTGCTGGGCTGTGGGAGGGGACCTGTCGGAGGGGGTGGGGGTGCTGTTAGCAAGTTAGGTAGGGAGTGTGGGCATTGCATTGGTTCCCACAGGTGTCTTTGTGTCTGGACTGGGAAAGGGAGATGGCACCTGCCAGCTCCTCTGTTCCTGGAGAACTCTCCCAAAGATCCCTGCCCCTCCAGTGTGTGCTCTGAGATGAGTAAATAAATCTCTCCCCCACACACCCCAGGTGTTTTCAAACTGCTGCTTCTGAGCTGTATCTCAGCAGAGCTGTTCGTTATATAGGCTCATTTGAGGGCAGGACTAAGTTTCCTGTTGCCCTCTGGGCTCTTGCAGAGCTGAGCGGCTGATACTCACAGTTGCAGCTGTTAAGCCCCTCTGATTGTAAGAATTCAGGAAGTTAAGCCCCTCTGGTTTCAAAGCCAAATGTTGTGGTTCTTCTGCCCAGTGCAGGTCCTCTGTGCCTGGAGTGCCTGGTTAGGGTCTGCTCCTCTCCCTTCACTGTGCCTGTGGTGTCCCTCCTCCCCAGACAGGTCATCCCTGCCCTTCCTACCCTCTTGGATGTGGCCTCTTTTCTTTCTGTGGAGAGTCTCTTCTGCCAGTGTTTGGGTCATTTTCTGGGTTATTTGCACTGATGTAGGTGTTCCCTCATCGTATTCATGGGTTGAGGTGAATTTCAGATACTCCTGTTCTGCTGTCTTCCCTGGAAGTCCTGAAATATACATCTTTAATGTGTCATTTTCTTTGTAAAATTATTATTATCTTTTATTTACATCTAAGTTAGTTAGCATATGGTGTAATAAAGATTTCAAGAATAGAATTTAGTGGGGCGCCTGGGTGGTGCAGTCGGTTAAGCGTCCGACTTCAGCCAGGTCACGATCTCGCGGTCTGTGAGTTCGAGCCCTGCGTCAGGCTCTGGGCTGATGGCTCAGAGCCTGGAGCCTGTTTCCAATTCTGTGTCTCCCTCTCTCTCTGCCCCTCCCCTGTTCATGCTCTGTCTCTCTCTGTCCCAAAAATAAGTAAACGTTGAAAAAAAAAAAAAAAAGAATAGAATTTAGTGATTCATCCCCTACATACAACACCCAGTGCTCATCCTAACAAGTGCCTCCTTAATGCCCATCATCCATTTAGCCCATCCCCCACCGCCTCCCCGCAGTTTGTTCTCTGTATTTAAGAGTCTCTCATGTTTTGTCTTCCTCCCCATTTGTATATTATTTTTGCTTCCCTTGCCTTATGTTCATCTGTTGTGTATCTTAAATTCCACATACAAGTGAAGTCATGTGATATTTGTCTTTCTCTGACTAATTTCACTTAGCATAATACACTCTAGTTGTATCCATGTAGTTGCAAATGCAAGATTTCATCATATATATCATATATATATATATATATATATATATCATATCTTCTTTATGTCATTTTCTAACAGGTAAAATCACGCACATGTAAAATGAAAGCATATCAAGGATTTTAGAAATCTTGTTAATTAATGAGAGAATCCCTAAAATGTTCCAAATATTTAAAGAGAATTTTAAAAACCAGGAGTTTATAGGCAATGGTAGGATATGATTGCTGGTTAGATCTAAAATTGGCTAATATCCAAAAAATACAATAAACTAAGTGGACACTGGACAGTACTTATTTGCATCTTTACTAAATAAAAATCTAGAAATTGCTGTAGACTCTAGAGATTTGTGGTGTAGACCAGATGATACAAAGTCATATTAGCACCTCACCGAAAACACACCAAGGGATTGATTTTCTTTTTTTATATTTTGAATTATTTTTGTGATAGTCTTTGTAAGAGAATACATTTACAAAAGGTAGCCATTTCTAATTTTGCCTTAAAGGTTTTTAAGAATCACATGAAGAATCACCAGATAAATGAAAGCAGTTTGTAAACTAAAAATATAGGTGCTGGATTCATTGTTTTTCTTCATAAGTATAAATACTAACTTTGTGAAATGGAACTATCTTTTGTTAGTTTTGATCATGCCAATTGTGTGTTTCCCTGTAATAAAGTCATCACTTAATTCCTGTCAGCGAAGCTTTCAGAGCTAATGCTTGTACTCTGTGGACACGTGCCCACAACCCTGAAGCCTTGGTCAAGTGACACCTTTCCTGTATAATTAAAGTGTGTCATCCGTTTCTCCAGATGTCTTGTCATGCCTGCACTTTGCACAGCATAGATTTTGTGAACTCTCCTTTGTGGTCAAGGAATTGTCCCATTTAGGTATTCGTATAGCTTTCATCCCAGTCAGTTGCTGACTATCGAATACTGGTGTGCCTGTTTTTGCCAGTTTCTTGGGTGTTGTGCACCAGGAAAGACCGTTTCTCACAGAAATAGTCTCCAGGAACTCCTGCACTTGACCTTATGCTTGTCTGTTTGGTGAATCGAAAGGTCAGGGCCCGGAGGCAATGTCAACTCTTGATCAAACAAAGGAAAAGTACAGATACAAGTAAAAGTCTAACTCCTTGTTGACAGAACTTTTCCAAGCCCGTTTGAAGGAGGTACCGTCAGCTCTCTACCAATGTCGAATCCGGATCTGATGCCTCCTGACAGATGAAGGGTACGGTTACAAAAATATTAGGAAAGTTCAAGTTCCATATGGAACCTCTACGTGTCCCCTTTGCAAACCACCTTCACTGTTGTGTCCTTATTCACTGCGTGATTTTACGATGTCTACTGTAAGTGACTATAAGATGAAAGCCGGTAAGGATCGGGTAGGTCATTAATCATGTGCATGTGTTGTGCCAACGATGGGCTCTGAGGGAAATTTGTGAATTCGTGTACGTGTCTTTCAATACATGAACGTTTGCTTTAGGTTCTTCCGGTTGTGGTCATACTTTGTGAGTTCTGTGTTGCCAGAAACTCCAATTATTTAAGAAAAAACTTGTAATCTTAGGGTATCTGGGTGGCTCAGTTGGTGGTATCTGACTCTTGATTGCAGCTCAGGTCATGTTCTCATGGTTCGTGAGTTCAAGCCCCACATCGGGCCCTGTGCTGTCAGTGTGGAGCCTGCATGGGATTCTCTCTCTCTCCCTTTCCCTTTGCCCTCCCCCTGCTTTCACTCTCTCTCTCTTAAAATAAGTAAACTTAAAAAAAAGAAAAAACTAGAAACTTCAATTTGAAATGAAATATCCTAATTTTTAAAATTGGCCTAATTTTCATAAAACATAAATAACGGTCAAGCCATGTCTGACCAAAACATAGGCCTACATTTACTTAAAGTGTTGAAATTGTTATTCATGACACCACCATGGCCACGTTTAGGAAAAATACTCATTTCCATTTCCAAGAGTTGCAAAATTCAGTTAATGTTTAGGTACCAGGAACAGGATTTAAAAATGAACAAATATCATTTTGTCACAAAAGCACAATATTTAAGCAATTAAAATAAGCTATCTACAGAAAATACCAGAGTCCATTTTGCAACAATTTGTACTTGTTTAAGAAGTGCAATTAAAATTATTTCACTTCATATTTCATGTTTTTCATTATCTTTCAGTCATTCATTTAAAATCCCCATTCTGGGGAGAGGTGGATTAAGGTATTTGGTGATTATGTCTACGAGTGTAATGTGTCCAGATGCTTTGGCTGAAATGTTCTGTCAGTTTAGGTGAAAACCAGATGGCCTGGACTCTCCGTTAGCACAGTATGGCCACTCTGAACTCCCCGAGGTCAAGGTGACCACTGAAGTCGGGTAAATGACAGGAAAGCTAACGAGACCACGCCCCCGCCCGTGTGCTCTTCCAGGAGCCTTGCTTAGGTGAGCGGCCGGTCTGCAGCTCTTGCCTGGCCCTGACTGCAGGCGCATCTCTGGCTGACTGATGTCCTTCTCCTCACCACGTGCTGGTCCAGGAGTCACAACATCGTATGCTACTTAGTAGAAGTAGTTCTTCCTGACCAGGATCCCGGCCACGTCCGTTAACCTCCCAGCACTCAGCCACCTCGTTGATTTTTCTAAAAGCATCCAAATGCCACAGTTTCTAGCTTCTATTCCTGAATAATAATTTTAAAATATATGTCATGGGAAGTAGATGGTGTTTTGGCAGAGTTGTATCACCCTGGGAAAATGACAAATCCTAATCTAATCACACTAGAAAGGCAGTTTGGGCAAGACAAAGACATACGCTGATGATACAGTAAGAAATCACCATCCTGATATAGTTAGTGGTCAGTCCCCTCAGATAAGGTCAGATTTTCCTTATTTAATCAAGCAGGCACCTAAATGATTTAGTGAGGAAGGATGGAAAGGCCCAACTGATAATCAGTTTACAAATAAGTCTTAACAAATATCTTTAGTCTCTTTTTAAGAATCTTAAAGAGCAGTTTATGATTTACTATACTATTTAATGTAAATAAATACTTATTAGATGGGGCAGCTGGGTGGCTCAGTCTGTTGAGCGTCTGACTTTGGCTCAGGTCATGATCTCGTCATGGTTTGTGAGTTCCAGCCCCATGTTGGGCTCTGTGCTGACAGCTCGGAGCCCGGAGCCTGCTTCGGATTCTGTGTCTCCCTCTCTCTCTGCCCCTCCCCCGTTCATGCTCTGTCTCTCTCTGTCTCAAAAATAAATAAACGTTAAAAAAAAAATTAAAAAAAAAACTGACCTCGGGGCACCTGGGTGGCTCAGTCAGTTGAACGTCTGACTTCAGCTCAGGTCATGATCTCACAGTCCGTGAGTTCCAGCCCCATGGCGGGCTCTGTGCTGACAGCTCGGAGCCCGGAGCCTGCTTCGGATTCTGTGTCTCCCTCTCTCTCTGCTCCTCCCCTGCTCATGTTCTGTATCTCTCTCAAAAGTAAATAAAGATTAAAAAAATTTAAAAAAATACTTATTAGAGAAAAATGGTAAATATGGGAAGATATAGAGAAGTAACCCAAAATGCCCATCATTCTACCACTCAGTTATGAATACAGTGTTATAGTAGATGTAGCAGATTATGCTAGATCTGTGATTGTTATTTAATACTGGTCTGGGTCACAATTAGAGTAATTTATTTTTCATGTAGCTCTGTGTTATACACATCATTTCTCCTAATTTTTGAAGTTCCAAAGAACAGTATACCACTACCACAAAAACTTATGTAACCTGTAAGAAATTACCAAAAGCTTAGTAACTTAAAACAATATACATACATTATTATTATTATTGTTGTTATTTACAGTTATTTATTTTTGAGTGGGGGAGGGGCAGGGAGAGGGAGACACAGAATCCGAAGCAAGCTCCAGGCTCTGAGCTGTCAGCACGGAGCCAGGTGTGGGGCTAGAACCCACGAACCGTGAGATCATGACCTGAGCCAAATTGGACGCTCAACCGACTGAGCCACCCAGGCACCCCGATACATACATTATTTAGCAGTTTTGAGTTTGGAACCTGGCACTTCTTCCAGAGACTGTAGAGGAGAATCTGCTTCCTTGCATTTCTGACTTCTAGAGGCACAGTCCCTTCCTCCCCTCCCCTTCCCTTTCCCTGCTCTTCCCTTCCCTTCCCTTCCCTTCCCTCCCCTCCCCTCCCCTCCCCTCCCCTTCCCCTCCCCTCCCTTCCCCTCACATTCCCTCCTCTTCCCTCCCTCCCCCATCCCTTCCCCTCCCCTCCCCTCCCCTCCCCTCCCTTCCCCTCACATTCCCTCCTCTCCCCTCCCTCCCCCATCCCTTCCCCTCCCCTCCCCTCCCCTCCCCTTCCCTTCCCTTCCCTTCCCTCCCCTCCCCTCCCCTCCCCTCCCTTCCCCTCACATTCCCTCCTCTCCCCTCCCTCCCCCATCCCTTCCCCTCCCCTCCCCTCCCCTCCCCTCCCTTCCCCTCACATTCCCTCCTCTCCCCTCCCTCCCCCATCCCTTCCCCTCCCCTCCCCTCCCCTCCCCTCCCTTCCCCTCCCATTCCCTCCTCTCCCCTCCCTCCCCCATCCCTTCCCCTCCCCTCCCCTCCCCTCCCCTCCCTTCCCTTCCCTCCCCTCCCCTCCCCTCCCTTCCCCTCACATTCCCTCCTCTCCCCTCCCTCACCCATCCCTTCCCCTCCCCTCCCCTCCCCCCTCCCCTCACATTCCCTCCTCTCCCCTCCCTCCCCCCTCCCTTCCCCTCCCCTCCCCTCCCCTCCCCTCCCCTCACATTCCCTCCTCTCCCCTCCCTCCCCCCATCCCTTCCCCTCCCCTTCCCTTCCCTTCCCTTCCCTTCCCTCCCCTCCCCTCCCCTCCCCTCCCTTCCCCTCACATTCCCTCCTCTCCCCTCCCTCCCCCATCCCTTCCCCTCCCCTCCCCTCCCCTTCCCTTCCCTTCCCTTCCCTCCCCTCCCCTCCCCTCCCCTCCCCTTCCTTCTGTACCCTGTGACTTCCCTCCCTACCTGCTGTATCTGCAGCCTGACATTTTTTCTCCTCGGACCTGCCTTTTTCTCATAGGGACCCTCGTGAATATATCAGGCCCACCTGGGTGGCATAATCTAGTATAGTCACCTAATTTCACAGACAGACTTCCTGCCACCATGAAAGGTGCCACAGTAGAACATAGTGGAACATTGTTATCTTTGGGGCACTACCCAGGGCACAACGTAACCCTGTACTTGCCACTGGCCGTCTTTTTTCCAAACTGTTACTATAAATAACACTGCGTTTGACAACTGGATGCGTAGTTTTCTTTTCTTCATATAGGTTTCTGAAAGGATTTGCTTTGCTTTCAGAGTAAATCTTTAGAAGTGTAACTATTCAGTAAAAATTATAGAAAGTTATGATCCTAAATTAATGTTTCCAAATTACTATTTTAAAAATTTTTTTAATGTTTATTTATTTTTGAGAGAGAAGGGGAGGGGCAGAGAGAGAGGGAGACACAGAATCGGAAACAGGCTCCAGGCTCTGAGTTGTGAGCACAGAGCCCGATGCAGGGCTTGAACTCACAGACCGTGAGATCATGACCTCAGCTGAGGTCGGGCACTTAAGTGACCGAGCCACCCAGGCGCCCCTGAAGCACCTCATAGGTATTAACCTTGAATATATGCATCATCCTTTTTTTTTTTTTTAACACTTTAAAATTTTTTTTTTCAACGTTTATTTATTTTTGGGACAGAGAGAGAGACAGAGCATGAACGGGCAAGGGGCAGAGAGAGAGGGAGACACAGAGTCTGAAACAGGCTCCAGGCTTCGAGCCATCAGCCCAGAGCCCGACGCGGGGCTCCAACTCCGGGACCGCGAGATCGTGACCTGGCTGAAGTCGGACGCTTAACCGACTGCGCCACCCAGGCGCCCCGACACTTTTACATCTTTTTAAAGGGTATACGTTGGGATGGTGTTCTGTGAACCCCCGTATTTAATGTCCTGTGACTCTGCATGCATTCTGGATATGAACATTACACCCGGGGCTTGCACACGATGTGCCTAACTTGACAGTTCTCGTTAAAAAAACAAAAACAAAAACAAAACCTTGGCAGCATCACTGTCCTTCCAAAAGAAAACAATCTTGCTCACTAGAATTACATTCAACTTTATTTATGCAAGTGGAACTAGTAATTCTTATTCCAAAAACAAGTGATATAATCATGATCTGAAGAATGTATGTTTCTAATCAAAGAGGAAGTAAGATCTGTGCCCCCACGTATAATCAGAGCAAACCTGTGTTTATTTGTGACTGTCAGACCATGTGGGGGCTCCATAGCCTTAACAGGACATCTAGATTTCTATATGAGTGTGTGACAAGTATCTTTGCTTCTCTCTTCTTTTCTAAATATGCTAAGTTCTTTATACAAAAATACAAAAAAGAGGTGAGATAATTGCTAGATTCTCAGATATTTTACTTAAAAGCCTGTGAAAAGATCAATGATTGCCATGGGAACAATGATAAGTTGTAAAGAAAATCTCTACCGTGTAATTATCTTTGTAATTAAAAAGACCCACTTTCTGCTCCCCGTTACAACACTGTCTTTTCCTTAAATTTATTCTCCCCTATATTTTTGTGCAACAATACCTGGTCACTTTTAAAAAGCAACAGTATGAATCTTTTGGGACTTTTCAAGGATACATATTGGTACATTATTTTATTTAAAAATATACTTTGAATCCCTAGTATGTGACAGGCACTGTGGTTTAGGACCAAACTATGGTGAACCATCTGTATTTGGTTGTCACTGTTCATGCCTCTTCACCATTAAGCTTAACCAAACGGCTTGAGGTTCAGATGCCCTTCAAATTCCTTTGTGGCCAGCATCCCCAGGTTCTCTGATGTGCACCTCAAGTCCAGACGGATGCGTGCGCACGCATGCACACACACACACTTTTCCTTCTGTAAAATTGTTGGAGGTGAACATGTCAATTACAGTATGTATGAGGTGATGCGTCCAGATTTATCAATCACGTTTCAGATTTGATGTGATTTCTGTGACAAATCACACGTGTTTATAGTTGATTATTATGCTGAATGCTACTCTGAAGTATAGAGCTTTGATAAAAATAACAAAATAGGGTTTATCTAGAAATAATGTCTAGTATAACTAGAGAGATACCAGGGAAGAGGTCATGTTTATATAAATAAACAAATAGCTTTCTAAAGTTTAATAATTAACAGTTTCCTCCAAAATGTGGACACACGCACACACACAGTTTTCATAGGATAGTTTAGAAATCAGCACATGTTAATGATAAAGAGTAGGAAGTAGATTCATTAGTTCCTTTGTACGTGCGCGTGTGTGTATTTGTGTGTGTGTTTTAATTCTTAGCTTGAGGGGGATTTCTGGAAGGACCACACTACTTAAGGAACCTTGTAGGTGTTTAATACTGTATTAAAAAATATTCAGAAAAAAATCATGAAACAGTTTGTCCTCAAGATCTATATTTATTTTGAGGTTAAGAAAACCAAACCACATGAAATGAATAGTGAAAAATACAGTTTTGTATTAAATAATAAAGAACTTGAAAACAACAAAGAACAACCCCAGCATTCTCCCCCACCGCTACTCACACATATGGACTTGGTTTCTACTGTCCTGGAGCCGCGTAAATAGAAGAGAACATGTAGTCACTAGAATCTTAGATTGTATTAGCTACGGAGAGTCCCCACTTGTGGATTTAAGTAAAAATCTTAACCAAATCCCCCTCAGTCTGGGAGCTTCTTCCACATCAGACACTAAATTTGCATCAACTTCTTTAGGTCCGGTTCCCTCCGCACCTCTCCCAGCACCCAGTGCTCACCCCTCTGTGGAACAGACTTAACCTTGGGGTGGAGGCTGCAGGAGGGTGAGGGCACATTCTTTTCCAGCACTAACTGGAGACTCTTAATGCCACCTGCTCTTTGTCCCCCCGTCTGTCCCAGGCTGTGAGTGCACACAGCTTTGCCATCGTTCTCAGTCTCTGTCATGTGCCAGAACTGTGCTCTGCGCATACTTGGCATTTAATAAATATTTGAAAGAATGTGAGAAATTAGCCTACTTCATTTCTAAGTAAGTGCTCTTCAAAACTGTGCCATAATTATTATCTAATTTTCACATTTCCGGGGAGCTTATAAATCGTATCATCTACACATTTGGTCGTCCTAATGAAAGTTTAATAACTTGTCAAGGGAAACATGATTACTTAAGTGAAAACTTTACAACTTATTCCCAAGGATGCTTTCTGTTCCTTTTGAGACTAAACCTTGATTTTCTCAGTGATCGTTTCTCAGGGAACTTCCAAGTCCTCTCACAGTGGTTTCCTCTGGTTTCATCTGTGGTGAGAGTTCAGTCTCTGCAAGCTTTCCACAGCCTTCATGACATGCTTCACACACTTAGCTTGGATCGTCTAGAGATCTTGGGTCATTTTCACGTGGAATAGCACTGTATTTCTCTGTGCTACAGGATGGGTTAGTTATGTGCTCTGAAATAATACTCAATATTTATATTAGGTCAGGATCTGTTCTGTTTGGGTCTTCTGTCCGGTGCATGTTGAAGGGAAAGTGTTGAAGATCACCTTAATTGTAGATGTTGGGATATTAGTTGTTGATGGTAAACCGTGACCCCACCGGCTTGCTCATAGGGAAAAATGGCTTCATGTACTCTGTATGACAGATACTGAATGGGAGATTTGGTTGGTCTCTGCATTTCTAGGAAGGTTAACTTTAACAGTTGTAGAACATAAAGATTGTAAAAAATTCATAAACCACAACGAATTGGGGTTTATTGAGAACAGCGTGATTAAAATCCATTTGGCATTCTTTTTTTAAAATCTTTTTAATGTTTATTTTTGAGACAGAGAGAGACAGAGCATGAACGGAGTGGGTCGAGAGAAAGGGAGACACAGAATCTGAAACAGGCTCCAGGCTCTGAGTTGTCAGCACAGAGCCCAATGCGGGGCTCAAACTCACGGACCGCGAGATCATGACCTGAGCCGAAGTCGGACGCTTAACCGACTGGGCCACCCAGGTGCCCCCCATTTGGCAGTCTTTATGTGTGTATATGTAGAATAAATATGCTTACAATGTTGTGCGATATTTACTTTATAAATATATTTTATTTTGTGCATATTTAATTACTGCTGTATATTTATTCCAATAACTTTGCTACTAGGATTCCACATTGCAGAAGAAGTATTCTCAGATTTATACAAGTGATATTTGTAATTACTTAATAAGAGTGACTTTATAGAAAGAGCCTGGATTTCTAAAAATAAGATAATAATTAAGGAAAATATATTGGTCATGAGTTCAAATGGAATTATCCAATTAAAATGTTCAATTTACAAGTGAATAAAAGGGAAAAGATACATAGTGAACATTCATTATATATTTTTATCATTACTATAATAGCTATCACTAAATACAATTTTTAAGAGAACTTATCAAAAGGTGAAAAAGACAATTATATCTACAACCAAAAAATATTTAAAGTGGTTTTTCACAAGTGACATAAATTTGAAACTAGAAGCATGGTAACAGGCTGGGAGAAAGTACCTTAACGTCTTACTAGAGGACGTGGCTGCAAGCTACATGCCTGTGCTGTTTTATATATATTTCATCATGTTCTCCAATATTCCTGGAGAAAAATAGGCATTATTTTTATAATTAAGGAAAAATAATACTATAATTAGGACTTAAGAATACCATGATGGCTACAATTCAGTGTAATTTAGTGTGTCATATCCCATGATAAGAATCCCATGGATTCTACAACGTAGCATGAATGTATTACAACACAATATGCTTCTATTTCCTTATTACCATTAGGAAAATCAAAGATAAGTAAATTGTTAAGATAAAATTGTATTAAGTTGAGGGCAGTTTTAAACTCAGGTGGGGTTGCCATATTTAGCAAATAAACATGCATTTTCTTGATAAAATATATACATACTAGAAATGGGAAATAGTGCAAACACTTTGGAAGACTGTCCAGCAGTTTCTACATTGTTAGCTAAACATATACTTAGCATCTCCTCCAACCATTTCACTACTGTGTTTGCTCATGAAAAATAAATGTACAGGGCGCCTGGGTGGCTCAGTCGAATAAGCATCCAACTCTTGATCTCAGCTCAGGTCTTGATCTCAGAGTCATGAAATCAAGCCCCGTGTTGGGCTCTGCACTGGATGTGAAACTAAGTAAATAAGTGAGTAAATAAGTAAGTAAATAAATAAATATTAAATAAGTAAATAAGTTAACACTATATACATGCATACATACATACCTAAATACAAACAAAATGTATATGTCCAGGCAAAAATTTGTACATGAATGTTTATAGCAGGCTCATTTTTACTAGCCAAGACCTGGAAACAACTCATATGCCCATCAGAAGGTCAATCAGTAAACAAGTTTTGGTACATTCGTACAATGAAATACTTTCCAGCAATAATGGACGATCAATGGACTGTTGATACAACAAGGTAAATGAATCTTAAAATAATTTTACTGTGAAGAAAACACAACTTCTTCCAAATGTACAAAGTCCATAATTCCATTTATACAAAATTCTATAAACTCTAAATTAACTTCTAGTGACATCAGTTCAGTAAAAAAACTGTGCTAGGGAGTTCTAGAATTGGAAATACCAATTTCCTTTGTCTTCATTTTGTTTTTGACAGGACATCAGGTACAATTAAACAACATTTATATACTTGCTCACTAGATTATCTTAATTAAACCAAGAATAATTAGTTTTCCTCTGCATTTTTATGGGAAAATACTGACTATATTTTGACTTTAATTATTGCTCCTACTCAGTATAGCATAAATAAGAATTGCTACAGAAAAAGAATTTGAATTTCTGAGGGATTGGTTGTAATAATTCCATTTTCATTCATGATTTTATCTATTTGGGTCATCTCCCTTTTCTTTTTCAGAATCCAGGCTAGAGGTTTATCAATTTTGTTTATTTTTTCAAAAAACCAACTCTTGATTTCATTGATCTGCTCTACAGTGTTTTTTTTAGATTCTGTATTGTTTATTTCTGCTCTGATCTTTATTATTTCTCTTCTTCTGCTGGGTTTGGGGTGTCTTTGCTGTTCTTCTATTTCCTTTAGGTGTGCTGTTAGATTTTGTATTTGGGATTTTTCTTGTTTCTTAAGATAGGCCTGGATTGCAGTGTATTTTCCTCTCAGGACTGCCTTCGCTGCATCCCAAAGCGTTTGGATTGTTGTCTTTTCATTTTCATTTGTTTTTAAATTTCTTCTCTAAAATTCATTCTTTAAATTCATTCTTTAGTAGGGTGTTCTTTTTTTTTTTTAATTTTTTTTTTTCAACGTTTATTTATTTTTGGGACAGAGAGAGACAGAGCATGAACGGGGGAGGGGCAGAGAGAGAGGGAGACACAGAATCAGAAACAGGCTCCAGGCTCTGAGCCATCAGCCCAGAGCCTGACGCGGGGCTCAAACTCACGGACCGCGAGATTAGTAGGGTGTTCTTTAACTTCCATGTTTTTGGAGGTTTTCCAGACTTTTTCCTGTGGTTGATTTCAAGTTTCATAGCATTGTGGTCTGAAAGTGTGTCTGGTATGATCTCAATTCTTGTATACTTATAAAGGGCTGTTTTGTGACCCAGTATTTGATCTATCTTGGAGAATGTTCCATGTGCACTCGAGAAGAAAGTATATTCTGTTGCTTTGGGATGCAGAGTTCTAAATATATCTGTCAAGTCCATCTGATCCAATGTATCATTCAGGGCCCTTGTTTCTTTATTGATCCTGTGTCTAGATGATCTATCCATTGTTGTAAATGGAGTATTAAAGTCCCCTGCAATTACCACATTCTTATCAGTAAGGTTGCTTATGTTTGTGATTAATTGTTTTATATATTAGGGGGCTCCTGTATTCGGTCCATAGACATTTATAATTGTTAGCTCTTCCTGATGGATAGACCCTGCAATTATTATATAATGCCCTTCTTCATCCCTTGTTACAGCCTTTAAGTTAAAGTCTAGTTTGTCTGATATAAGTATGGCTACTCCAGCTTTCTTTTGACTTCCAGTAGCATGATAGATAGTTCTCTGTCCCCTTGCTTTCAATCTGAAGGTGTCCTCAGGTCTAAAATGAGTCTGTTGTAGACAGCAAATAGATGGGTCTTGTTTTTTTTTTTTTTTTTTTTTAATCCATTCTGATACCCTGTGTCTTTTGGTTGGCACATTTAGTCCATTTACATTCAGTGTTATTATTGAAAGATACGGGTTTAGAGTCATTGTGATGTCTGTATGTTTTATGCTTGTAACGATGTCTCTGGTACTTTGTGGTCCTTGAAACATTTCACTCACAGAATCCCTCTTAGGATCTCTTGCAGGGCTGGTTTAGTGGTGATGAATTCCTTCAGTTTTTGTTTGTTTGGGAAGACTTTTATCTCTTCTATTCTGAATGACAGACTTGCTGGATAAAGGATTCTCGGCTGCATATTTTTTCTGTTCATCGCGTTGAAGATTTCCTGCCATTCCTTTATGGCCTGCCAAGTTTCAGTAGATAGGTCTGCCACTAGTCTTATGGGTCTCCCTTTGTAAGTTAGAGCCTGTTTATCCCTAGCTGCTTTCAAAATTTTCTCTTTAACCTGTATTTTGCCAGTTTCACTATGATATGCCGTGCAGAAGATCGATTCAAGTTACATCTGAAGGGAGTTCTCTGTGCCTCCTTGATTTCAATGCTTTTTTCCTTCCCCAGATCAGGGAAGTTCTCAGCTATGATTTGTTCAAGTACACCTTCAGCCCCTTTCTCTCTCTCTTCCTTTTCTGGAATTCCTATTATATGGAGATTGTTCATTTCGTTGCACCACGTAGTTCTCTAATTCTCCCCTCATATTCCTGTTTTTTTATCTCTTTTCCTCATCTTCCTCTTTTTCCATAATTTTATCTTCTAATTCACCTATTCTCTCCTCTGCCTCTTCAATCCGAGCTGTGGTCGCCTCCGTTTTATTTTGCACCTCATTTAGAGCATTTTTAGCTCCTCATGACTATTTCTTAGTCCCTTGATCTCTGTAGGAATAGATTCTCTGCTGTCCTCTATGCTTTTTTCAAGCCCAGCAATTAATTTTATGACAATTATTCTAAATTCTTGTTCCGTTATATTGCTTAAATCGTTTTTGATCAATTCGTTAGCTGTCACTACTTCCTGGAGTTTCTTTTGAGGAGAGTTCCTCCGTTTTGTCATTTTGGGTAGTCCCCAGGGTGGTGTGGAACTGTGGAGCACTCCCCCTGTGTTGTCCAGAGTAACTTGTGTTACTTGTGTGGGTGGGGCCGCATTCAGACCTGATGTCTGCCCCCAGTCCACTGCTGGGGCCACAGTCAGACTGTGTGTACCTTATCTTCCCCTCTCCCAGGGGCGGGACTCACTGTGGAGTGGTGTGGCCCGTGTCTGGGCTGCTGGCACACTGCCAGGCTTGTGGCGCTGCTTCTGTGGGATCTGGCGTATTAGGCGGGGTGAATCTGCAAGGTGCACAGGGGAGGGAGGGACAGGCTCAGCTCGCTTTGCCTCCAGTGGTCCGCTTCAGGAGGGGCCCTGCGGCACCGGGAGGGAGGCAGACCCGTCCTCTTCCAGGGGCCTCTCGTCTGCGCTTGGCTCCGGAGACTCCGTTCTGCTAGTCTTCTGGTGGTTTTCTGGGTTATTTAGGCGGGTGTGGGTGGAATCTAAGCGACCAGCGGGACGCCTCCTATGCAGCCATCGTATGATATCTCCGAAAAAGAATTTGAAAAAACATTTATCTGTCAAGAAATTAGTTTTTTGATTATTACTAATAAAAACTACTTAAGATCAATAAATAGTTTTTAAAATAAGGTAAGAAGAAAATGAGACTAGGCATTCAAGGCCTCTCTGTTCTTCATTCAACCCTGTACTTCATTTTAGCACATTTTTTAATTCGTTACAGATTATTTAGTTAAAATGATGTAAAAGGACTTGCAGAGTAAATAACTTATTTTCCCACTACTGTGCATGCTGCAAACGAGGGTCATGTTAGTTATTTAAAAAAAATTTTTTTTAACATTTATTTATTTTTGAGACAGAGAGAGACACAGCATGAATGGGGGAGGGGCAGAGAGAGAGGGAGACACAGAATCGGAAGCAGGCTCCAGGCTCTGAGCCATCCATCAGCCCAGAGGCCGACGCGGGGCTCGAACTCACAGACCGCGAGATCGTGACCTGGCTGAAGTTGGACGCTTAACTGACTGAGCCACCCAGGTGCCCCATTTTTTTTTTAAATGAGGTTTAATAACTGGTTTCAAGTTACATTCCAAAGAGAAACGGAACCTGCAGAGTAGAAGAGGATAGTAATGAAAAAGTAGAGAAAATTGAAGTTTTCCTCACAATATGTATGGTAGACCAACTTCAGAAATGTTCTCCTGGGACCCCTGTGTTTTGGTGTTTATACCGTTACGGAATCCTTGGGCTGTGTCACCACGTACTTCTACCAGAAAGGAGAAACTGAAAGGGAGTGAGCATGGCTGTCATGGCCAGGTTACAGAGGACTGTGGTATCCCTTACCAGAGTCCCTCTCAATCACAGTGGCATCCTTCTTGCCCTCCTGCTTGCTTGCTGGCCCTCACGCAGCTCTCTGCCATCTTGGAGATGTGCCATGAAGAGGCCCCTGTGGCGAGGACCTGAGAGAGACCTCTGTCCCATAGATCTGGGAGAACTGAGGCCTTAATCCAACAAAACACCAGCGACTGAGTCCCTCGAGGGACCATGTGAGTGATCTTCAAAGTGGGTCTTCCCCAGGAAGGTCTTCAGATAAAGCTGTGTCTGTTCTTCATGCCTCAGCTGCAGCCTTGTGAGACGCAGGCATCAGCAAAGCTGTACCTGGTTCCTGACCCACCGCAGCTCTGGGACCCTGGGTTATTAGTAAGTGTTTGCTATTGTACGCTGAGGTTTTTGCACAATGTGTGTTTGCTATATATTAATAGACACACTACTATATTCCAGGGAGGAATTGGAAAGCACATGAAAATTTACCTTAAAATGCATCACCTCCCGATTTTGAGTTTACGATGTGTTCTATTCAGGCCTGGTTTTCCTTGATAAGTGCTGAAATTGGAGCTTTGCCCTCTTGCACTCACACTGAACCGGAAGCGGTTGCCAGCTTTGCAAGGCATCTGCCCCAGCGGAGGCCATCGCGGGGGTTCCTTCTCCCACTGGGCTGGAGAGGCCACTTCTGCTGGCAGAGAAGGCTCATTAGAATTTGGGGGCTCATTTGAGAGCTTCTTTGAGGTCTTCCTTCCCACAAGGCCCATTCCCGTGTTTGGGATCCACTCCCCATCCCTGCAGTGCCTGCCCTGGAACCGTAGACACCCTGCACAGCAGGAATGTCATTTGTGTGGGGGCTGTCACTCCGAGGGCACAGTCTCAGCCCTATGGCCACAGAAGATGAAGGCCTCCTTCAGGACACATCTAGATGCTTTGGGTCATTTGTGTGGCTCTTGAGCTGGGGATTCCAATACCTCAACTCATCCTTTTCTTTCTGTACTTTGTCCGGCAGTGTGAGGAGCAACCCGTCAGTCTTATTATACTTGTTATTTTGACAGCAATGTTGGAAAGTCACCCGACCTCTGTTTCTTGTGTTTGGTGATATTCTGTGTGTCCCTATTGCCAGATCACATAATAGACCTAAGTCAGTGATCTCTTTACTCCCAAGTGACTTTACACTCATGAGTGAATTTAATCAGATTGGAGAGCCAATTCCAGAACACCTAGAACCTATTTGGAAATTCATCCTTAAGATTTTGTCCCTCTATAACCAGTCTCTCAACACCAAATATGTGTTAGATTTCTCCATAGAAACAGAACTAGTGGGAGACTTCTATATTTTATTTATATTTTGTATCATATTTATATTTATGTATATAAAGAGATATGTTATTAAAAAATTGACTCACACAGTTATGGGGGCTGCAAGCCCCACGTCCACAGTCTGTAGGGTAGGCCAGCAGGTGGAGACCCAGCACAGCAGACGGTCCGGTTCCAGTCGGAAGGCGGTCCGCTGTAGGAACGAACATTCGGCCAGTGTTGCTGGGGAAGGGTGAAGGCAGTCTTCAGACTGCTCAGAGGAGGCTGGTCTTTTTCTTCTATTCAGTCTTGCAGCTGATGGGGATGAGTCCACATTATGGAAGGCAATCAGCTTTACCCAAACACCACTAACTTACATGTTAAGCTCATCCGAAAATACCCTCACAGAAACACCTGGAATAACATTTGACCAAATATCTGGGCACCTCATGGCCCAGCCACGTTGACACAGAAGAAATCAGCCTCACAAATACCTATAGCAGACAAAAAAAAAAAAAAAAAAACAAATGATGAATTTTTTGGATTGAACATTATATTGGGGGCCTGCTTTAGGGCTAATGTATAAATCATACTCTTAACCTGGGATGAACCCAAGAATAAATTGAATCATAAAGATACTACTTTGAAAGACAAGTAAAACTTGCATTGATATATAATCAGGAGCTTTCACTATGGCTTTTTCAAGGATAGATATAGATTAAATCAAATGAAAAGGATTTAATTACTAAACTTTAGGTTTTAAAACTTAAGCCCTGAGGTTGAAAGCGGCCTTTGAAAGTTTGGAGATGAGAGCACAAACTTACATGAAGGTAACATATATTACCAGTGTGGCCGAGAGCCACCTAAGGATTTTATATTCAGATTTTCACATTTTAATGAGCTTAAAATTTTATTGCTTGGAAAAGCCCTGGTGTGTGAAGAAAGTAGCGAAATTTGGTTATGACAGTGTCTCCATATTTATCTCTTCACCTCTCTGTTCAGAATAGATTCATTTAGACTAATTGAGATGATCGCTTTATATGCCTGACTTCCTTACTGTAATTTTCTCAAGAGTCAGGATTTTCACTAATTACATCCAGGCTTTTGGACAGGGGACCGACCAAATAATAATTATCCAATCGGTATTGACAAATTAACTTGAAAAAACTTGGCTAAAGTTTTTACATAAAACCTGACATGTTCTTATTTTAATTAGATTACTAAAAGATGAGGTATTATTATGCAGCTCCATTCCCATTAGAAATGTATGATTTCCCTCTAGGTGGCTTTTCAAAGGAGGATTCTTGGAGACCACAGACAGAGCCCTCCATTGTTCCGGGGCTACTGAGGCTCAGAGAGTGCAGTGCTTGGCTAGATTCAAACTCAGATGGTTGGAGTCTAAAACCTGTGCTTTTTAACTTAACCCAAGATGTTTGTATTCGTGAATTTTTAGAATATGTCACAGATCACCCTGTTTATTCTATTGACATTTTATAAGGATCTAAAAACATGCTCTTTACCTTTAGTTAAATATTTTTAAATCTTAAATGATAATTAATGTAATAGGTTTTAGGATCTAAAAATAGATAGTACTATTTTTTTCCTTTTCAAAATTGTGCAATGTATTATTGAGTGAAGTCACTGTCTATTGATATTATGCTAAATTACCCAAATTCTATGTAGTATAGTCTGGTTTTTATTTTAAAGCGCAATCAATTATTAGCATTTTAATAACAACCTTTAATATTTACTCATGATGATTCTAAATATAAAAACTTGTGCTTTGCTAACAAAGTGCCTACATTTTCTCGGAAACTAAATTGCTGAAGCATGACCTTAAACTCCTCACCATGATGTAGTTTTTCACCCCGACCTGCCTTCCTGGTGCTTTCATGGAACTAATGGCTGCATCCGTCTTGCGCCAGCACTGAGGGACCCGATGCTGGTTTCTGAGTGTGGTGCACAGGGAGGGCATCAGCCCCGACCCGGGTTTATCACCAGTTGTTACTGTGCTAATTGAGCAGACAGTGCCATGCAGTTGCTCAGTATTTAAATATTAAATATACTGTCTGCCACCCTCTCCTCTGTTTCCACCTTCTAGTATTTCCCCAGGGTGTATAACCAATTCAGAGACTTGGTGAGGAAGTTTTTCAATATCAAAACAAGTGTTGAAGAAAACTAGCATTGCTTTCACAGTATAGAGACATAAAAGTCTATATTAATCCAGATATCTCATTACATAGTTGATTGTTAACTTTCTTTGGTTTAGACTTTCATTATTCTGACACTGTCTTGCCATTGACATTTGAGAATGTCATTTCTACTAGCGGGATTCTGGGAAGGAAGCTGCAGAAAGCCTTCTGCTTATATATATGCAGATATAAAAGCAGATGGAAATTTGAAGTTCAGTCCTGTTTAAAGAGCAGCCCTTTTCCAGGATTAACTTTAAGACATTTTAGCTACATTGGAGATCGAGCCAACTGTCAGCGTTTTACATGTTCCAGGTGAACACAGTCTTGCGGTTTTTGGGGAATTGCTGCCTCTTCCCTCTACACACACACACATCCCATCTCACTGCCCCTTTCTTCCTCCCTCTCTCTCCCTCCCCTTACCTCTCTCCCTTTACCCCCCTCCCCACCTTAGCATTATTAATAAAACCTCACTTCCCATGTAACTGTCTAAGACATTTTCTTTTCTTATTTTTTTTTTTTATATTTTTTAATGTTTTTTCTTGAGAGAGAGAGAGAGAGAGAGACAGTGCATAAGCTGGGGAGGGGCAGAGAGAGAGAGAGAGAGAGAGAGAGAGAGAGCCACCTAGGCGCCCTGAAGACATTTTCATAGAACCATAGCCACACAAGGAAAATGATTGTAATTGCAATGTAGCCTGTGTGCACTCGTCAGTTACAAGGCCCCGTCCATCTGTCTGTTTGAGGACAGAGTGTGTATTGCTTTAAGATTGTGCCTTTCCGGGATCCATGGGTGGCTCTGTCACTTAAGATTGTCCCCTTCCAACTTCCTGAAATTAATATCTGCTTGGTGAAAACATGGTGATTTTGATGGTATTTATTTTGTTACAGTGTTTATGTTGGCTTGAAGTTATTTGACAAAAAGTCATACCATTCTTTATGCTTCATTTTTATTTTTTCCAGCAGTTTCTGAAATGTAACAGTCAGGGAACCACTACATTCGTTGCATCTTCCTAGTTCCTCCTGGCTTTAAAATATTACTCAAAACTTTAGAACCTCTATTTTAATTGGAACTTAGAGTGACTGCATTGCAGTCATAGGATCTGGGTTCCAATTTGAAAGCCATCACTTCTGAGTTTTATGACTTTCAGAAAGTGGTATTATGTCTCTGGGCCTGTTTCCTTATCTGTGAAATTAAAATAATAACTCTTGCCTTGCACAAGTGGGATTTAACCAGGTTTTGCAACATGGTTTAACATGTGAAACTCCATCCAACAATGGAACACAACACCTGATGGTCTTGTGATGTATCAGCTCGACTAGGGCTACAGTAACTGGTTATTGAGTAAAACACTAATTATATGTTGTGATGGTATTTTGTAGATGAGATTAAAGTCCACAGTAAATTGACATTTAGAAAGAAGATTATGTTACATAATCTGGGAAGGTTGAATTAATCAGTTGAAAGGCTTAGAAAGAAACTGCTGATGGGCAGCAGCTTCAACTGTGCCCAAGAACTCCAGTGTGTCCTTCCCTGCTATCCCCCGCTGTGGGTGGAAGACTGGCCTCCCCATGTCCTAGAACTCTAGCATGTCCTTCCCTGCTGTCCCCCCTATGGGTGGAAGACCGGCCTCCCCATGTCTTAGAACTCCAGTGTGTCTTACGTCTTCCCAACTGCGTCCCCCTAAGGACTGAGGACTTTCTTCCCCATGCCATAGAGTTCTGGTATGGCCTTCCCAACTGTCTAATTGTGTGTATTCAAGACAGGCCTCCTTCTGCCCTACAGCTCTAGAGTGTCCTCAGCTCCCTCACCCTATGGATGGAGGCCTGGCCTACCTCGTCTCCCCAGTTGTGTAAACTAAGTTCTGCCAATGGACTTAGTAATATGTATCTCTTACTTGTTCTGCAGCTCTGGTGGAACTTAACTGAAACACATTATTAACAGAATAAAGATGGCATATCGTCATCTACATAGAGTCTGATACACGATATTAATAGAATAAAGATGGCATATTGTCATCTAAATAGAGTGAAAAAACACGTGACAAAATTCAACACACTTTCACTCACCATTCCATAAACACTCAACACACTAGGAATAGATGGGATATTCCTCAGTGAAGTAAATACTTTCTAATGAAAGCCCACAGTTAATATCATAGTTGGTGATTAAAGACTAAATGTCTCGCTGCTGCCCTCCTCCCAAGATCTTGAATAAAACCAGGTATCTGCTCTCCCCACTTCCATTCAGCATCTTACTGGGGGTTTTAGAGTAATTAATGAAGAAAAAGAAGTAAAGGCACTCAGAGTGGGAATAAAAAGAGCTATAATTACAGTTGGCCTATTATTTTATGTGAAAAATCGACGAAATTCACTGACAAATCTATTAGAACAGTGAATGCGTTCATCCACACTTTGGGATACAAACAAGATCAGTGTGGCAGCAAAGTAATGTCACTGATCGTGAGGAACCATCTCCATCTGAGTGATCAGAATCCCATTGTAACAACAAACTGTTTATAGCCCACGAATAAAATACCCATAATTTCCAAAGAGTAAACATGCTGCAAAGGCAGTTTCCGATTAAGAATATTACGACAAGATGGGGCGCCTGGGTGGCGCAGTCGGTTAAGCGTCCGACTTCAACCAGGTCACGATCTCGCGGTCCGTGAGTTCGAGCCCCGCGTCGGGCTCTGTGCTGACTGCTCAGAGCCTGGAGCCTGTTTCTGATTCTGTGTCTCCCTCTCTCTCTGCCCCTCCCCCGTTCATGCTCTGTCTCTCTCTGTCCCAAAAATAAATAAACGTTGAAAAAAAATTTAAAAAAAAAAGAATATTACGACAAGAAATTAAAAACAAATTGAGATAAGAAAACATCCCCCAACCACATGAAAATCAACAACAATCAAAAGCAGTTTCTCTTAATTCTTGGATCGGAGACTAAATCAAATTTGTAAGACTATTTCTGTCAATAGTGTAGTTAGAATAAATTGTGAAAATATTTGAAGTAATGCTTATAAAGGAATTGACATATTTAACTTTATTTAAAAATTAACGGATTAGAAATACCCGAAAAGCACAAAAGGTAACAAGTTAGAAGAATATAAAATGAAATTTAAATTTTACAATGAAATTTTATAATCTAAGGTAAGAAGGAAGGGGTTGAGGAGGATAAATGCAGAAAATAATTTAAAAATAACAGTAAAATAATCAGATTTTAGCTAACTGAATATAAGCAGAAAAAGATTATAATTTTACAAAAGAAGAAATAACGAGGGACGTAACTATAAAAATTAGACAAAAAAGTGAAAGTATCAACAAAAATGTATTTTTCTTCTATGCTAAAAATAATTTAGTAGAAGTGGATAAAATTCATTATTTTCTACAAAGTAAGAATTTATCAAAAGGACTCCAAAAGAAAGGGAAATTAAGAAAAGATTAATTAGTAGAGTAGCATCATAGAAATCTAAACTGTCATCTAAATTCTATTTGTATGTAAAACACTAGTCTTGTAGTAATTTACACAGTTATTCTTATAACCATCATATTAGATCAGCTTAATGTTAAGCCAATCCGGAGCATAGAAAATGAAAAAAAAAAGTAGCTAATATAATTATATTAGAGAAAATAATATTCATACCACAATTTATTTAAGAAAAGAACACCACAGATAAAGCTCATTTAAGTAACTCAATTCAGAATTATTCATCAAATAGTAACTGCTGTACCTTGGAGAAGAAGATAAATGAAGCCAGGGTGGTCCCACCAGGAATTAAAGCATTATATAAGCTGTGGTAATCAAAAGCAGTCCAGTATTAGCCCGTGGATGGGAAGTCCAGAAATATATTAAAATGCTTAAATTACTTTAGTGCATTATGGTGACATTGACCACTTGAAATAACTTTGTAAAATATAGAAAGATTATGGATATATCAATAAATAGTTTTGGAACACCTGAATGGCTGTCTGTAAAATAAACTAAAGTTGTTGTAGTCAAACATCAAACTGCATACAAGGACAAATTTACAAAGAATTATAACAATTAAAAAAACAGAAGTAATTGTTGAAGAGGAAAACACACAAAAGCACACGTTTTCTCATCGTCATCCTACTTGGGATCCGTTGCACATTTTTATTCCATTGAACTTTTCAGAGATCAATTATCACGCTCATGTCAAAGGTAACTGGATGTGTCCTCAAATATTCATTTAATTAATTAAAATTTTATATATTTTATTTTTTCAAGTTTTTATTGAAATTCCAGTTAATATGCAGTGTAATATTAGTTTCAGTCAACATAGTGACCCCACACTTCCGTACATCACCCGGTGCTTATCACAACAAGTGCCCTCCTTCATCCCCATCACCTGTTTCCCCCAAGCCCCCCTCACCCATCTCCCCTCTGGTGACCATCATCAGTGTGTTCTCTGTAGTTAACAGTCGGCTTCTTGGTTTGCCTCTCTCTTTTTTCCCCCTTTGCTCATTTGTTTCTTAAATTACAAATATGAGTGAAATCATGTGGTATCTGTCTTTCTCTGACTTATTTCACTTAGCATAATATAGTCTAACTCCCTCCATGTCATTGCAAATGACAAAATTTCATTCTTTCTGATGGTCAAAAATATTCCACTATATGTATGTGTGTGTATATATATATACACACACACACATATATATGCCACATTATATACATATATACACGCCACATTATATATAATAATATATTATATTATTACTATATTATAATAATTATATTATTAATATAATGCTGCTGTAAACATTGGGGTACATGTATACCTTTGAATCAGTATTTTTGTATTCTCTGGGTAAATACCTAGTAGTGGAATTGTTGGCTCTTAGTATAAGAGAATATTATGAAAAACTTTATGCCAACAAATTGAAAAACTTGGAAGAAATGGATAAATTCCTAGAAACATAAACTATTGCCACTGAAACAAGCAAACATAGAAAACTTGAACAGACTGATAACCAGCAAATAAATGGAAACAGTAATCAAAAAACTCTCAGCAAACAAGTCCAGGGCCAAGGTATATTCACAGGTATCTTCTGTCAGTTATTTAAGAGTTAGGGGCACCTGGGTGACTCAGTTGTTTAAGCAATTGACTTCGGCTCAGGTCATGATCTCACAGTTCGTGGGTTTGAGCCCCGCGTCGGGATCTGTGCTGACAGATCAGAGCCTGGAGCCTGCTTCGAATTTTGTGTCTCCTTCTCTCTCTGACCCTTCCCTGCTTGCAGTCTGCCTCTCTCTCTCTCTCTCAAAAATAAGTAAACATTGGGGCGCCTGGGTGGCGCAGTCGGTTAAGCGTCCGACTTCAGCCAGGTCACGATCTCGCGGTCCGTGAGTTCGAGCCCCGCGTCGGGCTCTGGGCTGATGGCTCGGAGCCTGGAGCCTGTTTCCGATTCTGTGTCTCCCTCTCTCTCTGCCCCTCCCCCGTTCATGCTCTGTCTCTCTCTGTCCCAAAAATAAATAAACGTTGAAAAAAAAATAAGTAAACATTGAAAAAATTAAAAGAAAAAAAGAGTTAATACCTATTCTTCTGAAACTATTCCAAAAAAAGAAGAGGAAAGAAAGCTTGCAAACTCAATTTTATGAGGCCAGCATTACCCTGATAGTGAAACCAGACAGAGACCTCACTAAAGAAGAGAAGTACAGGCCAGTATTCCTGATGAGCAGGGGTGCAAAAATCCTCAACAGGCTACTAACCAGCTGAATCCAACAGTACATTAAAAAAATCATTCATCATGACCAAGCTGAATGACCAGGGATTTATTCCTGGGTTTCAAGGTTGGTTCAATATTTCCAAATAAATCAGTGTGATACATCACCTCAGGAAAGGAAGAATAAAAACCATATGATCATTTCAGTAGACTCAGAAAAGCCACTTGGCATAGTACAACATCCGTTTATGACAAAAACCCTCAACAAAGTAGGTTTTAGAGGAGCATATGTCAACATAATAAAGGCCATAAATGAAAACCCACAGCTGACATTGTACTCAATTGGGAAAAACTGAGAGATTTCCTTTATGGTCAGGAACAAGGCAGGGATGTGCATTTAGTTCTTAAATAAATTGAGAGCATCAAGGTTGTGTGTGTGTGTGTGTGTGTGTGGCACAGTGTCTAAATTTTGCATTCCATATTTTAGGGTGATTTGTCTATAACTATTTTGCTTTTAAATATCCAAGACAGACCAGACACCACAATTTCCATAAACTATTCAGGTTATGAGCATTGATGGTGTGGTCCTAATGCTTATCAATTAATCCTAAGTGTATATTATTCCAAAAGAAATATAACTTAAGAGATTTAAAATAGATAGTCAGTTGTTTTGATTGCTAGCCACACCTGTCCGAGAGCTTTATCACTTCCTGAGTCTCCAATCAAGAATCTTACCTCTAACACACACACACACACACACACACACACACACACACACACACACACACACAATTATCCAGTCCATGACAGTGGCCTTACCAAGGACTGGGGGGCAGGACTTTATATCCTGTGCAGGTAATGAGGGGTAAATTGTCTCTATAACTCTTTTTTTTTTTTTTATTTAGTTTATTTTTGAGAGAGAGAGAGAGAGACAGAGAGAGAGACAGAGAGAGAGACAGAGAGAGAGAGAGTCCCATTCAGGCTCCATGCTGTCAGTGTAGAGTCCAATGTGGGGCTCGAGCTCAAGGACTATGAGATCATGACCTGAGCCAAAATCAAGAGTGGAACACTTAACTGACAGCCACCCAGGCGCCCTGTCTCAATAACTCTTAAAAGTAATAATGAAATGGACTAAAATTCAGTCTGCATTTTTTATTGTCATGTGCAGGTAAATCTAAACAATGTCAATGATGAAATACTCTTCCTGGGAAGGTAATGTTTTGCTGGTCTGAATGAAACAGAGGAGTTTCATTAATGCATATACATTTATACACACAGGTATATTTCAATTAGAATATTTTATTACTTATTCTTTAATAAACACTGTAATGTTTATGAAAACTACTTAGAAACTGAGGATTAACCAACAGAACCCAAGGTACGGACTCAGGAATCTCAGCTGTTCCCTAGGAGAGTGACTCTGTCATTGTTCGGGAGCTGGATGTACAAACTTGTGCCCTGGGCCAGTGGCCTTCGGTCCTGGATTTAAGACAAGTGATGTTAGCACAGTCGTCGTAACGATGAAGAAATGACCTAGAATTTGAATCATTTCAATCCATTCATTCTAGGTGTCTACTTGGATACCTAATTTGCGTCTAAACTGTAAAGTAGTGAAATATAATGTAAACTGCAGGTTGTGATATATTCGTGAAGGAGAAAGTTTTAATTCATATGTGAGACATTTTAAAGAATGTGAGTAATACCTTTAAAATAGACATTTATTCTGTCGGGGTGGTTAGTTGTTTAAAACTAAAGAACAAATCAAGAAACTGAAATATTACATGTTATTGAAATAATTCTGTGCCATAACAGGAGGGGTCTTTAAAGTCCTGGCTCCAGGTGTCAAAACCACTGGTGCGCCCCTAGTGGATACCTCAGTCCTCTGCAGGGAGTAGGTCGTAAGTGTGGGCGGCCAGTAGTCATATCCCCACATGGGCCCTCCGCCCGTCACGCCTGCTTGAACTTTCACTGGAGCGCGGGTCACTTTCTGAGGAAGAATGGCCAGGGCGTGTGCACTGACGGGTGAGCACAGTGGAAAGTCTCCGGTCCCTAGCATGCACTCCCCAGGGACTCCTGAGGGTCGCACTGACTAAGGCAGCAGTGAAGGCAATGACAGCAGCATCTGCATACGCTGCTGTGGCATATGACTTGCTAAAGCAAATGTGAGAGTCGGAGATCAGGGCGTTTATTGCCTTTGGACGGTTGCCACAGATTTCTGCAAGAGCACTAAATACCAGTTTTAATTCAATTTGAATAGGGAAATTACATGAACTGTTTTAAATCGCAAGGTCATTGTTCCCACCAGCTGAGGCAGGAATCGTCTTGCTGCTCAAGTGACCTGTTAGAATTAATCATGTTTTCAAAATATGCTTGTATTTTTTTTTTCCTCTGAAAGTTACCCGGAAGATTGTCTCAGTAATAAGAATGAAATAGAAGCAACTAGAGAAAGATCATAATCCCAAGAGGAATTTTTGAAAGAAGCAGAGGTCATCTTTAGAAAATAATTAGGGGCACCTGGGTGGCTCGGTCAGTTAGGCGTCTGACTTCAGCTCAGGTCATGATCTCACCGTTTGTGAGTTCAAGCCCCGCATCGGGCTCTTTGCTGACCGCTCAGAGCCTGGAACCTGTTTCAGATTCTGTCTCTGCCTCTCTCTGTCCCTCCCCTGCTTGCACTCTGTTTCTCTCTCTATCAAAAGTAAGTAAACATTAAGAAAAATCAAAAATAAGTTAAGGAATATTTCTCCATGTTCTCAAAAACTTAAAAAGTATATAATCATTTTAAAATATCTGAAAGAAAAGAAACAAGGGTTCCAAAATATATCATATAATAGAGGAAAATGAAACAAAAAGTGTGCTTAAGCTCAGGTAACGTGGAAAAGAAATAGGGATCTGGCTCTCCTTGTGGACACGTATTTTGAATATAAATCTGTCTTTGTGTTTCCATCTCATTTTTCTAGTTTAAGAAGTGTTAGAGAAAGGGAGAGAAGGAGGGGGTGGTTTGGGGGGCTCTTGAAAGATGACAATTGAATTATGACCCTAGAATTCGTTAAGGTAAAGCTTATATAAAGGTTCGATTTTAAATTTCTATTTCTAACCTCATCGCTGCGCACCTCTCCCTGAATTGTGAACACAGTTAGGATGTGGGTGCTGACTTGTAGTGAGAGCTCATTGAGTGTTTGAGGATGAAGAGTGGGTAATACAGTGGGTAATACCACAACAGGTTCGTAGTGGGAAGTGGACCGCACAGCAGAGAGTCACGATGTTTAATGAAGTCAAATAGTTTATTGGTAGAATATCTTAATTCGTCCCTTCGATGATATTATTTAGTACACAGAGTGAATCTTCCTTCCTTTTTGGATTCAAATCGCCATAGAGAAAAATTGTGGGTATCCATATATATTCTACATGAAGCCACCAAAGGGCTGTTGTAACCAAAAAGACGTATGGATCACTGTGAATCTTTTAAAGGGGGCTATATTCCGCATAGTACATAGAGCAGACTGACAAGAAATGTAGATGCAGTGAAATCGGAAA
This sequence comes from Lynx canadensis, assembly GCF_007474595.2. Taxonomy (NCBI): domain Eukaryota; kingdom Metazoa; phylum Chordata; class Mammalia; order Carnivora; family Felidae; genus Lynx; species Lynx canadensis. The sequence goes on along the minus strand of NC_044313.2, from coordinate 85,338,647 downwards.
CTGAAATTGTCGTAAACTTCTAAGATGCCATTACATCTGACAGCCATTATTGTCACCTAAAGTCGAGGGCTGTATAACGGAACAACCCTACGGTATTTACTACAAGAAGCAAATCATAGAGTGCTGAAGTCAGAGAACTTTGGCTCTGGGCCAGTCTTAGCCACATAATGGCTTTGAAATTTTTGGCAAATCATTTCACTTCTTGGACATAATATTTCTGTTTTTCAATTGATGGTTTTAGTACTGAGTATTTTAATGTTTATGGAAATGCTTTGTAAACTGCTTACAAAGTACAAATTGTCACGAATTCCAAGAGGTGCTTTACTTTTAGTATATTTAGTGGCTGAAATTACGTTATGTCTTTTAAGTTTTGGGTTTTTTTTAACGTTTATTTATTTGAGAGAGAGAGAGTGAGAGAGAGAACAAGCGTGTACACAAGCTGGGGAGGGACAGAGAGAGGGAGAGAGACTCCCAGGCAGGCTCTGCACTGTCAGCACAGAGCCCTACCCGGGGCTGTAACTGATCTCATGAGCGGTGAGATCATGACGTGAGCCAAAATCAAGAGTCAGACCCCTAACCAACTGAGCCCCCCAGCCGCCCCAGGTTAAGGTCTTGTAAATGCTTTTTTTTTTTTATTTTTCCAGTGAAATTGACAGCTCTTTTTGTTACATACATTAAAAATAGTGAATCTTATAATGTATGGTATTGAAAGAACTATCCACCCGTTTAGGGACACAGGCTAATAAGAGTTTATGCATCATCAGTCATTTTTCAGGAATGCTCATGAGATCACCTCTGTTCCATCCAACCTAAAGGAAAAAAGGACACAGGAGCACCATGTAGGGCATATATTTGAATCAGGCCACTCTAGATTATATTCACTTGGCCAGATCTTTATTATGTGGCTGCATAAAACTATAAATTAGGCTAGGAATGGTAGTTTCTATATGAGCAGTCCCTTCCCAGAAGGACACTTCACTCTGGAAGGGAAATGTAATATGTGGCAGCAGCTAATGCTGCCACATCTCTGAGCCTCAGACCTCATTGAAGATCTTAGGTGCTACCTGCTGAAAGATGTTCTCTCTGATGTTTCTTTTTAAAAATATTTTATTTATTATTGTTTATTTTTGAGAGAGAGAGAGAGAGAGACAGAGCATGAGCAGTGGAAGGGGCAGAGACAGAGGGAGACACAGAGCCCGATGCCTGGGCTGGAACTCATGAACCACGAGATCATGACCTGAGCTGAAGTCGGATGCTTAACTGACTGATGCCCCTGACGTTTCTGTTTTTGATTCAGCTTGTTATTTTCTTTTGGAGCATATACCTCTGAAGCTATCGTTTTTTCTTTTAATACATTTTAATCACTTACTAATTTTCTCCTATTCCTACTCCTGACTACAGATATCATACTTGTTTTTTTTCTCTGATGTATCCCCACAGTATCAATAAGAATCAATAAATATTTGTTAAATGAAGGAATCTAATATAAAGTAGGGGACTGTCCTAGTAACTTCCATATGTTCCTTTTATTTAGACTAGTTTTTTGTTGTTGTTAAACCTTTTATTTTGAGACCATTGTGATTCTGAAGCCATTGTAAGGAATGATATAGAAAGGTGGTGTTTCCCCCAAGGTTTCCCCACATGGTAACTTCGTACAAAATTATATACAGTATTACAGTGATATTAATATGGCATAATCAAGACAGCACATTTCTGTCATGAGAAGCGTTTTTCATTTTGATCTTCCATAGACTTACTTTCCTCTGAGTCTCACCCCTTCCTTCATCGGACAATGACTGATCTCCTCTCCCTTTCTAGAAGTTTGTCATTTGGAGACTGTTCTACCAATGTAATCTTATGGTTTGCAACCTTTTGAGATTGGGTTTTCTTCACTCCATCATTCTCTGGAGATTGTTACAGGTTATAGACTACATGTATCAGTAGTTTTATGTATGTCTGTGTGTAATATCTCATAGTATGGAGGCATGAGCTTTAAAACGTCACTGGTAAAGAGTATCAGAGTTATTCCAGGTTTTGGACTGTTACTAATTGAGATGCTCTAAATGTTTGTGTACAGTGTTTTTTCTTTCCTTTTCTTTCTTTCTTTTCTTTTCTTTTCTTTTCTTTTCTTTTCTTTTCTTTTCTTTTCTTTTCTTTTCTTTTTTGTCTTGTTTTCTGTTTCCCCCTGCGAACCTAAGTTTTCATTTCTCTGTGATAAATATTCAAGAGTGCAGTTGCTGGGTTGTATGGTAGTTAGTTTAGTTTTTTAAGAAACTGCCAAACTGGTAAGAATGGTGTACCATTTTATCTTCCCACCAGCAACATGGGAAAGATCTGTTTCCTCTGCCTCCTACCAGAGTTTGGTATTGTCATTATTTTTATTTTTTGCCATTTTGATAAGTATGTAGTAATGTCATTATAGTTTTGATTTTGCATTTTCCTGGTGATGAATACTGTTGAACATCCTTTCATATGCTTATTTTCCATCCATATAAACTCTTCAATAAACATCTTTTTTTTTTCTCATTATCTAATCTGATTGGGGATTTTTTTACTATTAATATTTTAGTATTTATGTGTTGTATTTTTTTCTTTTCAAATTTTTTATTTAAATTCTAGTTAGTTAACACACTGCTTTCGGGAGTAGAATTTAGTGATTCATCACCTACATGTAACACCCGGTGCTCATCCCAAGTGCCTTCCTTAATGCCCATCACCCATCTAGCCCATCCCCCCACCCACTTCCCCTTCAGCAACCCTCAGTTTGTTCTCTGGAGTTAAGAGTCTCCTGTGGTTTGTTTCCCTCTCTCTGTTTCCTTTTTTTCCTCCTCCCTTATGTTCATCTGTTTTGTTTCTTAAATCCACATATGAGTGGAATCATACAGTATTTTCCTTTCTCTGACTTACTTTGCTTAGCATAATACCCTCTAGTTCCACATAGTTGCAAATAGCAAGATTTCATTCTTTTTTTTTGTGGCTGAGGAATACTCCATCATATATCTACCACATCTTTGTTATCCATTCATCCATTGATGGACATTTGGGCTCTTTCCATACTTTGGCTATTGTCGATAACGCTGCTGTTAGACATCGGGTGTATGTGCCCCTTCAATCTATACTTTTTTATCTTCATTCATGTATTGTGTAGATAAAAGTTCTTTGTCAGATACCTGGTTGGCACATATTTTCTCACCATCTGTAGCTTGCTTTTCAAACTTTGAGAGACTTAATTTTGGTGAAGTCAATTTTGTCATTATTTTCTTTGATGGGTTCTGGTGTTAAAGTGAAGTGTCTGAGACTTGAAGTGTCTAGATCCTGGAGATTTTGTAATCATTTTCTAAAAGTTGTATAGTTCTGTATTTATATTTAAGTCTGTCATCCATTTTGAGTTATTTTTTGTGTAAAGCATGTGATTTTAGTTCACTTTTTTCTTTCACCCATGGATTTCCGCTTATTCCTGAATGTTTGCTGAAAATGCTATTATTTCTCTATTGAACTGTTTTTGCACTATTGTTAAAAATTAGTTGGCATATTTCTGTGCATTTATTTCCAATAAATATTTTGTGCCATTGATCTATGTGTCTATCCCTCTGCCAGTACCTCCCAATCTTAATTGCTGTGGCTATAGAATACGTGTTGACCTTGGGTAGACTCATTCCTCCCACTTTATTCTCTTTCAAGGTTTTAACAAGTGTAGAACATTTTTATTTCCATATAAATTCAAAAACAATCCTGTCTGTATCTACAAAAATCTTTGTTGGATTTTAATAAGAATTGCATTAAACCTGTATATCAGTTTGGGGAGAACTGACATATTTATTATGTTGATACTTCCAATAACATAAATACAGTGGGTCTCTCCGTTTATTTATATCTTTTTTGATTTCTTTCATCAGTGTCATGTGGTTTTCAGTATACACTATTGCACACATTTTATTAGAGTTACACCTAATTTCTCTTTTTTTAGAGTGATTGTACATGTTACTATATTTTTAATTTCTATATCCATGAGTTAATTGCTTTTACATAGAAATATAATGGATTAGTATATATTTTATCCTACAACTTGGCTGAACCACTTAATAGGCCTAGGACTTTGTAGATTCATTTGGATTTTCTCCATAGAAAATCATGTCATCTGCAAATAGAAACAGTTTTATTTCTTCCTTACTGATCTGCATAAATTTTATTTCCTTTTCTTGCCATATTGCGCCAACTATAATTTCCACACTATGTTGAATAAAAATAGTGAGAACAGATAACTTTGTCTTATTTCCAATTTAAGGTAATAGCAGTCTTTCACCAGTAATATTACTTGTAGATTTTCCATGGGTAATTGCTATCAATTTGAAGAAGTTTCTCTCTAGTCTTACTTGTTTTAGAGTTTTTATCATGAGTGAATTTTGGATTTTGTCAAGTGCTGGTTAGGCATCATTTGATAAATCATGTGACTTTTCTTCTTTAGCCAGTTAATGTGGTAGATTACTTTTATTTTTGAATATTGAAGCAGGCTTTTCTCCTTGGAATAAACACCACTAGGGCACGGAGTATAATTCTTCTTATGTGTTTGTGAATTTTATATGCTAATGTTTTACAAGTGTTTTTGAGTCTTTATCTATGAAGAATATTGGTCCATAGTTGTGGGGGGTTTTGTTTGTTGTTTTTGTACTATATTTGTCTGATTTGGTTTTAGGGTAATCCATAATCACAGCTGCACAAAATTAACTAGGGAGTTTATCCTTCTGTTTCTAGAATTGCTTTTAATTCTTCTTTAATCATTTGGTAGAATTCTTCAAAGAAATCACCTGGGCCTGGGGACTTCTTTAGAGTGAACTTTAAATGTAAATTCAGTAAGTGCCCACTGGAATCTCTGGGCAACTGGCTTCTTCTGTTACATCTCTAATATATGAGTCAAAAGGAATACCCAGGAAAATCAGCCTCGTGTCCTTCCCTGGGGTACACCTTCCAGAGAACCTTTTAATATAGATAGATAGATAGAGTGATAGATAGATAGGTAGATAGATAGATAGATAGATAGACAGACGATAGATAGATAGAGATAACCTATAAATATATATATCATAATGGCCAGCATTATTTGCTATATTTAGTGGGAAGAATAGGGAATAGCATGTCCGTTTAATCCTTCTGCAGGTCTTTGTAGCGTAGTTTTTAAGAGTCCTGGCTCTGGAATAATCATGGGTCTAAATTCTAGTTCTGATACACAGAAAATCTAGACCATTAGGCAAGCCCTCATCCAATGTTTCCCTAAGAGTCTTTGTCTTTAAAATAGAAATCACTATCGTGTCCACTTTATAGAGCTGTTATAAAGATCAAAGATTTCTGAAATGTGTAGGGCATATATTTAGCAACCAATAAACTTTGGCCACCATGAAAACAACTCTTTTCTGTATACTCAGAATATTTTTTACAAAAAAGCTAGTTATAGAAAAATGAAACTCACTATGTTGCACCTATTTAATTCTGAGTATCCTCCGTTCCTGAGATTTGGTTTCCACAAAGCCCTTGTTAACAGCCAGCTTTCCTTTGTCCCAGAAACCCCCTGGAGAGTGCACAGGCGCTGCGAGGGTCCTGCTGCGACACCGCCACCAGGATTTCAGGTTCTCAGCAACAGTTAGAAGCTGTACGTGTGTCGCTGTAGAGCTCTAGAACATTCCCTCTTCTTAACCTCCATAAACTCAGCACACAGTGCCATATGGTCTACATTTTACCCAATTTCCTACCTGAGCAAGTAGTTGCTCTTGGTCAGGGGACAGTATCTGTGTGTAAAAATGTGTGCACGCACACTTGTGTCTTTCTAAAAAAGCTTGTATTCCTTTTCACACACACACACACACACACACACACACACACACACACACACACAGTTGTTTATAATGAAAGTACCTTTCAGCTAAAATTCAAATGTTCACCTTTGAATGTAGGCATCTGACACGCTCCTCCAGTGTCTTGTTTATAATTTGTAGGCCTGTCACTTGTGAAAGCTGAGTGGTTGAGAAAACTGATCGAAACCTGGATCTTGAAAAATCGTCAACATAATAGCACTTTTATCAACACTTTATATGTCTCCTGCCTCTGCCTGGGAACTTAACAAACCCAAACTACTTTACTCCTCGACAAATCCTTCCCAGATTAGAAACAAGTGGTTTAGTTTAAAAGGCTTCTACTCTCCAAGCCAGTGCTCAGTAGTGTTAGTTTAGTTTCATTCTGCGTCTGAGAGGCAGTATGTTCAGCAGACAGTGAGCTGTTGGGCTCTCAGGCTGGTAGGAGGCATGACTGTGTTATGCTGAATGGGCTCTCCACTGTGTGCTGGAAGGCTCTGTGCCCGGGCATTACCCACGTGGCGCTGCAGTGACGAGGTTACATTTCCTTGCCAGATCTCCGTACGACCAGCATCACGGGTGACACGAGTCTGTACCCAGAAGCCGGAGGGTTTTCAGTGTGTTGAACGGCTTATGACACCACAAGCTAAAGTGCTACACCTCAGGTTCAGGCCGTGATCTTGTACGAGCTTTTGCTAGCTCCTTTTGTACCGGAAGGATTCATTTTAAGCTGATAAATCGTATAAAAGCTTAAAACAGTTTTACAATCAATTTGGTAATGTTGGAGAAACTAAGAAATAGTGATGTTTCAAGCTTTATTCTCTAAAGAAAGAGCTGCACATTACCTGCGTCTAAAACGAGAACCTCCCAGTGTGACTGAGAGAAATTAAAACTGTGATCTGAAATATAAATGATGCAGAGAAACTTAATTTTAAATAATATCAAAATCTCTAATAAAGATGCTTTTAAAAAAGGCAGGCTAATTAATTTTTGGGAAAAGGAAATTGAAGTATGATTTAGTATCAGCATTCAAATGCTAATTTAAATTGTACATATAATTTTTTCATTTCATACTTAATTTATGGTCATTGATGATTCACTTAAGTAGTTGTAAGCCACACTTTAAAATGTATGTACTACTTAATGTATGAAATACTCACATCAGAAATTCCATTTTATTCTCATCCTCACTGTAGAAAGTTTGGGCTCTGCAGGCCTGTGAATATGGAAAAGGCAAGTTGCAGATTGACTGCAACATGAAGCAGTTAAAAAAATTTTTTTAACGTTTATTTATTTTTGAGAGACAGAAACAGAGCACGAGTGGGGGAGGGGCAGAGAGAGAGGGGCCCAGAATCCAAATCAGGTTCCAGGCTCCAAGCTGTCGGCACAGAGCCAGACACGGGGCTCGAACCCATGAACCGTGAGATCATGACCTGAGCTCAAGTCGGACGCTTAACCGACTGAGCCACCCAGGCGCCTCACAACATGAAACACGTTGAAGACAAAACAGTGTGTCATTTTATAAGCTGACCCTGTGGGCCACGAGTGTGCTTTTCATTAACTGGAACGCTTGCATTAAGTGAAAATGTTTTGCATTGTAATTGATCTTCAACTTTGAAGCAGACGGTCTTCACACTATTGGTTATCAGATTATATTTAACTAAGAAGAAATAACCATTGGTTTTGTGTGATTACCCTCTAAATTACCTAAGACACATTATGATATATGACCAAGTGTCTAAATTGTTTAAGTAACTGAATTTGGAAGAATTCCTCAAAAAAATAGTTCGGCTGTACAGGGTGACTAAAAAGTATACTTTTTTATAGCCAACCAATTATGCACGATCTCATCAATGGAGTTACAAATAGAATTCTTTCTGTAGTTTAATTAGCTACGTAAGAAAACATATTGTGAGAGAAGAATGCTGATTTAATTTAATTTAAAATTTGTGAAGCTTATTTATTAATTTTGAGAAAGAAAGAGAGAGAGAATCCCAAGCAGGCTCTGTACTGACAGATGTGGGGCTGCATCTCACAAACCGTGGGATCATGACCTCAGCTAAAATTAAGAGTCAGGCGCTTAACCGCTTAACTGACCGAGCCATGAAGGTGCCCCAGCAGAATGCTGATTTTAAGTACAATTTGTGTAATTTGTTAGCTCTGTGGGTCAAGTTGAGGAAATTATTTAAGTGTCCTGGGGTCTTTTTTGTTGTTGTTGTAGTTGTTTAAATATATAAAGTGAGAATGTTAACATTTAGCTATGTTGGTGGTTATGCAAGTTAGGCTTATAAGATACCAGACTTGGTAAATACTCACATTAGTTAATATCTTACTGACATTTTATAACTGCAGGTGATCTGCCATGTTACTTAGGGAATCCCAGGCTAAGGTTTGTCTGGGAAATTTGTTTTCAGTGTAGAGACTTCATCTTTAGAACAGTTTTAGCTTCCAAGTAAAATTAGGAGGGCGGTATGGAGATTTCCCACACACCCCGTGACCCCGCTCAGGCACAGCCCCCCTTCCCCATCAGCATAGCCGGCTGGATTAGTGCATTTGTTACAAACGATGAATATACTTTGACACACCATCATCCAAAGTCCATACTGTGCATTAGGGTTCACTCTTGGTTTTGTACATTTGTACACAGAAAAATAATGCAATATGTTATGGCTAAATAGGAAATAAAAATAGAATTCTGAAAAATATATTGTACAAAAGAAGACAGGCAAGAATGAGATAAAGTAGAAGAAAAATGGAATAAAAGTCGGGGGGTACAGAAAACATATCATAAAATCATACACCTAAATCCACACATATAATTTCTTGGATTAAATTTCTTAGACCTTTAGATTAAAGGTCAATACAGTGATTGCATAATGCCATCCTGTGTGGAAACCACAGACACCCCACTCCTGTTATCTTCTAGTCATTGTCCACACAAAAGTGAATACTTTCCTGACATCTAATGGCATTTATCTTTTCTGTCTGTTTTAAAGCTTGATATGGTCAGCCTCTTACATTATGTACTCCTTTGTGTCTCATTTACGGTAGTTCCCTGTATCCATGGGGGATAGGTTCCAAGACCTCCAGTAGATGCCTGGGGCCACAAACTGTGTGGAATTCTACATAGATTATGGTTTCTGCTCTTCAGGTATCCCTATGATACGGTTTAGTTTATAAATTGTAAGAGGTATAGTAAGAGAACAACAATAATTAAGTAATTATAGCAATATACTATAATAAAACTCGTGTGAATGATTGACCACCAGTGACGGAAACGTGGATGGGGGACTGATGTATTTCAGTGTACGTTTTGCTTGTGACATCATATGCTGCTGGAAGTTACCACTCATTTGTTTCCTTTGCTGTATAGATAAATCTACTTTATGAGTAATCCAAATACACCATTCTTTCTCCTGTTAATAGGCGTTTTGGGGTTTGCCTCTAGAACTCTTGTGAATAGTGATGTTGTGAACATTCATAATATACATGCACGCACATCTGTTTTAAACACGTGTAAACATTAGAGTGGACCATGCACCCAGGAAGGATGCTGTTGCAGCGAGGGTGGGGACACGTTCACCCTGTAGTTAGTGCAGGTTTCCAAAGTGGCTTCATCAGTGTGGCTCTTGGCAGTAAAGGGCTCCTGAGCTGCAGCACATTGTTGTCAAAACTTGGTATTTACTGACTTCTCTACTTTGGTCATTCTGTTTTCCACGGGGTCAGGGGTGGGGGTGGGGAGGTGCGTTTTATTTCAGCTTTGTTCTGTATTTTCCTGATGCCTAATGAGGATAAGGATTTACATATATGTTCATATTGATGTCTAGCCCAGTACCATTTGTTACTAAGACCGTACTTTTTATTTCATTGAAGTGTCTCATTTTTTGTTCCTCAAGTGACCAACTACATGTGGCCCAAGAATGAATCCTCTCTGTACTTCCACTGATGGACGGTCTCTGTCCCTCCATCAGTCACATATCGGTCAATGTTAACAGATTTAACTTGGGCTTGATACCTGGTAGTCTGATTTATTCTTGTTCTACACAGAAATGTGTAGTTCTTTTTTATGCTATTAATAGACCCTTTGTTTATTCACATGGATTTTAGGAACAAAGTTGTATGTTCACAAACAAATACAGTCACACACTACAGAACTTTATTTGGCTTTCTCAAAGTATATAATTTGAGGGAGGGGAATAATATCCCCACTGTCCATGATCATAGTGTCTACCTTTTTTAGTTTATTCTTTCAACAATTTCTTTAAATAATATTTTTTTCACATTTTTATGTATGAGATAAAGGACATGTTTGTTAGGTTTATTCCTAAATATGTGATAGTTTCAATGTTGTTGTAAGTAGTATTCTCTTTAAATGTTCATTTTTTCCTTTGAAATCATGATGATAGACATCCTTTTTTGTTCCTGTTCTGAGGAAGAATTTCTTCATTATTTCACTGTCTAGTATAGGTTTTCTATAGATGTTTATAGATAAACTTTTACCATATTAACAACGTATTATTATTCCTGCTTTGTCAATTTAGAACTTTGTCAAATCCATTTTTGGGACCTAAGTGATTAATGTTTCTTTTTTTTACTAATGTTGCGTCACAAAGATTAACTTTTTGATGTCAAACCACTTGTACAATAATATTCATTTGGTCATGATTCATTAACTTTTTTGTATTTAGTGGAATCAATATTTTTAAACTTCATACAAGATAGGATTTTCCATCTATATTCATGAGAAATACTGTCCCATAATTTATGACTTTTATAATGTTTGTGATGTATTTGTTTCATTTTGTCGGACTTGTCTCCCTGAAAGTCAACATTTATAACACAAAAAGTTGCATTAAGTTAATAGCAGACAAAACTTGAACACACACTTTGAAAAATAATTATATAAAAATACAAAAGTCAGCAATCAGCACCTGAAAATGTGCGGAACGTCCTTCCCATCACAGATTTGCAAGTTAAGCTGCAGTAAGATGGCCGGTCCCACTCCCTGGTGGAGATTGGTCAGGGACCAGACAGAAGAGCGTTTGGCATTCCTGTTTCAGTTTCCCTCTCGGGCTTTTCCTCTGACTTGGTCCTCAGGCCCAGCCTCTGGTGAGCTCTGTGACGAGACTCTCAGGCCATGTTTTTCAGAGGCTTGGCCTTAACTCTGCAGCGTCCAGTCCACCTGTTTTCCCAACTCATTACATGACCGATGGGCAACCCCACTCCAAGTCTAAGCCTCCACAGTGCCCAGGGTGGATGGGAGCACACCAGCCCAGTGATAGATTCCCAGTGTTCCTCTAAAGGCTTCTGGCCTCTTTGGAATTTCTCTCCTCTTAAACACCATCCTTTCTGGAATTGTCTGGTGCTTCTGAATAGATGTCTGTAGTTTAAAGGGGGGGGTTTGGTCTTCCAGGCAGTATTCAGTCCTACCAAGTACTGCCTGGGGGCATCATTTATTCACAGTATATGTATATTTAAAAAAATTTTAATGTTTTTATTTCTGAGAGAAAGAGAGGGAAAGAGAAAGAGAGAGAGAGGGCACGAATGAGGGAGGGGCAGAGAGAGAGAGAGAGAGACAGAGACAGAGACAGACACAGAATCTGAAGCAGGGTCCAGGCTCTGAGCTGTCAGCACAGAGCCTGACGTGGGGCTCAAATCTGCGAACTGTGAGATCATGACCTGAGCTGAAGTCGGATGTTTGACTGAGCCACCCACGCACCACTACAGTATATATTTTTAATATAAACATTTTTTTTAGTAGGATAACCTAGCAAAGCTGAAAAAGTGTAGATACCCTCTGAACCTGACCCTGTGTCAGGCCACAGGGGTGCAGTACTGATCTGGATATGACATTCTGATCTTCATGAACCTTTTCTTTTATGAAAGACAAAGACATAACCCAGTCAGTCACAAAACAAATAGTTCATAAAAATGAAAGTAAATATTCTGACCTGGAAAATATCTCCAAATTATTCACCAGATTATGTCTCACCTGTCAACCACATTACCTCCTTCTCCCAGAGGAAATTTCAAACCAGACAATTTCAAGGTATAAAGAATTTTTCAGCTAATATTAATAACTTCAAAAAATAACACCGGACAAGAATGTTAAAACGGTTTTGTGTGTGTTTCTAGCATGTGCTGAAGTTCAATGCTGTGCATGAGAAACCGCTTCTTCCTTCAAGTGTGTGCAACAAGCAGATGGAGTAATTCAATTATTAGCAGGTGGCACAACAGGTAAGAAATGAGGAAAATTTCAGGGCTATTGAACGCTAGGGAGCAACATACAACCTGGCACACAGGGAGTCAGCCGTGAAGTTCTCGTTAGTTCTGACGAGGACGTGTGGCCAATCTGGAATTTTCGCACAGAATCAGCACGAAGCTGTGTAGCGCAGGTGTTTAATTGTCACCGGATCCAACATCTGATCTGAGTGGAGTAAAACACCACAGAACGAAAGCCTCTCGTTCGGAAAAAAACAAAAAGTTTTGGAAAACAACATTATGTTAACTTAGAGAAATTTAAGAAATTTTGAAGAGTCTATTGAGCAAAACTCATTTCAGTCTCAATAAATCTTATGTATAGATCTGTGTTTTTGTATGCTTAGCAGCAATATGTTAAAATATTTAAAATTTTATGATGTCAGTATTTTTTGTGTGCAGTTCACTTTTCACTACCATTAATTTTACTCAAATGTATTTGATAGACTAAAGCTCGTTTTCTGGTATCCAAGCGCTAAAACTTTCTTCACTAGTACGATTGGAAAAATGTCCCCGTATGCTAGAAGAGCATCAGGACACGAGGGTGTGTTTGTGAGTTGTGTCCCATTCCAGCGAGGCAGCATCTGCCTTATCTTGTGTCACACGACATCACGGGAGTGCAGCGTTGAACACCTGTAGGCTGCCTTCCGCTGGTCTCCCTTCTCTACGCATTTTGCTGTTTTTGTATATAAGACTTGCAGAGATCACCAAAAAACTTGACATCGTGTCTCGGCAACCCCAGAATGTGATTTTATTCCGTTTGTATTTTACGAGATACTGGAGAGCTATGTCCCGGTCACTTCCTTACTGCTTCTGAATTGACCACTTATATGGTTGTGGGTATGAAAGTTTGCTTTTAGTATTTACACTCTTTCAGTGCTGGTTGTCCTCATTTGTCTGGGAAGTTATATTTACGTATGATTTGCTATTTTTTTAAAAAAAACAAGTGTTCACCTGTTTGAAAACATCATATTCATTTGAAGATGAGAAAATTGGCGTTGAGAATGTGTAAATTAATCTGTGGATTAACAGTCAAATGTATGTTGGAGCAACTGGATGGCGCAATCAGTTAAGCGTCTGACTCTTGATCTCGGCTCAGGTCATAATCTCACAGTTGGTGAGTTCAGCCCCGCTTCGGGCTCTGTGCCGATGGTGTGGAGCCTGCTTGGGATTCTGTCTCTCCTTCTCTCTGCCTGTCCCTCACTTGTGCTCTCTCTCTCAAAATGAATAAGTAACCTTAAAAAAAAAGTCAAATGTATGTTTATCCAAGATAAAAATTCCTGTTACTCTGCACTGTGTGATTAAATGATATCTGTAGTTCTGCAGACATGATTTTGGAATCCTTCTGTGTCCTCTTATGCTGCGTGCTGTCGTGAGCAGGCCCTTTGACTTCTGAACACCTGATATCTGATAGGTAATAGAAATAGTGTTTTCAGGATAAAAAAGGATGACCTGTGTTTGGAATTTAAGAGCTCAACAAATATCAAGTCTTCTTGTATTTCTCGTACTTTTGCAAACAAAAAATCAGGTGGGTACAGTGCACAACATAAACCATTCCAGTGTTCTCATATCGTGGGTGTGATCTGTGACATCTGTGTTGGGGGTTGGGAACTTCATATATGAGAAATACCCCCATAAGGGACAGTGGACTCTGAACTGGAATATAAGACATGTTACCCTAGAAAGGATGCTGTTTATAGGAAGAGAAGACATTAAAAGCTACCATTGTATAGATCCTAAAAAGATAAATAAATCTCTGCTATTTTGGCTCTTCTATTTAAAGAAGAAAAGGTGTAGAATAGGGGAGGGAAAGGGGGAGAAAAAGTTACAGAGAGGGAAGGAGGCAAACCATGAGAGACTCTTAAAAACTGAGAATAAACTGAGGGTTGATAGGGGGTGGGAGGGAGGGCAAAGTGGGTGATGGGCATTGAGGAGGGCACCTGTTGGGATGAGCACTGGGTGTTGTGTGGAAACCAATTTGACAATAAATTTCATATGAAAAAAAAAGAAAAGGTAGAATAAATACGTTTAAAGTCTATCTTCAGATGGAACCACTGTTTTTGAGGACAGTCTATGCTTCTCCCTCTGTAGGAGCCATTTTCCTTTGCACCTTGAGTTCAAGCACTAGGTTTGCAATTAATGAATGAAAATGCAGCTTTGCATTAACGTGAGAGTGCACGGATGTAGTGGTACAGTTTCTTAGAAAGGATATATCATTTTACTATTTTAAATAAATATTGGAAAAGAAATGTTCTATGTCTGTGATTCTCATATGCAGTAAAGACAGATGCTTTGTCTCAAAAAACATATATCCCATTTGATTTTTTTTTTGTTTGTTTTTATATTTCTAATCCTAACATTAGTTTTTAAAATAAAGGCGTTTTTTGATTCAGTCACACTCTATGTTAGGAACTCGTTAAAACAGCTAGGTATGTTTACAAACACGTACACAAGGAAGTGGAAGAAAGACAATTCCCAAAAAAATATTTTATGAAAAATTCTCTTCCATCATTACTACGAGTCTGTGGTACTCATTTTTCCAGACTCTCGGTATTTCTGACAGGCTGCTTCTGTTGTCATTAAGAGTTTTCCAGGAGCGTGAAACCAAGCTCGTATATCCTGGTGCACACGGTGTAGTAGGCGCGCACGTCGTCGGGCACAGGTGTCTGTGCGAGCGCGCGAGTCACTCGTAAAGCGCTCCTGAGTTTGGCCTGTTTTGTACCTTCCACCCTCAGCACGAAGATTTCGACAGCCCTTGCTTTCTCAGGACTTTCAAACCTTCCATCGGTTCGGGACAGTCATGAAGTCCAGTCCTCAAGTTCGGCTTTATTTCCAGTAGGGAGATTAACCCAAGCAGCCTGGTGCTTAGCCGGGCGCACATTCGGGGTGGACGCCCGGGTGCGGAGGCGGTCGGCAACGGCTACGTACTCCGGCCGCCGTACTGCATGCGGTCAAGAAAATGATCATCGTCCAGGCGCCGGGGTGGCTCAGTCCGCTGAGCGGCCGACTTCGGCCCGGGTCCCGATCTCACAGCTCATGAGTTCGAGCCCCACGTTGGGCTCTGTGCCGACCACGTGGAGCCTGCTTAGGATCTTGTCTCCCTCTACCTCTGCCCCTCCCCCGCTTGTGCTTTCTCTCTCTCTCAAAAATAGATAAATACGTTAGTAAATAAATAAAAAAAAATAATCCTTGTCAAGGAAAATGTGAATATGCATTTTTAGAATAAAAATATTTCCACTGTGTACATTTCTTTAATGAAATGTTATTTTTATCTTGTCCTTTTTTTCTTTTTGACTTTGAAATAATATAGATTGGCTAAAATTTCTTTCATAATGTGGTGTGAGTTTCATAATTTGTCCATTCGAATGTGTTTATGTCAGTCTCAATCTTTCTCTCCCTCACTATCTCTCTCTCTCCCCCTCTCCCTCTGTCTCTATTTCCCTCTCTATCTCTATCCCTCTGTTTCTGTCTCCCTTTGTCTCTCCCTGTCTGTCTTTTCTCTTTCCCTCTCCCTGTCTCTCTCCCTCTGTCTCTGTCTCTCATCCTCTGTCTCTGTTTCCCTCTCTGTCTCTCTCCTTCCCTGTCTCTCCCCCCACCCCCCGACTCTCTCTCTGTCCCTCCCACCGCCCCCTCCTTCTCATTCTCTCCATTTCCTTCTTTTGATGTTTTTCTCTGCTTTCTCCCTTCTGGTTTATCTTTCCCTCTAGTGTTTCTTTGAACAGAGCGAGCCAAGAACTTGGCAGGAGAATACCCTGAAGGGAAGGAGGGATGCTTGTATGTGTTTTCATCCCATCCTTTGCATTTAAAATGGAAGATCAAATCAGTGGTTTTAACAGAATTGGTGATATTATAAAACATAGTTGTGGATTGATTTCCGTTCTGTAAAAATTCCCACTAATACACCGTAGAGACTGATTGCCATTGTGTTCTTGTAAAGTAACGTATTTTCTGCAGTTGAGGCTC
Source organism: Lynx canadensis (assembly GCF_007474595.2). NCBI lineage: Eukaryota > Metazoa > Chordata > Mammalia > Carnivora > Felidae > Lynx > Lynx canadensis. The sequence continues at coordinate 85,322,583 of NC_044313.2, read as the reverse complement.
TTTTCTTCCCTGATAGCGGCAGCTTCCGTCAGTGCCTGGGCAGGCATGTGTCTCTGCGGTCCCCCAGTCCCCGGGGAGCAGTGTCTGGTTTACCACCAGGTCTCCAGGGCAATGCAGGTGAGCTCTTTCTGGCTTGTTCCAGATTTCCTGAAAGGCACCTCAGCACTGTGACTGTAGACCAGGAACATGTGTGTCTGACCTGATCGGTAGTGATTCACCTGGAAGGATCCCAGCACATGTAGCCAGCCCCACGACCATCCAGTTAGAGTTTCCACCCAGTGACTTAGTCCCTTGAATTTCTGTCCTTGACCCTGAATATAATACTGGGGAATGCTTGAGGAAGAAACCCTGAGGAATTCTGGAGGATCGCAAGCACACGAGGCAAGTTACTGCCTTTTACTTCCTACTGCAGTTCAGTTCCACTTTGCCTTTGCGTTCCTGTGACAAGAGTTTGAATCCTTGTGAAGTCTGCATTCCTGATGCACTTACGTGTCGGAAACTGGCCTTCTATTTATGCTATGGTTCTGTTCCCAACGCGGACTGTTTACTGCGTTCTGGCTGTGGGCACCTGCCACCTGGTGGGATGGGTTACTAGTTGACTCCCCAGCATGTGCTGAGACACGTTCTGTGATTTCAAGGTGCCCGATGGCTTTTTCTGCCCAGCAGAGGCTTAGCTGTTTATATGCATGCATATGTGGGTGTATTTGCTGGGCTTCTTGGGTTTTGGTTTTGGCGTGCACAAATACCATTTACGAGAGGGGTCCGGGTCACGGACGGTGACCTTCCGTCTCGCAGGTGCCTTCAGGAGGGGGGGAGATGACGTACTCAGTCTGTCCGATGTTCATTCCTGAATAGTAAATAGGTACAGGCTCTGAGGGCTGAGCGCGCCCCGGGGCCGGGGGTGTGGGGGTCCAGGTGAGGGTGCCCCAGGTCGGGGGGTGCAGGTAAGGGCACCCCAGGTCCGAGGTGGCGGGTGAGCTTATACCGGATCCGGGGTCCGGGTGAGTGCACCCTGGGGCCGCAGGTGTAGGGGTGCAGGGGTTCGGGTGAGGGCGCCCCGGGTCCGGGGGTCAGAGGTGATGTGAGGAGCAGGGGTGCTGGCTCCTTGCCCCTGTGAGCCACACCCTGCGTGGCCAACATGCAGACAGATGGTAAGGATTCATCTTGGTCCGCCCTTACCGCCATCCCAGTAGCCGCACGGCAGATGGTCTCCTTCCCCGAGACACTGTCATGAGGACAAAGTGTCACTGGAGGTTGAAAACCGAGGGGAGGGCGGGGAGGGGGACTCCAGTATATCCTTGCCTTCAGGCCGGTGAGCCGTTCTTCTCCTCCCCTTAGGAGAGGACAGCTCCGTGTGCCAACTCCAGGCCCCCAGGAGCTGGGGCTGGTGTTTGTTCACAGGTGTGCAAGCAAGCTCTTGGCCCATTAAGCCGCTCTAGAAAGATCTGAAAGAGTTTGGGTCCCAGTTTAAGAATTAGTCATTTGACTGGAAGTCTCTGTCACATGTAAACTGGAAATGGAATTATACTTACCCCACATACCAAACTTGGCGAGTAATGTTCTCAGGTGTCCTCCAAAGAAAAAAAATGGCAAATACATCACTTTTAAATTTAAAAACCAGGTTCATTAGGAAAAGTAACTGAATACATATTTCTGTATAATGTCAGATTACAATTTTTTATTTCAATTTTTCCAATTGATTTTTTTAGCTGGTCGTATCTAGTCAGAGCAGGTCAGCCACTTTGCTACTATGGTTGTGTACTGCATCTGAGGCCAGTATGACCAACCACGTTAAATCTAGTCTGTATTTCTGCTTAAATTACAGTAATTTACTTAGAGGATCATGTTTCATCCTAGGCTGTCTTAAAATTCCTATGTGATACAATCCTCAGCCGATAGATAATTTCCTGTTGATAGATGAACCACATTTATGTGCAGTAGTGATAATTCCACGGAATCAATTTGAAATACACCATTTTTCCAAGCTGTCATTAAAGAAATGAGGATTCAATATTAAGTCATTTTTTTCAAAACATAATTTTAAATAAGAAGCCTCATGGAAATCAAATTTTCTGTGCCCCAGCCCTGGTTGTAGCGTAAGCGGTGAATGTTACCGAAGCCTCCGAGGTCTTTGTGTTAAATTGCTATTTACCTCCTTCTCCACCAAGCATTGACAGATACATCAATGAATTTCATAGGAAAAATGCAAAATGACATTATTTTATATCCACATTTTGTTAGTGCATACACGAATCTGCTTTTTCACAAGAAAAACCAAGGACAACGGAAAAAGAGCAGCTCCGTCTTCTGATGCCGTGTGTAAGTTATCTTGGATCCGTGGACACTCAGGGCCTCCTACTTGACATGTCTGCCCGTTCCGTCGCACAGGAAAGCTGAATCCAGTCTGCGGGGAGGAGGAGTAGATCGTGAGATACAACTCCACGAGGCAGACTGAGCATGGCAGGAAATAGGAAGCAGGAGGCCGTGGGACGCACACCCCACACATACACACGGCACGGTAGTCATCTTACCAGTTGTCAACTGAATTTCACAGGGAACAAATAACTTCCAACTGTTGAGAGTTCTGCCGAAGCATGTACATCTTAACGTGGAAGAGACTAAAATGTTACCAGCTTATCTCTAAAGCTCATTCTCTTTTGAGTGCACCCAAAACACGTGTGTGTGTGTGTGTGTGTGTGTGTGTGTGTGTATTTTATATATTCATGTGACTGTTCCCTTAAAGAATGGCAACAGTGTATGCCTTTCACTGATAACAGTTGTGTAAACTAAGAATTAAGGTTTAGTGGACTCGAATCTCATCAAACACCCATCAAAAACTGGCCTGAGAGCAAACTTCTCATGGTTTCATTCCAATCTAAACATACTGGAGGAGTATCTTCAAGATTTTTAGGAATAATATTTCTTCACCCGAAATTATCTAGCCAGACTGGACTCCATGAACAATTAGGGATAAAGACATATCAAAGGCCTACCACACCCAGAAACTCAGAAGGCTTTTGAGATACTTTCTTTAGAAAGAAGAAGTAAATGTAGGAGAAAGAAGTATAAAACGTGCTAATTCATGCAGAGCGAAGATAGTGGTAAATGCGAGTAAATCTGAACAAATCATGACTTAAAATAGTAATCCTAAATATGTTTGAAGTATTTAGATATAAACTGGAATTAAAATCCAAGCTGGAGAAGGCCTGGATGTGACCATGGCTGAAGCAACTTTGAGCCATAGGGAGATTTGGAAGCCTGCCAGCCTAAACCGCCTCTCCGGAGACCTGCCCATAGTCTCTGTAACACCGTTCCCAGCCCATTTCTCTGACGGTTATGTCGGAGTTTGAATGGCTTACCAGTTAGCTAAGAGAGAAAGTTATCCGTTTAAGAACTTAAGTAAGGGGGCGCCAGTGACTGGGTGGGTTGGACGTCTGACTCTTCATTTTGGCTCAGGTCGTGATCCTGGGGTCCTGAGATCAAGCCCTGTGTTGGTGTATTGGGCTCTGTGCTGAGTGTGGAGCCTGCCTGGGATTCTCTCTCCCTCCCTCTCTCTCTCTTTCTAAAATAAAATTTGAAAACAAAAAGAACCTAAGTAATCTATGTAATAAGGTTAATAAGAGTAAAAACTTAAGTGAGGCTCACATTATGTAGGTACTAAAATTCATGAAGGTTAGCACAAGTTTAGCTATGTTGAATTCTGTTATTGATAATTAACGTAGGATTACTGATGATTATTGATAAATAATGGAGAAGTAATGAAACCTTCACTGACTCTTATAACTGGCATCTTTATTCCTGTTTTGAATATCTTACGTTTTTGTGAAAACTAAGGTAATGTCTATAGATACATCTTACACTGCATAATGGAATGTATTAAGTGCTCAGTAAGTACGGAGAATGATACTGAAAAGTAGGGGAAGAATTCAGACTTCTCAAGAATGTAGTTATCTCCTCTTCCTCATTTTCTCCTCCTCCCCTTTTTCTTTATACATTATTACCTGATTTGAGATTTCTTCTGACCTGCCATAAGAGAAGTGTAAATTTTCTATTTCCGGCATTTGGATTAAGAATATCGAGTTGCGTGACTAACAGGCCATATGAAGTCATGATTATTATTGACGATTTTTATCCCCCGGCTGAAATCAAGGGAAAGCCAGCAGCTGTGTTCATTCAATGACCGTACTCACGAGGCACCCTTGCTGACGTTGTCATAGGATCGGAGAGCTGCGCCACTGAGAGGTCACCATCTCATTTGGATGTGTTTCAAGCACGTGCCGGTTAGATCCCTCCTTTGTGAAGGGTGAGGGTACGGCAAATACATTTTGATGCTCAGTCTAACATGTTAACACATAGCTATAAAATAACTCTTACGGAAATAGATCTTTTATTTCAAAAGAGACAAAGTTAAGAGATAGTGTTTTATGTTTCAGAAGGAATATCAGAAAGGAATAGTAAGGAATTAGGTGGTGGGTTCCAAGATTCTTACTTTGAAGAGAAGACAAGAACTTGGAAGGTTGTTTCCCTGACTGGTAATAAACATCACAGCGTCCTATCCTGGATCTTGCCGTGATGGGACACATCGAGAGGCAGCTACTCCCAGCTGATGTGTTAGTCCTGCTAGAGGACGCCTGCTTTGATGTATTATTCCCAGCCTGGGGAGTGAATAATTAGAGCTAGGAGAGAAGATCATTTAGACAGTGTTACTGTTTTGAGTCTAATTTATTGCCCCGATACAGATGTATTTCCGCAGCTTTTGCCACACGGATTTATGGTTCTTCCCGCTGAATCTGTTGTGATTTGCTTTCACCAGTAAAAAAAGGCCTAAGTGGGGTGCCTGGGTGGCTCAGTGGGTTAAGCGTCTGACTCCCTTGATTTGGCTCAGGTCATGATCTCACGGTTCATGAGTTTGAGCCCTGCTTAGGGCTCTGTGCTGACAGTGCAGAGCCTGCTTAAACTTCTGTCTCTCTCTCTCTCTCTGCCCCTCCTCTGCTCTCTCTCTCTCTCTCTCTCTCTCTCAAAATAAATAAATAAAAATTTAAAAAGAAACAAGGCATAAATGACAGTGTGCTGGTTGTGAGCCTAGGTCTTAAAAAGCTTTGAGTTTTTCTGCTTTCTCCCTCGTATCTCTGTCACCAACCTGAGCAAGCGTGCAGAGGTCAGCCTGCTGCTTACAGGGCCCGTAATGTCCCATCTTGTAACTTGTCCATTTCCCTTGCTGGGCATGCCTGTTGCTAACAGAAGCAAAGGCGTGTGGGCCAGATTTGGTTGTGTATGCCCTTAGGCATTGTCCCAGTGCTGGTTCACTGTTCTAAGTGTTAGTGAATACACTGAAGTAAATAAAAATGTAATATATATAATCATCATCTAATGTCAATAATTTTGTAGTTATGCCCAACTTTAAGAAAACTTGATAAAGAGAGACCATCACCTTGTAGAAGAAAAGGTAGAGTTCAGTACAGCTTCTTTAGTTGATTGACATGTAGGAGAATTCTAAGCAGTCTGACCCAAAATTTCTTAACATGTGATTGATGCTGTATACTTTGTGCTTAAAAAAAATCCCTAAGGATGGAGAGATGTCATCATAATTACCATTAGCGAATCAGTATAGATTTTATTTTATCAGTTACATAATGCATCAAAAATGCTATATTGTTCTACGGATCTCCCAAACTCCATCATCTTAATTTTGGCTTTCCGTGTTTTAGCAGTTTATCCGCCACCACAACATAACGAGCAGAACATGATGGTCATTTGTGAGTTGAGGCTTTTATATTCTCGGTTGTTAGATGATAGGCCCCCAAACGCATCATAGCACGAACCTGAAATAATTTTAGGTCTCCCGTCTGTTTGGCTGACTTTGAAATTGTTGTGGAAAGTTGAAATTACTTGTAGAAAGTTGAAATTACTTGTGGAAAGTATTTTAGTTTGACTTACTGGTATGCTCGACATGGATGAAGGTGTTGCACGTGAATGGTAAGTAACTAAAGCGCATAAAGGTGTTTGAGGAAATGTTACCAAGTTCAGTTTGGACGATGCCGCTAGAGCTTTGTCCTTTCCTCATTTTCGGTCAGGCCTGGCACTTCTCAGTGTTGCTCACACCAGCTGCTGGTGCAACGTCTCCTGGTGAGTCAGTGGGGCACTGATTGTGTTCACTCTGAACACCCTTGTTTCTGGAAATGCCCAAATTACTTGGGAACTGTATTAGGCAATTATCTGGGAATTATGAGAAGATTATTTCTTGCTATGTCTTTAAAAAGATTACAGTTAGTCTTCTGCAATGATCTCGAGCAGTGTTTTCGTCTTATTATTTTGTCTATCGTCTAACAAAGTACTTGAAGTCTAGCAGCCACCAGACACGCTTTTGTTAAATAAATGGAAAATGATCACATTTGTATACTATTTCTGAAACAACACTCTAAGGACTAGTTAAGATCCCTTTTATTGCATCAATATTTTGAAAATGATTGGGAAGTAATAGAGACTGTTGTAACTCAGACCGACTTTAACTTTTTATTTACTGCCTCAGTCTCCTATAAAGGAACAGTATATCAAACATGTCAGTCACATTGATTTCGTGTTTCATGGAAAATTCAGTGAATTTTATTTGGGTTATGATATGAATTTATGTCTTTGACCTGCCACCTTCTTCAAGGTTAGGGTTACGGTTACCACGGAAACAACTTCTCTTGAGTATGTGCCAACCCTACAACTGTACCCAAAATGGTTCTGCACATAATCCTTAAGTTTAAAGTAAGGGAGAAATTCTCAATGGGTGTGTACAGTGTGGATTCTACATTCTGCTTCATATGCTACAGAGGTTGAGTTCTTGAAGTTTAGATCTGTTACAAAATGCCCCCTAACGTTTGCCTTCTGTTATCTGAAGGGGAGATTATTAAGCAGTCATTGGTGTGTATGATGACTGTTTTGGTTTTTTTAATGTTTCACATTAACAGTTACCAAAATTTGTGACATTATTTCATATTGCTCATAGAATATATTTAGGTCATAGATAAGTTATTAGAAATACTCTTTCTTCTAAAACTCTTCAAGTTGTAATAGTGGTGTTATATTTACCCATCCGTCTTTTCTTTGCCAAGTTATATAATTCTCCTAGACTTCATCACATACTTCAGCACAAAATCATGTAATTGGTTGTCTTGGATCATGTCGCTGCAAGCAGACGCCGAGGTGAAGTTACATCTGAGAACAATCTGTTCAGAAGGTAATTCCCAGGAGAGGCTGGTAAGGGACCGTGAGAAGCAGGATAACAAAGAGGAAGAAGAAAAGCAAAGGTGTTGTTTCACACGGAGTTCCAGTCTTGGCTCAGTTTTGAAGAAGCTCTGAAAGTATTCCGACTCTAGAGTTTATTCTGGCTTGAAGAATGAAGCCAGATTTTCATAGTCTCCCATCAGTCGGGGACTGACTATGAGCAGCAATCCTAGCTCTCAGTGCCTTTCTAGGCATTTATTCCAAGTGGTTCTACTTGTCCAAGATTGCCTCCTGATACGTTTTGGACGTGTGGGCGATTAGGAAAGGAGCCAGCAGAAGGTGTCACGAGACCTGCACAACCAGGAAAAGGAGTGTGAAGGGATCTGGTGCAAACACTAACACCTTTCATGGTAGTTGATCCCTTCCGCTGATCGACTCCACTTCGCAAATTAAGTTTGCTCCAGTCAGTCCCAGAATCCACGTGACTGCTGTGAGTTACAATTTAGTGTAAAACCCGCAACAGGAAATTTAGTGTAAGATGAGCTCGAGCTCTTGCTACTGCAGAGGGTCTCGAGATTCTGACCGTTGGTCCTCATCTCTTTCCCTGCTATCCGTTCTGCAGTCTCCTTGTGTTGAGTTAGCATCTCTTCAGCTCTAGGTGGCTTGTGCTGGTGGAGAGACGACCCCGATCTTTATCCCTGAAGGGCTCTGGTTGAAGCTTTTCAGCCCGTGCATGAAGCACTAAGAGACACCAGACACTGAGTCATTGACAGGCACATGTCTCCCTAACCCTACTGTGGGATAGCAAGTCTAACTCTTCCTAAGGGTCACCGCCAATCACTCCTCCAGTGAGAATAACTCACTTCTTTCCTAGCTCATCTGAAGCAAGGGGAGCACCACTCCCTCCAAATATCAGAATGTAGCTGTAACTTTATGTTTAGTGGGGATTTTAACTTCTTCTTAGATGGAGGTCACCCTGCATATTCATTTTTTGATGAAATTACTGAGGCTTTGCCCAATAGTATCTTCCCACAAGCACGAAGTTAAACCTTCTCTGATAAAAACAGACAAATGGCAGCTTTTTTTGTTGCTTGTTTATTTTTTTTTATTTTGTTTTATTTTGTATTTTTTAAAATTTACATTCATGTTAGTTAGCATCTAGTGCAACGATGATTTCAGGAGTAGATCCCTTAGAGCCCCTCACCCATTGAGTCCATCCCCCCTCCCACAACCCCTCCAGTAACCCTCAGTTTGTTCTCCATATTTATGAGTCTCTTCTGTTTTGTCCCTCTCCCTGTTATACACAATATTATTTTTGTTGCCCTTCCCTTATGTTCATCTGTTTTGTCTCTTAAAGTCCTCATACGAGTGAAGTCATATGATTTTTGTCTTTCTCTGACTGACTGATTTCATGTAGCATAATACCCTCCAGTTCCATCCATATGGTTGCAAATGGCAAGATTTCATTCTTTTTGATTGCCAAGTAATACTCCATTGTATCTATGTACCACATATTCTTTATCCATTCATCCATCGAGGGACATTTGGGCTCTTTTCATACTTTGGCTTTTCTCAATAGTGCCGCTATAAACATGGGGGTTCTTGTGTCCCTTCAAAACAGCACACCTGCATCTCATGGATAAATGCCTCGTAGTGCAATTGCTGGGTCATAGGGGAGTTCTATTTTTAGTTTTTTGAGGAACCTCCAAAACGCTTTCCAGAGTGGCTGCCCCAGCTTGCATTCCCAGACAAATGGCAACTTTTAAGAAAACACATACCATACACACGTACACACACACGTGCACATGCACACACACACATGCAGACTTTGAAGTCTCAGAAGAAGAGAAGAGAAGCAATATTTGAAAAGACAGTGTCCATAGATTTTTAAGAACTGGTGAAAGTTACAGAGAAAGAAGGACTTATGTAAATACCAAGAAGAATAAATACAAATAAATAAAGACAAAGAAAACCACAGTTGGGATCTTTATAATACAATTATGAATATGAAACGTTAAAGAGAAAATCTTCAAAGTAGCCAGTGGGTGGAAATAGAGGTAAACTCAATACTTTCAAAGAGCAACAATTAAAAGATAGCATATTTCTTTTTTTTATAAAAAAATTTTTTTTTCAACGTTTATTTATTTTTGGGACAGAGAGAGACAGAGCATGAACAGGGGAGGGGCAGAGAGAGAGGGAGACACAGAATCGGAAACAGGCTCCAGGCTCCAGGCTCTGAGCCATCAACCCAGAGCCTGACGCAGGGCTCGAACTCACAGACCGCGAGATCGTGACCTGGCTGAAGTCGGACGCTTAACCGACTGCGCCACCCAGGCGCCCCATAAAAGATAGCATATTTCTTAAAGAATAAAATTAAAAAGAAAATGGAAAGGCATCTTCAAAAATCTGTCAGAAGATAATGCTCCACCTAAAATCTTGCACCCATAGGAAACATACTTTAAAAATGAAGAAAAAAATGAAGTTTTAATTTTTTTACTGCCTTAAAATATAATAACGTTTGACATTTTCATTGTTTTGAAAGTGTATTAGTAGCATTAATTACTTTCAAAATATTGTGCAAGTATAGCTACTCTGTATGTCCAAAATATTGTCATCACCCCGAAGAGAAGCTCTGCATCTGTTAAACGTGACTTACCCTTTTCCACCCCTATCCCTAGGTACCAACAGTCCACTTCATATCTCTATAGATTTTCCTATTCTAGACATTTCAAATCAATGGAATTTAAAAGCATAGGATTGCTTATGGCAAACTTCTTTCACTTAGCAAGTGAACAAGGTTCATCTTGACATAGATAGCATATATCAGAAGTTTATTTACTTTTATATCTAAATGGTACCCTACTGTATGAATACACTACATTTTGTTTCTTCAACTATTGTTAGACACTCCGTTCACTTCTTTCTTTGGCTGTTCCGAATACTGCTGCAGTGAGCATTATCATAGAAGTCTTCGTTTGAAAATTTTCAACTCCCAGGTAATGCCAAACTTTATCCCACAGCAGCTGCACCATTTTACACTCCTACCAGTGATGTATAAACGTTCCAATTTCCCTACATCCTCATTAATACTTGTTGTTTAACCCTCCTCTTTTTCTGTTTATCTATCCAGGTAGTTGCGAAGTGATATTTCAGTGTGGTTTCTTTTTGGATTTCCTTCATGACTAACGATGCTGAGGATTATTTTGTATGCCGAATGACAATTTGTATGTTTTCTTTCTATTCAAATCTTTTGCTCATCTTATAATTGTTTTGTCTGTTTCCTGATGAATTTAAAATAAATGTATTAAATATTCTCCAAGAGCTGAAGGTAAACAAGAGTAAACAACTATAAGAAATCGGGAAAATTGCGTATGATTAAAATGTGACTATCAGGAAAGGGATGAAATTTTTAAAAGCACCAAAAAGAAATTCTTGAGCTGGAAAGTACAGTAACTGAAAGGAAAAATTCTCTGTGGGGAAGGGAGAGTTTTAACACATTTGAGCAGTCAGAAAACAGAATCAGTGAACTTGAATGTAGGGCAGTTGAATGATGTGGTCAGAGGTGCAGAAAGAAAGAATGAAGAAAAGTGAATAGAGCATAATGAACCTGTGGCATTCCATTAATAAGACTACTGTGCATTATGGGAGTATCAGAAGGAGAAGAGAGAGAAAGGAGAAGAAAGAATATTGGAAGGAGGCCAGAAAGTTCCTGATTCTAGCAAAAGATGTGTATCTAGAGATTTAAGATGCCCAATGAATTCCAAGTAGCATAACTTCAAAGATATCCGTACCAAGACATATTATAATTAATAACTAAACCGTCCAATGACCTAGAAGATGCTTGAATTCAGTAAGGGAGAAGCAGCTAATCACATAAAACGGGTCCTCAATAAGATTAAGAGATGATTTCCCATCAGAAATGAAGGCTAAAAGTCAGTGGTTGACATGGTTAAAGCTGTATGAAGAAACAAAGATCTCTAATAAAAGAAACCACTTGGGAAAATATGAAAGCTACTATTACTTTTTTTTTGTAACTCTACTATTTGTTTTCCAAATTATTTAGAAGACAGATGCATAGAAATAATTATAAATCTGTATTATTGAACATACAATGTGAAATAATGTTAAATGGTTAAAATGATAAATTTATGTTTGTGTATTTTTCCATAATGGAAAAATGCAAAAGCATGCCACAGACTGTGACAATACAGTTTTTACTAAAGACTTTAGTGAGCACTTCACAACAGATGCATGTATCTGCACAAGTCAATAACCATAGAAAAGGTGCTCAACATTAATAGTCATGATATAAATGCAAATTAGACTATATTTGGATACCACTTAATACCCAAAGTACTGAAAATAAATTTGGCAACAATGAGGACCAATGGGAATTTTCATTCATTGCTGTTGGTAGTGGAAGATGATGGAAAAGCTTTGGCGAGCTTTCTGGCACTTTATTATAATGTTAAATATACACTCACCTCAAACTTAGCAACTTTGCTCTTAAATTTTTACCCAAGGTAAATAAAAAGATATGTCACACACACACACACAAACATATAAAAAGTGTTCATAGTGGCCTTACTTATAATGGCACAAACTACAAATACCCCAAAATTTCAACAGGAGAATGATTTAAAAAACACACGCTACATTTGTGCAATATGATGCTATTTAGCCATGAGAACGCACGAACATTTTCTGGCGTGTGCAAGAATAGTAATCGCAAAATTATCATGTTGAAAAACAAATGCACAAGAATTTGTTCCTTATGAGTCAGTTATGTGAATTCAAGCACAGGCAATATTAACCAATGGTAAGAAAAGATGTCTTGGAGTGAGGGGGTGCAGACTTTCTGGAAAGCAACACAGACTTTCTTCCGATGGATGAAAAGTTCTGTATTTTTATTGTAGTCATGGATGAAGACGGTATATCTGGTTTTGTTTTACTGTTCAGTTGTTGGAGTCCCTTATATATTCTGTATATTATACCCTTCTCAGATATATCACATGCTAACATTTTGTCCTTTTTGTGTGTTGTTTTATCACTTTATTGTTAATGTCTTTTGATGTATACAATTTTAAATTTTGATCAAGTTGAATTTACCTACTTATCCTTTGTTTCTCATGGTTTTGGTGTCATGTCTAAGACCTTGTTGCTAACTCCAAGGTCATGAAGATTTACCCCTATGTTTTCTTCTGACAGCTTTGTGGCTTTAGCTCTTATATTTAGGACATTGATCCATTTTGAATTTGTATATATGGTGTGAAGTAAAGACCCAACTTTATGCTTCCTTATGTGGAAGTCCATTTTTCCTAGTACCACGTATTATCAAAGAAAGTGTACTTTCCCAGTTGAATGAACTTGCTGCCTTTGTCAAAAATCAATAGGCCTTACATGCATGGGCTTATTTCTGGACTCTAAATTCAGTTACATTGGTGTGTATGTTTATCTTTATGGCAGTACAACACTCTCTTCATTACTGAAGTTTTATAGAAAGCTTTGAAATTAGGAAGTGTGAGTCCTCCAATTTTGTTCTCTTTGAACACTGTTTTGGCTTCTCCTTGGCCAACTGCAGTTCCATGTAAACTTGAAGGTAATTTTTTCCATTTCTAATAAAAAGGCTGTTAGAATTTTGATAGAGGTTGCACTGAATCTGTAGATTTGGGGAATAGTATTGACATAAAAACACTAGTTAATCTCCAATCCTTGAACACGGGATGTCTTTCCAACTCTTTAGGCTTTTGATTTATATCTGCAGTGATTGTAGTTTTCAGTGATGGTACAAGTCTTTCACTTCCTTGCATGAATTTATTCCTACCTATTTTATTGTCAGGCTTCATTATAACATTTATTCATTTTTGAGAGCGAGAGAGAGACAGAGTGTGAGCAGGGAAGGGGCAGAGAGAGAGGGAGACACAGAATCTGAAACAGGCTCCAGGCTCTGAGCTGTCGGCACAGACCCCGACTTGGGGCTCGAACCCACGAACCAGGAGATCATGACCTGAACCGAAGCTGGACGCTCCACCGACTGAGCCATTCAGGCGCCGCTGTTAGGTTTCATTATAAATGAAATTTCTTTCCCAGTTTCCTTTTTGTATTATTCATTGCTTAAGTATGGGAATACAACTAGTTTTTGTGTGTCAGTCTCCCCTACAACTACCCTACAATTTTGCTGAATGTGTATGTTATCTAGTAGTTGTTTTGTGGATTGTGTAGGATTTTCATGTGTAGGATTGTGTGATTTTTGTATAGAAATATTATTACTTCTTCCTTTCCAAACTGGATACTTTTCATCTTTTTTTTATTATTTTCAAATTTTTATTTAAACTCTAGCTTCTTAACATACAGTGTAATACTAGTTTCAAGAGTAGAAGTTAGTGATTCATCACTCACATATAACACCCAGTGCTCATCCCAACAAGTGCCCTCCTTAATGCCCATCACCCATGTAGCCCATCTCCCACCCACTTTCCCTCCATCAACCCTCAGCTTTTTCAGTATCTTTAAGAGTCTCAAGGGGCACCTGGGTGGCTCCGTTGGTTAAGTGTCTAACTTCGGCTCAGGTCATGATCTCATGGTTCGTGGGTTCAAGCCCAACGTTGGACTCTGTGCTGACAGCTCAGACCCTGGAGCCTACTTTGGATTCTGTGTCTGCCTCTTTCTCTGCCCCTCCACCACTCATGCTTTGTTTCTCTCTGTCTCAAAAGTAAATAAACATAAAAAAAGAGTCTCATATGGTTTGTTTCCTTTTCTCTCTCTTTTATTCCTTCCTATATGTCCATGTGTTTTGTTTCTTATTTTCCAAATATGAGTGAGATCATAATGATATTTTTGTTGCTCTCTGACAGACTTATTTCACTTAGCATAATGTACTCTAGCTTCATTCACATCATTGCAAATTGCAAGATTTCATTGTTTTTGATGGATGATTAATAGTCCATTGTGTGTGAGTGCGTGTGTTCGCGTGTGTATAATTTTGCTAAAATTAACAACACAGGAAACAACAGATGTTAGCAAGAATGAGGAGAAAGGGGAACACACGCACACACACACACACACACCACATCTTCTTTATTCGTTCGTCAGTCAGTGGAAATTTGGGTTCTTTCCATAGTTTGGCTATTTATGATGGTGCTGCTATAAATGTCAGGGTGCATGTGCCCCTTCGGATCTGTATTTTTGTGTCTTTTGGGTAAATACCTAGTAGTGCAATTGCTGGATTGTAAGGTGGTTCTATCTTTAACTTCTCGAGGAGCCTCCATACTGTTTTCCAGACTGGCTGCGCCAGTTTGCATTCCCACCAGCAGTGTAAGAGGGTTCCTTTTTCTTCACATCCCCACCAACATCTTTTGTTTCCTGAGTTGTTAATTTTAGCCATTCGGATAGTTATGAGGTGGTATCTTATTGTGGTTTTGATTGCATTTCCCTGATGATGAGTGATGTTGAGCATCCTTTCATGTGTCTGTTGGCCATCTGGATGTCTTCTTTGGAGAAGTGGCTATTCATGTCTTCTGCCCATTTCTTCACTGGATTATTTGTTTTTTGGCGTGTTGACTTTGATAAGTTCTTTATATATTTTGGATACAAACCCTTTATAAGATATGTCATTTGAAAATATTTTCTTCTATTCCAGAAGGAAGCCTTTTAGTTTTGTTGGTTGTTTCCTTCACTGTGCTGAAGCTGTTATCCTGATGAGGCCCCAATAGTTCATTTTTGCTTTTGTTTCCCTTGCCTCCAGAGACATATCAAGTAAGAAGTTGCTGTGGTCAAGGTCAAAGAGGTTGCTGCCTGTTTTTTCCTCTAGGATTTTGATGGTTTCCTGTCTCACATTTAGGTCTTTCATCCGTTTCGAAATTATTTTTGTGCATGGTGTAAAAAAGTGGTCTGGCTTCATTCTTCTGCATATCGCTGTCCAGTTTTCCCAACAGCATTTGCTGAAGAGACTGTCTTTTGTCTATTGGATACTCTTTCCTGCTTTATTCAAGATTAATTGACCATATAGTTGTGGATCCATTTCTGGGTTCTCTATTCTGCTCCACTGATCTCAGTGTCTGTTTTTGTGCCGTTACCATACTGTCCTGATGACTACAGTTTTGTAATATACCTTGATGTCTGGAATCGTGATGCCTCCAGCTTTTTCTTTTTCAAGGTTGCTTTGAGTATTCAGGGCTTTTGTAGTTCCATGCAAATTTTAGTATCGTTTGTTCTAGCCCTGTGAACAATGCAGATGTTATTTTGATAGGGATTACATTGAATGTGTAGACTGCTCTGTTTGTTCTTCCAATCAATGAGCATGGCGTGTTTTTCCATGTCTTTGTGTCCTCTTCAGTTTCTTTCATGAGTATTGTATAGTTTTGAACACAGATCTTTAACCTTTTGTTTAGGTTTATTTCTGGTATCTAATCATTTTTGGTGCATTTGCAAATGGGATCAATTTCTTGATTTTCTTTTTCTGCTGCTTCGTTATTGGTGTATGGAAATGCAACAGATTTCTGTATGTTGATATTATATCCTGTGACTTTGCTGAATTCATGTATGAGTTCTAGCAATTTTTTGGTGGAGTCTTCCGGATTTTCTGCATAAAGTATAAATTCAGTCTACAAACAGTGAAAGTTTGACTTCTTCCTTGCTGATTTGGATTCCTCTTATTCTTTTTGCTGTCTGTTTGCTGAGGCTAGACTTCAAGTACTGTGTTAAATAGTAAGGGTAACCAGTGGCCATCCCTGTCTTGTTCCTCACTGTAAAGGGAAAGCTCTCAGATTTTCCCCATCGAGGATAATATTAGCTGTGGCTCTTTCATATATGGCCTTTATGATGTTGAGCTATGTTCCATCTATCTCTACTTTCTTGAAGATTTTATCAGTAGGGATGCTGTATTTTGTCAAATGCTTTTTGTGCATCTACTGAGAGGATCGTATGGTTCATATCCTTTCTTTTATTAATGTGGTGTATCACATTGATTGGTTTGGGAATATTGCACCAGCCCTGCAGCCCAGGAAGAAATCCCATTTGATCTTCGTGTTCTTTTAATATACTGTTGGATTTGATTTGCTAGTATCTTGTTGAGAATTTTGGCATCCATGTTCATCAAGGAAATTGGTCTTTAATTTTCCTTGTTAGTTAGCCCTTTGTCTCGTTTTGGAATCAAGGTAATGTTGGCTTCATAGAATGAGTTTGGAAGTTTTCCTCCTATTTCTGTTTTTTTTGGAACAGTTTGAGAAGAAAAGCTATTGAAACTCTTCTTTAAATGTCTGGTAGAATTTCCCTGGGAAGCCATCTGGTCCTAGACTTTTGTAGGTTGGGAAGTGTTTGATTACTGATTCAATTTCTTTGGTGGTTATGGGTCTGTCCAAATTTTCTGTTTCTTCCTGTTTCAATTTTGGTGGTTTTTATGTTTCTAGCAATTTATGCATTTCTTCCAGATTGTGGTTTCTAGGCATATGATTTTTCATAATATTCTCTTATAATTGTATTTCTATGGTGTTATTATGATCCCTTCTCTTTCATTCATGATTTTATATATTAATGTACTTTCTCTTTTCACTTTGATAAGTCTAGCTAAAGTTTATCAATTTTATTAATCTTTCAAAGAGCCAGTTCTTAGTTTCTTGATCTCTTCTACTATTGTTTTTGTTTCTATATTGTTTATTTCTTCTCTGATCATTTTTATTTCCCTACTTTTGCTCATTTAGGCTTTATCTGCTCTTTCTTTGCTAGCTCCTTTAGGTGTAGGGGTAGGTTGTGTATTTGGGACGTTTCTTGCTTCTTGAGGTAGGTCTGTATTGCTATATATTTCCCTCTCACGACCACCTTTGTTGCATCCCAAACGTTTCCAACTGTTGTATTTTCACTTTTATTTGCTTCCATGTAATTTTTAATTTCTTCTTTAATTTCCTGGTTAACCCATTCATTTTTTAGTAAGATTCTTTAACTTCCATGTATTTATAGTCTTTCCAGATTTCATCTTGTGCTTGTCTTTAGGTTTTACATTGTTGTGGTCTAAGAATATGCATGGTATGATCTCAGTCTTTTTGTACTTGTTGAAGGCTGATTTGTGAATCAGTATGTGATCTACTTTGGAGACTATTCCTTCTGCACTCAAAAAGAATGAATTTTCTACTGTTTTAGGATGAAATATTTTATTTTTTTATTTTTATTTCTTTAATTTTTTTAAATGTTTATTTTTGAGACAGAGAGAGACAGAGCGTGAGTGGGGGAGGGGCAGAGAGAGAGGGAGACACAGAATCCGAAGCAGCTCCAGGCTCTGAGCTGTCAGCACAGAGCCTGACGCGGGGTTCCAACTCACAGACCGCGAGATCATGACCTGAGCCGAAGTCGGACGCTCAACTGACTTAGCCACCCAGGCGCCCCAGGATGATATAATTTAGCATGCTTTAGGATGAAATTGAATATCTTCATTAAGTCCATCTGGTCCAGTGTGTCATTCAAAGCCATTGTTCCCTTGTTGATTTTCTTTTGAATTCTCCATTGTAGTAAGTCGGTATTAAAGTTCTCTACTATTAGTGTATTATCATCAGTGACTTTTTTATGTTTGTTGTTAATTGATTTATATATTTGAGAAGCCACCGGGTTGGGAGCATAAATATCTGCAATTGTTAGGTCTTTTTGATGGATAGACCCCTTAATTATGATGCAGTGCCCTTCTCCATTTCTTGCCACGGTCTTTTATTTAAAATATAGTTTGTCTGATATAAACATGGCTTATATCGTAAGCATGGCTACTCTGGCTTTCCTTTTACCTCCACTAGAATGATAGATAGATAGACCTAAATGTATTTAGGTCTAAAATGAGTCTCTTGTAGGCAGCATATAGATGGGTCTTTTTTTTTTTTATATATCCATTCTGATTGACTATGTCTTTTGATTGGAGCATTTAGTCCATTTACATTCTGAGTGATTATTGATAGTTATGAATTTAGTGCTGTTGTATTATCTGTAAAGTCTTTGTTTCTCATGATGTTCCCTGTTCCTTCTAGTCTTTGTTGCTTTTGGTATTTCTTTCCCACTCAAGGAGTCCCTTTCAATATTTTTGCAGGGCTGGTTTAGTGATCATGAACTCCTTATTTTTTGTTTGTCTGTGAAACTCTTTATCCCTCCTTCTATTCTAAATGACAGCCGCCTGACTGGATACAGTTTCTTGGCTTTGCCAAGGCTGTGCCACCTCTCACAAGTGCATTACAAGAAAGGGAACTGTTTCTCCCCATGCGACCCAGGAGATCCTCAGACCATGCTGCCTGCTCCCGGGTTGTCACCCTCCTTCCACACAGGAGCACCACTGCGTCAGCCCGGCAGGACCCTGGCGATGACGAGGACTTCCAGGACTTCAGACTTTGAGCTCCATTGCTTATAAAACCTTGGGGTATTCAGCACCTCTTGTTTTCCCTCTCTCTAGTTTTGGGGAAGAGTTTTTGTATGCAAGCCCTGTGCACTGCTTCACTCTTTCTGTCTGTCTTGCTTCTCTCTCTGTGATCAGGGCTCCCTCCCCTCTGCATCGCCCACAATTCTTTTCTCCCCGAAATCAGCTCTCCACAGCTCCTACCTTCTGGGATGTGGCCATTTTTCCATTTCTGGTTGTGCAGTTTGTTCTGTCAGTTCTCCAATCAATTTCTTGTGTGTCCACAATGAGTTGATATTTACCAGGTTGTCTCCAGGGATGAGTCAAGCTTCGGGTCTCTCTACTCCCCCTCCATGTTAACTCTTCTCCCTCATCGTTTTTCTTATCTTACTGTTCCACCTGGAACTCCCTGTACAGTGTTGACTAGTATTGGTGACAGTGGCCATCCTTGTCTTGTTCCTGTTCTTACAGAGGGAGCTTTTATTCTTTCACCACCGAGTGTGGTGTTTGCTGTAGTGTTTAAAAAATACTCTATCATCGAAAGGAAGTTTCCTTCTACCTAGTTTTCTGAGTGAATTTTTAATCATGAAAGGGTGTTGGATTTTGTCAAATGCTTTTCCTGCACCAGTTGAGATGATGATGTATTTTTTCCTTTCATTCTATTAATGTGACATATTCTATTATTTTATTGTCTTATGTTGAACCAGTTTTGCATCCTTTTCCCTCTATTTCTGTTTGGGGCTCCCAAAATGTATATGTTAGTTATTTTTCTTTCTTTTTTTATATTTTTGGTGTCCCACAGGTATCTTAGTCTCTTCACTTTTCTTCATTCTTTTTTCTTTCTGATCCTCTGACTCAATTTCAGTTTTCCTAGTTTCATGCTCATTGATTCTTTCTTCTCCCTGCTCAAATCTCCTGTTGAACACTTCTAGTATTTTTAAATTTTCAGTTTTTAAACATTTCACCTCCAGAATTTCTATTTAATTCCTTTTTATATTTTTATATATTTTTATTGTTATTATAGTCATATACTGTGTTCCTGATTTCTTTTAATTTTTTACTTATGATTTCCTTTATCTCTGAGTATATTTATAATAGTCCCCTTAAAGTGTTTTTCTAGTAAGCTCAATATCTGGACTTTGGAGGACTTCTGGTAGCTTATTCAGTTCTTTGAATGGAACACACTTTCTGTTTACTTGTATGCATTGTGATTTTTCTGGGAACTTGGATATTTTAATATAATATGGTAGGTACAGAAATTAGCTTCTCCACCCCTGTAAGAGTTTATTGATTTTTTTTGATCATCAAAGGCTGTAATAATCCAATTTTATAGTGACTTTACAACTGTATTTTGCAAAGACTGTATTCCTTATTGTGTTTGGTCTCTGAAGTCTCTGTCCCTTGGCTTAAATTTGTTTAGTACTTTTTCAGATTTTGATGAATGCCATCAGCAAAACAAAAACAAAAACAAAAACAAAGTTTGTCCAATATCTTTGAAGGTTGTGTGTACTGCTCCTTTGAGACTTAGCTAACCTTGCCGAGTCTCGGGACCAGCCTGAGGTGAGAGCTGAGGATCTTCTCAGATGTTCTTCTAAGCATGCATCTTACTTTGGGTATATGCATGATTATCTCAGTTTCTTAGTAAACATGGATGATTTTGAATGGGAAGGGGCAGTATAGGGGCTTTTGTTTACCTACCAGTATTCCCTTTTTTTTATTTCAGTGCTGATTATATGAGCTTATTTATATGTAGTTAATAAACCATTGTACAAAATTAATATGTATACAGTTTTACTTGTTTATATCATCACAAATATTTTTTAAAAGGTATGTTGTGTATTTCCAGCCGTTCTTCATCACAAGAATGCAAGAGTGCTACAATTATAGGAAATGTTTTGATGTAAATGATTATAGTGATAGTTTAGAATAGAAACACCATATGATTATAATAGTTTAGGAAACTTCAGGTGAAAAATGGAGACTACATAAGTTTCTTTACCAGAAACTTACATCATCTCTCTTCTAAAATACAATCCATATTGTGAAAAAAGATGAAACTGTAAATGGATAGATGGATAGACATAGATACCATGAATTCTCATTACTTGTGGCAGTTACGGCCTCTATGGTTGCTATAAACACTGATTCAGCAAATTAGGAACAGTTCATCTCACAGGAAATAAATACAGGGTTAGATTCTCGAGAGGCCCCAGACAAAATATTTTTGTCATCCGGTCAACATGTAAATCATTTTATGTGTGTTCCTGTTTAAAGCCATCATATTTACTATACGTTGTTGACTCATTGACATTGAACTCACAGGCAACCTCACTATAATAACTCCTGTCTTAATGAGGCTGATCTAATACACATCACAACCTTCTTTGACTTACAGCATGTCAGAACCATGCTGGGCGCCATTTTGAAGAGTGAAGTCAGCAACAAAAAGCACAAAAATCTAAAAAAGTATGGACTAACAAGACTGCAGAAAGGACCTAGTTTACCATGTGATAGCTAAGAGAAGAAGCCAGAGCACCATCGTACTGAACGTTAGCCGAGGATGTGTGGGTCCGGTGGCTCAGAGCCTCTGCTCTGCGTATGTCCAAGAGTGACAATGGAATTACCATGGATAGTGGTGTATGGAGGTTACAAATATAAATCAGTGAGTAGGGGAATTCTTAAATATGGAATCCAAGTAAAATGAGGATAAACTCTAATACATATAAATATGTATCCATCTCTCTGCTTGTGTATGACTATATAAATATACATGAGAGTTTTATTTTATTTTTTATGTTTTTAATATTTATTTTTGAGAGAGAGAGAGACAGAGAGACAGAGAGAGACAGATTGCAAGCAAGGGAGGGGCAGAGAGAGAGGGAGACACAGAACCCGAAGCAGGCTCCAGGCTCTGAGCTGTCAGCACAGAGCCTGACATGGGGCTTGAATGCACAAACTGCGAGACTATGACCTGAGTTGAAATCAAGAGTCAGATGTTTAACCCACTGAGTCACCCAGGTGTCCAAACATAGGAGTTTTAGTAAGAAGTTTTAACTTGAGTAACCTAAGGCAGAAACGTATGAGAGAAAAAGGACAACTTTCAGAAAAGGAAAAGAAAAGATACACTTTGAAAAGATGAATGACGTATGATTTTATATAAATTATTATTTTTAAGTTTATTTTGAGAGAGAGGGAGAGAGGATGTGTGGGGAGGGGCAGAGAGAGAGAGAGAGAGAGAGAGAGAGAGACTCCCAAGCAGGCTCCACACTGTCAGCACAGAGCCCCGACATGGAGCTTGATCCCACAAACCATAAGGTCATGACCTGAGCCGAAACCAAGAGTCGGTCGCTTAACCCACTGAGCCACCCAGGCACATCTCAAATTATTGTTAAAAAAAATTCTAAGCATTAGATTACAAAAAGTTGGATGCTCTTGAGTAGAGTCTTATGTGTATGAAAATGTTTTCACAAACTAAATTTTTGTACATGTAGAAAAAGATAAACGAGCATTTATCTCATTTTTATAGTTGCAGTTTGTGGACAATAGAACGTAGGGTGATTTAAGCGTCTCCGAGTCAGTGTTAATTAGAAATAAGTAAAGGCCAAAACAGTTGCTGTATTAGGATTACGTTTCATTATATATATGATATATGGCTACCAGAACGCACACCGTAGCGTCACTAGGGTCCTACTTAAAGGTCTGGGAAGGGTGAGGTGGAGAAGACACGGGGCCATGATCTACTCGGTGCACTTGTGTATTGCCCGAACGGCCTACAGCGGAAATCATGAATAACTTGTTACTTCTCTACTTTTTAAACAGACAAAAGGACGCTTTAAAAAGAAGCTTCAGTACATGCCCAGATGAGAGCTGAAGAAGAATGTAATTTTATCACTGATATATTATTAAAGATTGAAAAAAGTGAGAATGCATACTTGTTTCTAAAGATCTGTTTAGCTTTTATAAAAATTTGAGTGAGAAAAGAACCCCACGTGTAGACTTTTTATTGGACTTTCAGAGTGAATGTCACGTAGAAACAGAGTCGCAGTGTGGAAAGGGAGCACTGTGAAAAGGAGCAGTCGCATGGAGAAGTGCACTCGTCACACGTGTGCACTGGCCAGCTCGGGGCAGGTGCCCTGCGCTTCCCCATCTGGGCCCAGACTGGCTGTGCTCTGCATCGTCCTTCCAGGTACACACGTGCGGCTTCACGTGTCCACTGTGTTTGCTCCTTGCTTCCCTGGATTTGCATCCTGGGCCTCCGCCTGTTGGAACCGCCGGCCCTCGGGGTCCAGCTGCCCCGCCACTCCCCTGGCTCCTCTCCAGTCGTCCACGTCGGAGACCCTCGCTCCTGTCACCCTTCCTCTCCAGTCGTCCACGTCGGAGACCCTGGCTCGTGTGGCCCTTACACCGGTAAGTGCTCTTGCTGCCGCTGCAGGAAACGCGGCCGATCTTCACCTCTGCTGTTAGGAGGTGAAGGCCTTCGGGGCCGAGGCTCTGTGTTAGTCTTGACCGGGCCCCCTGCACACCCAGAAAGGCTCCTGTTGCGGAGCGGATGCGCACAGACGCCTGTTGAATTGAACCCACAGTGAAATCGGGAAGTCCTCGTTCCCTCTGCCCACAGCACAGCTCCCAGATGCCTGCCAGTGACAGACACTGATTTTCTGCAGATTCTTCCTTCACAGTTGTCGCAGGTGAGGGGATGGCCCACAGCTTTCGTGTGGTTATCAAAAGGTAGTTGTTAATTGTCTTTGAAGGGTATAATTTTCAACGTCTTATCAAGTGTAATAATTGGGAATGCACGTGGTAAAATTATTTTCAAATGGTGCCTTTCCCATAGACACAAAGCCTAGAAATGATATTTATCCAAATCTCCAATGAATTATCTCTGGCGTTCCTTGCCAGACATTGATTTCCATGTCTACATCACTCTTTTAAATTATGCTACAGAGGAGAAATCCTTAAGCGTGAAGTCAGATGGAATACAAAAAGTATGAGACTTCTCAAGGCTTTTTCATCACGTGCTGAGACTCCTCCCTGTTTTAAAAGCAGAAACAACCGCTTGCTCCCTCGGTGTTGCAGAAGACAGATAATTGCCCTGGTGATGCACAGAGATTTTATTGTGTTGGGGTAAGAAGACAAGGGAGACAGGTCCCTGTGCTCAGGAATCCTTCTGTCTGCAGAACCCCTTGTTATTTTTTTTAAATGTTTTTATTTATTTTTGAGACAGAGAGAAACAGAGCATGAGCAGGGGAGGGGCAGAGAGAGAGGGAGACACAGAATCTGAAACAGGCTCCAGGCTCTGAGCTTTCGGCACAGAGCCTGACGCGGGGCTCGAACTCACAGACTATGAGATCATGACCTGAGCTGAAGTCAGACGCCTAACCAACTGAGCCACCCAGGCGCCCCCAGAACCCTTGTTAAAGTGAAGTAAGCCTTGGGACGAAGATGCCCACAAAAGGTGGGAAAGGGTGGGCGTGGGATGAGGAGAACTTCTCACCTCAGGAATCAAAGGGGAAGGTATTAGATGACCTAAAACAAATGCAGATTTTACTTAGAGTGAATGCTAAAAATGTGTCAAGTGTTAAAGTTGATCTAAAATTCAAAGTCCTTTCCGTGTCCTCCTTTCAGAATCCCCCTAAGATGGTTTATGCCTCATGCCGTCTCTTTAGGCATAGTTACGTGTGTCTTACTTTACCTTGTCTTCTTGGACAACAGTTGGAAAACCGACTGCGATTAAGAGACCATAACTCTCAGAGTCAAACATTTTCTGCTCTTGCCAGAGGTAGGATGAATAGTCTGAACACCTTGACCACTTCTATGGAATCTTTCCATAATAGTCGTGGTAATAGTAGAGAATCTTTGAATTAGGTGGTATTATTTGCAAAGTAGTTAGCTTAGAAACTATCTCAAAAGCAAGATTTCATAAATGTGTACTAGTAATACATCACAAATGGATATAACATTTTTAGTATGTTGAAGCAGGCAGTGAGAGTATTAGAAAGCCATGCTTTAAAATGTTTAAGGTCCTATAACTAGATTTTAGGATTGCAAGAAACTTGAAGACATTTAATGTGTTAGCCACAATTTTCAAATAGAAGACCCTGGACCTGCTAAATATTTAATTTAAGGCAATGGTGTTTTGATTAGTTATTATTCTTGGTCATGAAAAAGGTTAGCTTTCCTGGTTTTTCAAATTCTGTATCGTTTTGAAGGCGAACATTTTGCAGTAAGTGTGAGATGTTCGGAGAATCCGGGAGCTTCCTGATGCCAGGAAAAGCAGGCCTTTTCCAGTTCCGATCTTCAGTGAATGAGACCATTGAAAGGAGAGACAAAATGGTGACTGGAACAGTGAAAAGTGTAATTTTATTGCGCAGTTACAGTCGTATTTTATGTGAGACGATGAACAAAGGTCATCTTCATCTTCTCTACCCATAAAACAATGCTTTACAATTGAAATACCTACTTGACCATAAAACCCGCAGCCTCAAATTTGAACATGTGGCAGAATGGTTCCGTCAATAAAGTCCCCAAGGCTGCATTTTAAATATCTCATTAAAGCAGATGAGCGAGGGTCTCTGTATGGTTGTAAGGACAGGAATTCACAAGTCACCTTACACCACCTAAAGTCCTGTCTTCCTGAAATGGATTAGTTGTAGTGGAAAAGCTTATGCAAAGCCCACCTGTGTATTGAAAAGAAATAAAACTGCATCGAACACCTGTTTTGGACTCGGTATTAGTATCGGGCAGTGAGATGGGGACATTCACACACTGATCGTCTTCTGTGTGTTTGGTTACTTTTTCTCTTATTGGCCATTATTTACTAGGTTAAAAACTTTGATTGTGCAAGTTTGCTTGGTTGAATTTTAAAAGCAACTGTAAAATACATTCAACACACGCTAAAATTATGTGTGTTTGTGAGAACATTAACTTTTCTCTGGTACGCGTAACATTTTCTTTCCAGATTCTACATTCACATATAAGACGTGTTGAGAGGAAAACTTTGCAGCAAATTTCCATAGAAAAGGCACATTTCACTGACATAAAACATTACAGAGTAAAGGATATTGCTGGTTTTCTTCATGTAAAGGTAGCTCAGAATAGATAGAAATATGACAGTCACAGGGATCGGTTTACCCTAGAGACCAACCACTCCCTGTTATGACTGAAACCCCTCTTTCCATACACACTGTTCCCTGTGTGTGTGCATGCATATACACACACATAACACATACTCTGTGTAAATGTTTTACAGAGATGAGCTCAGTTCATTCAATTCCCAAAAACTCTATGAGGTAGAAATTGGACTCCTGTCTCCTTCTGCTGTGACATGAAGTGATGGTTTTCCCTGATCCTTTGCCGCCGCTGCTGCTTCTGCCCCCAAGACTGGCAGTGCTCTTGCCTTCCGCCCCCCCACCCCCGCCAGCCCCCTGCAGACCCTGCTCTTGGTCCCCCTGCCCCACACACTCTGTTTCTGTTCCCCCTCTCCTGCAGAACCTGCCCCTGCTCCCCCCTCCCCTGCAGACCCTGCCCCTGCTCCGCCTCCCCTGCACAATCTGCAGGGATCTGGAGGACAGTGAGCACGGGCGGGGGAAGGGGGGGGAGGGCAGCGTTCCCTACTGCGGCCACCCGTCACCCCCACGCTCCTTGTAGCTTTGCAGGCCTCCTGCCCCGAGATGGTGGGTGTGTCCCTGCCGCTGCCTCTGGCGGTCCTGACAGGGGTCCACACCTGGGCTCCATCCTCCCGCCTGGGGCGGCCAAGGACAAGGCTGAACAGTCACAGCTCCCCGTCCTCTCCTCTCGGCCGGAAGGGGAGTCCCGTGTGCAGCACGCTTCTGCCCGGAAACTGCCGAGCAGCGTCCTTTCCCTGTTCTGTGCCTGCTACTTCCTTGCCTCTTAGATATTTACTGCAGGAAGCCCTCTTCCAGCCGAAGGTTTTCATCGTGCCCAAGACCATAGCAAAGTGGAGTATTTATAAACAGAAATATGTTTTCTCCATTTTTATCTGTTTGAGATAAGCTGAGAAAAACAAGAATCTGTATAAAAATTAAATAGTTTAGGGGCATAGGCGTCCGACTTCGGCTCAGGTCGTGAACTCACCGTTTGTGGGTTCGAGCCCCGCGTCGGGCTCTGTGCTGACAGCTCAGAGCCTGGAGCCTGCTTCGGATTCTGTGTCTGCCGCTTTCTCACTCTCTCTCTCTTCCTCCCTCTGAAAAATAAATAAAACATTAAACAAACTTTAAAAAATGAAATAGTTTAATGTTAAAAGCATATTCGCAGAGTTCACATTTCTTCTTTCAGCTCTGATGTTTTCTTAGGTCACATGCAAATTTTGATTTTACTACGTATTATTTTGCTTTGAGCAGTATGTTTTTTTTTACTATTTTTTTTAACTTCATTTATTTGTTTTGAGAGACAGCAGAAGCCTGCGTGAGGGAGAGAGAGGGGGAGAGAATCCCAAGCAGGCTCCGCACTGTCAGCGCAAAGCCTGATGCAGGGCTCAAACCCACAAATGTGACACCGCGACCTGAGCTGAAATCAAGAGTCGGACGCTCAACCGACGGAGCCGCCCCGGCGCCCAGACCAGTGTTTTCCGAGCACTTTAGTCCATAATGTGTACACGGTTCACTCGTTTTGGGCCGAGCCCTGGCGGGGCTCCGGGCCTTTTAGGGCACAGTTCCCGGAGGGCAGCCTGAAGAGTGAACCACTTGTAGCTGGTGTTTTCTCACCGAGACTTGAGAAACTGGCTCACGGCATGTCGTGGACGTGCGTGACTCTCAGACTCGCCAGACGCACGTGAGGAATCTCGGTGGGGAAAGGGGAAGAAGATGAACTATTTATGTTATTAGCTGGTATGGTTCTGATGAGAGGGCTGTTGTTATCCTTTGTCCTTCTGCATAAAACGTCTTTTTTCTCCCCTCTGCCTGCTTCTAAGATCTTCTCCTCCTTTCTGGTTTCAAACAATTTGATTATGATGTGCTTTGGGAAAAAAAATACTAATTAGGCAGGTCGGAAATTAGAGATGCAAATGGGGAGGATAAGGACTTGATGCTGCAGCAGAGGCTTTGGGTGAATTCGTGTGTCAAACATGTTGTTTGGATGGATGAATGAAAGCTCGTTTGAAGCAAAGCGTATTATTTTCAGAGGCTAGTCTGGGAGGGGTACAAAAGACGGGTTGGGGAGGTGGCTGTGAGGGCAGGACCAGTCAGAGTTTGCACGTACGTAGTTGGAAATGCCTACAAAAGAGTTAAGGAGACAGGGGCGCCCGGGTAGCTCGGTCCTGGAGCGTCTGACTCTCGACTTCGGCCTGTGTTGTGAACTCACGGTTCGTGGGATCGCACCCCAAGTCTGGCTCTGCGCTGACAGTGTGGAGACTGCTTGGGATTCTCTCTCCCTGTCTCTCTGCCCCTACCCCCCCCCCCCCCGCAGTAAATAAATAAACCTCAAACAAGATGAAAGGAGACAAAATAAGCAGTTGGGTCCTCAGGGCTCTGAGGTGAGGTTACGGCGCACGTATGTGTCGATGAAGTAGACGCGGTAGTGGAAGTCGTAGGGAAACCTCAGGCGAGCTGACATGTGAGCACAGACACTGCGAGACTGACTCGGATTCGGTGACAGCTCGCGATGACCCAGTGCTGTGAATTCTCACATGGCCACTCAGTCCCCTAACCCAGCCCCCCGTTCTCGAGTTTACCCTGGGTGCTGCTGTTCGACTTACAAGTGCTGTTCACACACACATGCTCTAGCTTGTGGTTTTTTTCCAAGGATTTTACCAGCTGCCCCCTCTCTGGAATCGAATTAAGTCTTTAGTCTTGCAATCCGAGCAGTATCCTTTCCTGCACTCTTGTATGTTTGAGGCATAACTTTTCTTTATGCATCATTCCCGTGCCCCTTCAGCGTATGGGAAGGAGGCCTCGCAAAAGATCCCCTCTCAGGAATTTCTCTCTCCACATCACGGAGCTCCTCTTCCAGGCCCTGTGTGTGCAGAAGCGCTGTCTAGTGTCTACGTGGTAACCGTTCCGGATGGTGCCCAACCACTCTGTTTGTAATTTCATAGTAACAAACATTCCTTCTTCTGTATGAAGACGCTGTCTGCCCTAGATTTTCATATCAAGTGGCATGGGCTCAGTGCGATGTAATAAGTAAATTAATAAATATACACATAAAAGGGAATAAAATATTATAGTAAAATAAATGGAGTTAAATGAATTATACAAAATGAATGTTGTTGGCCCAACTGCATGAAGTATTTCAAGACAACTTCACAGACTTCTGGTTCTCATTAGTCTGGCCACTGGGGACCCCGGTCAGGACATGGGAGACAGGCTGGAGGGGAAAATCTAGGTGTTTGCTCCTGGCTGTGTCCTTCGGGGACACACTCTGTTACCCGTGTTACCAGCTCTCCTGGGCTCAATCCTGGACATAGGACCACCCCTGTCCTGCTTCTGTGGGACACAGGATGTCCCCCGTGTCATCAGCTCTCCCGGGCTCTCTCCCACCCTCTCTCCTGGACCGATGACCACCCCTGTCCTGCTTCTGTGGGACACAGGATGTCCCCCATGTCATCAGCTCTCCCGGGCTCTCTCCCACCCTCTCTCCTGGACCGATGACCACCCCTGTCCTGCTTCTGTGGGACACAGGATGTTCCCCATGTCATCAGCTCTCCCGGGCTCTCTCCCACCCTCTCTCCTGGACCGATGACCACCCCTGTCCTGGTTCTCTGGGACACAGGATGTCCCCCGTGTCATCAGCTCTCCCGGGCTCTCTCCCACCCTCTCTCCTGGACCGATGACCACCCCTGTCCTGGTTCTCTGGGACACAGCATATGCAGCAGAGCTCCAGCGTTTACCTGCTGTGGTGTCTCTACCACAACGTCAGACTCATCCTTTATAAATTATACTCTTCTCCATTTACCACATTGAGTGAGCAGTCCATTTTAGGTTTGGACCAAGACTTCTATTATCACCATTAATTTCTTGATAATATGAAAATAGAAAATCACTGTCTTTATTTTTTTTTTTACTGGGTCTCTTGCCCACTAAAATACAAACTGTGTAAGGACAGGGACTCTTTCTGTTTTCTGTTGAAGGAAAACTGTGCTAAGAATTAATCAGCCAGGGAAAACTTTACTGAGGACCACTGCTTTTGAGAGGGGGATTGAACACAAGTCTGCCGAAACAAAAAGTAAGAATGTTTGTAGGGAGGAGATCTGTGCAGGGATGGCATGGCCAGTGGAAAGGGCTTGCAGGACAGTAGAGGGGAGTTGGCCGATGTGATGGGGCCACCCGAGCTTTCGGATGGGTGCTCCCCGAGGTGGGGCTCCTACCCTCCCACGGAAACTGGGAGACAGGGAGCTATATTTTGTGATAACCACATTTCAAAGTGATGGCTTCCAGGTCCTGACAAAACAGAGTCCTGTGCTGTAAAACTGGCAAGATGCTTTTAAAAAGAGGCAGAGAAGGATTTTACGTTTGTAAGTTTTCTGGGGTAAATGTTCTGAGGAAGGGGAAGCCAGGGTCCTACAGTCAGGAGGAAATCTAGGATGTACTCGAGCTGAGGGGAGCGTTAAAGCCAAGCTGTGAGGTCACTTGTCCGCTGCTCTTTGACCAAGAACAGTGAACAGTGCCTGGCACATAGCAGCCACTCAAGATCCGTTTGTAGAGAGAATAGTGATGAAAACCAACAAAGAGGGTAGACGAGCAGATGAGCACATTGATTTGCAAAAGGGGATTTACTTCCAATTAAAAGCTCATCTCCAGATGCTCTCATGTTCGTTGAGGGATATAAATGTAGGGGACGAGCGAGGACTTGAGCTTTATAAAGTTACAGCTGGGAGACTTTGAATATTATCGAACAGATTTATGGCTTCCTGCTTCTAATGAAGCCAAGGAGCCAAGAATCTTCTGAATACTCTGAGGTGCGGAGGTAACCCTTCATTTTGTGCAGACACTTGCCTTCTTCGTGCGGGGAACGCGTACGCGTGACTACTGGCTGGTCCCTGTTTTCTCTGGAGGTACCGAGTTCAGACGACTGGGAACCAACCAGCCGCTGGCCACGTGGATCACATTGTCCGGCAAATTTTGCTCAGAGCCCAGCGTTGTTTGATTACGAGCCAGACTTGTTGGAAACCCTGCGGGAAAGGACGCAAACAGGGTCATGAGAACATCTGCTGAGTTTCAGGATGTAAAGCCTGTGTGTGCGCCTGTGTGTGTATGCATGTGTGTTGCTAAAATAAATAGGTATCTGAGGAGTAAGAATGTTTTATTTTTCCTCCGGAACTCTGACTACTGAAGCTTTAGGCACAGACTGAGTTTTTAGCGGAATCAAACATCTGCCTCTCACACGTAGTGGCTGCCGAGACCACGACAGAGGCTGACATGGGTCGCATGGGTCGCGCTTCAATATGTGTGCCCAGGTGAGCAGGTGCAGGGCGGGCACTGCAGGGGCCTCAGAGATGCCCTTGCTCCTCTAAGGAATGTCTTTTACTCCTCGAAGTAATTAGAAATACAGTTCCTAATAAAAATGACCCTGAATCACAAATCCTAGCAATCCCAGTATTACATCTTACTGGAGTCTATTAAAGTGGTGTGTTCAGTTCTTTTTTTTTTTTTTTTATCAGCTTATTCTGAGAGAGAGAGCAGAAGGGACGGAAAGAGAGAGGGAGAGAGAATTCCAAGCAGGCTCCGTGCTGTCAGTGCACAGCCCATTCGGGATTTGAACCCACTATGAGATCATGACCTCCATGGAAATCAAGAGTTGACACCTAACTGACTGAGACACCCAGGTGCTCCTTCATTTCAGTAGAAGGGATTACATGTGACTTCGCATAATTCAGGTGTTTTCACACAATTACATTTTTTGTTCCCAAACAATCCATTTATTTTATTTCTTTTCTTTCTTTTTTTTTTTTTTTTTTTTTTTTGTAGGAGAGAGCCAGGTGGGGAGAGAATAAATCGCATGCAGTCTCCACACTCAGTGCAGAGCCCAACCAGGAACTTGATCCCATGACCCTGGGATCATGACCTGAACCTAAATCAGAGGCAGACGCTCAAATGACTGAGCCATCCATGTACCCCTCAAACAGTCCTTATTTTTAATTTCTCTTTAAATGAAGACAAACTGGGGCGCCTGGGTGGCTCAGTTGGTTAAACGTCCGCCTTCAGCTCAGGTCATGATCTCACGGTCCGGGAGTTCGAGCCCCACGTCAGGCTCTGTGCTGAAAGGTCAGAGCCTGGAGCCTGCTTCCGGTTCTCTGTCTCCCTCTCTCTCTGCCGCTCCCCCTTTCATACACTCTCTCTCTCAAAAATAAATAAACATTCAAAAAATTTAAATGAAGATAAACTAGCATTAAATAATTTTCTTCATATGTTGTTCTATAAGAAAAGCAGGTTTCAAAAATGAATATTTGGTATGATTCTGTTTATTTCAGATACATTCAGTAAAGAAGGTCAGGAAAAATAGATTTAATTAATTTGTTTTTATGCTTAACCGTAGTGTCTAATTTTTCTTTTTTTTTTTTTAATTTTTTTTAACGTTTATTTTTGAGACAGAGAGAGACAGAGCATGAACAGGGGAGGGTCAGAGAGAGGGACACACAGAATCTGAAACAGGCCCCAGGCTCTGAGCTGTCAGCAGAGAGCCCGATGCGGGGCTTGAACCCACGGACTGCGAAATCATGACCTGAGCCGAAGTCGGCCGCTTAACCGACTGAGCCACCCAGGCGCCCCTGTAGTGTCTAATTTTTCTAACCAACCCTAACTATTATTACTTATGAAAGAAGACTAAAATTTTAAATTTTTTTTTTCAACATTTATTTATTTTTGGGACAGAGAGAGACAGAGCATGAATGGGCGAGGGGCAGAGAGAGAGGGAGACACAGAATCGGAAACAGGCTCCAGGCTCCGAGCCATCAGCCCAGAGCCCGACGCGGGGCTCGAACTCACGGACCGCGAGATCGTGACCTGGCTGAAGTCGGATGCTTAACCGACTGCGCCACCCAGGCGCCCCAAGAAGACTAAAATTTTAAAACACCAATTTTCAATGAAAAAGAATATTTGACAACTCTGAAAACTGTAGAAAGATTATGAAAGAAATTAAAGAAATGGAAAAACATTCGATGCTCATGGATTGGAAGAACAAATGTTTTTAAAATGTCTATACTACCCAAAGCAATCTACACATTTAATGCAGCATCTATCAACATAACACTAGCATTCTTCACAGAGCTAGAACAAACAATATTAAAATTTGTATGGAACCACGAAAGATCCAAAATAGCCAAAGTAATGTTGAAAAAGAAAACCAAAGCAGGAGGCATCACAATCCTTGGCTTCAAGCTATACTACAAAGCTGGAATCATCAAGACAGGATGGTACTGGTACAAAAACAGACACTAGGACCAATGGAGCAGAATAGAGAACCCAGAAATGGACCCACAAACGTATGACCAACTAATCTTTGACAAAGCAGGGAAGAATATCCAATGGAAAAAAGACAGTCTCTTCAGCAAATGGTGCTGGGAAAACTGGACAGCGACATGCAGAAGAATGAACCTGGACCACTTTCTTACATCATACACAAAAATAAACTCAATGTGGATGAAGGACCTAAACGTAAGACAGGAAGCCATCAAAATCCTAGAGGAGAAAATAGGCAACAACCTCTTTGACCTCAGCTGCAGCAATTTCTTGCTTGATGTGTCTCCAGAGGCAAGGGAAATAAAAGCAAAAATGAACTATTGGGATCTCATCAAGATAAAAAGCTTCTACACTGCAAAGGAAACAATCAACAATACTAAAAGGCAACCGATGGAATGGGAGAAGATATTTGCAAGCTTTGTATTGGATAAAGGGTTAGTATCTGAAATCTACAAAGAACTTATCAAACTCAACACCCAAGAAAACAAATAATCCAGTGAAGAATTGGGCAGAAGCCATGAATAGACACTTTTCCAAAGAAGACATCCAGATGGCCAACTGATACCTGAAAAGATGCTCAACATCACTCATCATCAGGGAAATACAAATCAAAACTACAATGAGGTACCATCTCACACCAGTCAGAGTGGCTAAAATTGACAACTCAGGAAACAACAGATGTTGGTGAGGACGTGGAGAGAGGGGAACACGCTTTTTCTCTTTGTGGGAATGCAAACTGGTGCAGCCACTCTGGGAAACAGTGTGGAGGTTCCTCAAAAAATTGAAAATAGAACTACCCTACATCCCAGCAATTGCACTAGTGAGTGTTTATCCAAAGGATACAAAAATGGTTTGAAGGGACACATGCACGTCAATATTTACAGAAGCACTATCAACAATAGCCAGATTATGGAAAGAGCCCAAATGTCCATCGATTGATGAATAGATAAAGAAGAATGGTGTATAGATACAAAATGGAATAGTACTTGGCAATCTCAAAGGAGGAAATCTTGCCATTTGCAACAATGTGGATGGAACTAGAAAATATTATTA
Organism: Lynx canadensis; assembly: GCF_007474595.2. Classification (NCBI taxonomy): domain Eukaryota; kingdom Metazoa; phylum Chordata; class Mammalia; order Carnivora; family Felidae; genus Lynx; species Lynx canadensis. The sequence continues at coordinate 85,288,545 of NC_044313.2, read as the reverse complement.
AGTGAAATCAGTCAGAGAAATACAGATACCATAGGATTTCACAGATATGTGGAACTTAAGAAACAAAACAGATGAACATAAGGGAAGGGAAGGAAAAATAAGACGAAAACAGAGAGGGAGACAACTGTAAGAGACTCTTAACCAATAGAGAACAAACTGAGGGTTGAAGGAGACGTGTTAGTTGTGGGGGATGGGCTAGACTGATTTGGATGAGAACTGGGGTTATATGTAAGTGATGAGTTACTAAATTCTACTCCTGAAACCAATACTAAATTTTATGTTAACTAACTTGGATTTGAATTTTAAAAAATACAGTAAATAATACAATAACAAATTCTGTGACAAATTGAATTTTTAATGAATTCTGTGTGACTTATATATTATGCATACCTATACATGTATATATGTTATACTTACATATATACACACACACACACAATTTAATTGAACAGTAAAGAAGACTGACCTAAGACCTGTAAGTATTTAAGAAAAGAAATTGTTAATTCCATAGGTGAAAAGAGACAAATCATTCCAAAATTGTGTTAGGTTTTTCAGTAAAGAAAAATCCCATAAGCGAAATAAATTTGATTAATGGCAAACAATCAGAATGCAAGCTTCAGTATCCATACGGCATTCTTATTTCCTGTTCATCTGGGGATCCTGAGTGGTCGGACAACTCTGGGAGGATCAGTCTGACAGAAGCAAGGCTGTATCTGGAACCCCCTCCTCTAAACTCCCAAAATAAGATGGTTTTTTCTATGTCAGGCATTTTCGGCATCACAGATGATAGGGATGCAGGAACGGAGGTTAATGGGGAATAAAATAACATTACTTTAGGAGAGATAAAGGAGGTTAAACCCAGCAGGTGGAGGCTTCCAAAGCATTTGGACATAGTGGTTCCCCTGTGCCTGGGTCCGTGGCTGAACCTTCAGGGCCCACAGCTGACGTGTGGGATCTTGTCAATGTCAGCCGTAGTGCATCCGGAGAGGAGCTCAGTTCACGTCTGCAGAGAAATGTCACATATGATCATTGAAGCAGTTTAGAAACTATGCTGTTTGACTACATCTGTTGGTTCCGTTGCTAAGTGGTGTCCAGTGGGGACTTTCTTGTTTCTGTGTCTATTTTTCGATCATAAACTAAGTTGAATCAACCGCACGTGTGCTTGCCTCCTTGGCAAATATATGCATCTGACAGGTCACCTACCTTCCTTGGAAACAGACGGTGCGGTGCGTATCACAGAATTCCAAATACAAATAGAATTGAGGGTGATGCATTTCGTGTTGGGTTTCTAGCAGCTCATTTTCTTGTGAAATGGTGCGGCACAGTTTCCCACCACAGAAGCCTTGTAAGCTGAATTTTGTTTACTCTAGGTCTATTTACTTCCACTACATGACAGTTTAGAATGTGGTACTTGTACCTCTGATACGAGATCTCAGTTTTTCTTTTCCCTTTAATGTGCCTTTTCTCAAATAGCAACCCCACTCTACCGTTACTTCATTATTGTGTTGTGAAAATAACTTGTATTTTTCAAAAATATCTCCCAAGAATCTTAACTATACGTGATTTTCACTTTTCCTGATACATTTTGGCATTTCAAAGAAAGCGAGAAAGGTAACAGCATCTAAAGGTTAAATGTCAAGCGGAAAAATATACTGAGGTGCAGAGGTGGACAGAGTGGCTGAGGGGCATTCTGTCCTGCCTGGAAGGGGGGCAGAGGTATACCCCCATTAGATCCTTTTCAGTTTGTTAGGTGAGCCCTGCTCCAGGATGAACTACATTAGAGATTAGATGGTGAGTCAGTAGCATGTAAGAGAGTTTTTGTGTTGAAAGAAACGGGGTAGGGAAACGATACAAAGCACTGATAGCCACATTTACTCATAAGGTGACGGTGGGAAGATCTTTAAGAGGACCATGTTTGAATGAGATTTGAAGGATGTGACAAGCTGTGGCATAAATGACGTGTGATCAGTTGGAGGTGACAAACTCTGGAATGGAAAAGCTAAAGGTGATAAAAAAACACACACCATACAAAGGTCAGAAGGAACAGTGAGGTCATGTGTTGAGCAGTAGGATTCATAAGAGACACCATGTTCTGCAAACTGGGGACATTATGTGGATCTCACAGTTTGTGGGATCAAGTCACACATCGGGCTCTGCACAGTCAGCTTGGGATTCTCTCTCCCTTCCTCTCTCTGCCCCACTCATGTGCCCATGTGTGTCTCCTCTCCCTCTCCCTCTGTCTCTCTCCCTGTCCCTGTCTCTCTCTCCCTCTCTCCCTCTCCCTCTCTCCCTCTCCCTCTCCCTCTCTCCCTCTCCCTCTCCCTCTTCCTCCACCGCCAATAGAGAAACTTAAAAAACATGGATCAGAGTTGTAAACAAACATTTAAGAGCCAAACATAATATAGGGAATGAATTTCGTGGGCAGGAGTATCCAGAAAAATAATGTAGCATTAAGAGAAAAAGATTGAAAGTAAATGGAAAAAACACCAAATTGTAGACAGCAGGCAGAGGAAAAAATATTAGCAGAGGCGACTCAGAAAGAACACTGTAAGGAAGGCAGAGGTAACTTGTTAAGATAAGAAGGTAACCCTTACTGAATTGGAACCTTGCAGATTGGTAATTATCTTAGCAGGAACCTATTTATTACATTAGTAGGTCAATAATGTAGTGGATTTGTAGGAAAAATAATATGGGGAACTGAAGTTAGACTCTACGTCCAAGAATTTTGGTGTTTAAAGGAAGAAAAAGATCAAGGGAAGTAGGCTAGGCTAGGACAACTCGATGTCTTTGGTAAAGCATAACATACAGACTCCCTGAGTATGTAGAGATTGAAGATACATGTGATAAAGTGTGTATTTGAAGAACTAATGTGCTGAGGATATAAGAAGTTATATCAGTATTCTTCCAGTTGTAAAGTAAGAAACTTCAAAATAAACTACTCTAAGCCAAAACACTTTACTTCTAATAACGAAAGTGTTAGGAATTTGTCCATTTACGAGATCCCAGGCTTAGCCGGCCGGACCCTAAGTGGGGGTCAGCGGGGTGGAAGCAAGAGTCGGGCGTGCGCTGTGATGGGAAGATTTGGCTGGAAGCACAGGTGGTCTCACCATGACTGATACTCGGTCCTTATGCCCGGAAACAGCTGTACTGGGTGCTAAGTTACGGCAGTGTGTCCGTGCTGGCTGGTACGTGATCACATGCAGAATCTTTCGGTTCTCTGTTTGCTTGCTATCCAGGGCACTCCGCTTACCTCCAGAAGCCTCAGAGTGTCCAGCATTTGGATACAAAATGGGTAAGTTCTAGAAAAGCTGGAGGACTCTCTTTAAGTCTTGGCTTCAGCTGTAAGGTCTATATCATGTTGATGGGAAATGTTACACCATTCTTTTAGATATTAACTGTCATTCATGGTTTCATCAGTGCAGGAGGTGATGATGATGCAGGAGGTGATGGCACAGGAGGTGATTCGGAGGTCATGACAATACAAGAGATGATGCACGAGGTGATATGAAGGAGGTGATGATGGTGCAGGAGGTGATGATTCAGAGGTGATGATGCAGGAAGTGATGGTGCAGGAGGGGATGTTGATGCAGGAGCTGATGATGCACGAGGTGATGATGATGCAGGAGGTGATGGTACAGGAGGAAATACAGCTCTTGAGTTGGGAGCATTAGCCAGGTCAACAGGGAGCCTATAAATGCACAGAATAAAAGTCAGGTGTTAAATGAAGCTAAAGCCGGGAAAATGAACCGGGGCCCCGAAGAGTCAGGGATGCATGTTTCTGAGAGAGGTCATGGCCTGGATCACTTTCTGAAAGATTCTGCGTCCTGAGGGCTCACTAATCCAGGCAGCACCTCGTACCTACAGATCCTAGTGTGTCCTTTGAAATAGAGTGAAATTATTTTTACCTACCAACTATCAAACAACTAATATAATTGATTCTGACCGTTTTTCCCCTTTTTCATGTACTCACAAAGCACATATGACCCCTTTCCACAAAGGATAAAAAGGTGTTTCCTGTGGATAGACAATTTGTAAAAGTCACTCATTGAGCACCTGGGTGGCTCAGTCAGTTGAATGTCCAACTCTTGATTTCGGTTCAGGCCGTGATTCCAGAATCCTGGGTTCAAGCCCCATGCTGGGCTCCGTGCTGAACACGAGCCTGCTTGGGATTCTCTCTCTCCCTCTGCCCCTCCCCACTGCTCGCTCTCTCTCTCTCTCTCTCTCTCTCTCAAATTAAAAAAAAAAAAAAAAAGTCACTCCTCCAGGAGTAATTAGGAAGGAGTCCCGCACGCTCCGAGTGGAACCCTCCACGGGTGTGGTGGGCAGAGCGTGGGATGGATCCCAAGCCCCACCCGTGTCTTTTTAGCCGAGTGCTATCCGTAAAGCCCAGTGTGTATGTCTGGGCACGGCCGCCTGGTTACACGTCCCTGTGCTCCCATAGCTTTCAAGGCTCTGGCTGAGTTGGTTAAACTGGATGGTTATCTTGGGTCAGACTGATTTGGCTTTTCTGGGACGTACACACCCAAGAGGCACCGGGGGCTATAAACTTTCCCAGTGTCATACTGCCGGCCAGTAGCGTTTGGATGTGGAACCACACAAATGATTCGCCACGCGTGCTTTTAGGCCGCTCTGTACATAAACGCGCACACTTGGGTTACTGTTTGATAAGAAGCAAACGCGGTCAGTGACGTTAGACTTGACATCACGTCATTTTTATTGTCATGTTCCGGTAACACTGAGGGAGTCGTGGCAGATCAGTGTTGGCTGTAGGGCTTACTCCCTGGCTAAGTGTCTCAAGGACGTGGACACAGTTGCCTGACACTCACTCTAAAAATCTCTCCTTCCCAAGTCCAGAAACCTGAACAAGCCAGAAGTTTCAGACAGGGTTGGGATAGCTGAGGGGAAGAGAGTGAAAGAACCCTGCACCCCAGGCGTGGATGTGGGGTGACCTGGGGGGCAGGGCCGATGGCAAGTTTGGGGCCGGATGGGAAATTGAAAATTTAATCAAGGTTCATGGAGGCAGGACACGTCTTAGCCCAATTCCAAATTCAAAGCCCAATTCAAAGCCTTGGACTAGGAGATATGATGTAGATTCAGGTGAGAAAAGAGGAGTTTCCTGGAATATCTGGGAAGCCCAGTCGAATCACATCACTGAAGAGACTTCTTTGCTTTTCAAGGTTTAGGATAACCAGAAACCGGATGCAGCGGGAGAGTATTCGGAGGGGTCGGCGCCCTGATTCTCACTTCCACTTGGAGGGACTCACGTGCAGGGACCCAGGGCAGGACGCGGGGCTGAGAGGGAGCCCCGGCCGCTGGTCAGCAAGCCGACAGGGAGCTCATTCCTGCAGCTGCAAGGAGCCGGGTCTGCTCTCAACTTGAGGAAGCTCCAAGCGGACAGACGTTAGCGGGGCCGGCGGGGCGTCCGGCCCGCACGACTGGGTGGGAGCGGGCTCATGTGCGGGCCGTGCGGTGCAGTGACTGGTTCCGGCGCAAGAGAAGAGCAATGGTCTGGATTTTCTAATGTCACAGAGTCAGACTTGCGATGTCTGCAAGTGCCAGAAAGTGATAGGATTGTCTCATTATCCCCAGGCCGGTAAGGAGAGATATCTTAAAAACCGTGTTTGAAGACAATTGTGGAAGAAACCGTTTGGCTTGCCCGTGTGAACTCAGCCTGTTGAGGACCCTTCATGTGAATTTCAGCACATGTCTTAAAAGTCACTCAGAAGCATGCATTTCAGGTACAGACCTCATGGGGGTGTCCGTGTGTCTGAGAAGCACGTAGAAGGTGTCGAGTGACAGTGCAGCCAGCATTTGGGCACCTGGGCTGAGTCCCCCGGAGACAGGGTGTCCTCTAAAGTAATGTCATCAAGGCCTGAAAACCATCCAGGAGTCCCGCGCACGGAGGCTGACGCCCTTGGAAAGCCCCCGTCCCAAGGCCAGCAGTGCAGGGCCCAGAACTGCCAAAGTCCCCAGACCTCAGGCTTCAGAACAGAGACTCGTCAGGTCGCAGGTCAGAGAGCAGCGCTGAGCAGGCGTTCTCTGTGGTGGTCTTCCTTTTCTTCCCGCTATCTCTGCTTGAATCTTTCAGTCTGTCTTCCTCTCTCCTCTTCTCCCTCCAGTCCTTCCTGCCCCTTTCCCTGTCCCTGTAGGACACATCGTAGACAGCTTGTTAGTGTCCCCAGACATCTGAAATTGGATGAAATGATCTCTATACCAGGAAAAAAATCATAAGAGGGGAGAAGATACATCCGCCTAAAGAAGTGAAACCGTTCTGTAAGTCTGTTAACATAACACACTCCTCTAAGACTTTTAAGCAAATAATAAAAGCCATAATCACCGAGCACAGCACTGGTAAGCAGGCCTGTTATCAAATTGTAATTACATTAATATTATTGTCACCTCTCATATATTTTAAACCTGGGCCAGGAACTCTGATAAATATTTTATATATGTTATCTCCTTTAATCCTTACAACTCTCTGAGATACATTTGTCTTGCTATTTTAAGATTAAGAAATTGGGAAATAGCATGCAGTAGGGATATAGTCAACAGCCCAACAGCTAATATAGATGTGATGCTTGAGAAGATACTTCAGTTAGCTTCTCTGTCTACGAGTAGAAAATTTTGTCCGATTGAACTGTAGAAACAACTGACAACCGGTAAGGTAACTAAATCTCATCTCTTGTCTCCATATTTATCTGGGTGAGACACCTTCACTCATCTGAAACTTGACAAAATTCATCTCTAAAGAAGTCCCCACTTATAAATACCCATGATGTTATGGCATCCCAAAGAGCATAAAAGCTTGGGGCGCCTGGGTGGCTCAGTTGGTTAGGTGTCTGACTTTGGCTCTGGTCATGATGTCGTGGTTTGTGGATTCGTGCCCCGCGTCAGGCTCTGTGCTGACAGCTCGGAGCCTGGAGCCTGCTTCAGATTCTGTGTTTCCCTCTCCCTCTGTTCCACCCCTGCTCATGCTCAGTCTGTCTCTCAAAAATAAACATTAAAAAACTTAAAAAAGAGCATAAAAGCTCCAATTTATTAGACTGCCTAAAATATTATTTCATTTCTTATCTATTTTAACTTAGTAATATTTATATATCATAGTTTTAATGTTTTCATTTTATAATGCTGCTTATAAAAGTACAGCATACTTACATATGTTTGATCAGTCATCTTTCCAAAGTCAAGCTCATAAACTTTAGAAAAGTTACCCATGTGTCCTTAATAAGTATCACGTTCACATTCAACTTACTACCCTTCTTTCTTTTAAAAATTATCAATCGGCTCTTTTGTACTAGATTTCAGACATAATGGCCAGGCAGTGAAATTTTTGTCTTAGAAATCTCACCTTATTGAAGTATGATATTCCTCTGATAGGATTTATCTATTAATATGTCTGTGTATTTATTTCCAAAACACTTTCTTTCAAAGACCATTCCTTCAAATGATGTGATTCTGTTAAGTATCTGCCTTATGGAAAAAATGAGAAACTTCTGCATTTCGATCCTCCGCTCTGAGGGGGGTTTGTAATATTTTGGTCACCATCGTCTCCGATGAATGTAACTATTGTCATTATGGTAAAGATGCTTCTGGGGGATCTATACAACTAGATGGAGGGATGAATGAATTCATTAAAGTAGGGAAAATCAGTTCTTTCAGGAGAAGAACATTTCATTGTCCTGAAATTAGAATTCTCAAAGAGAGCATACCCACAAGAAATTAAATTAATATATTTAAAAATAATTTCAGAAATGATCATGACAAACAGGAATGTTGCCTTGTTTTTTTTTTTCTCTTTTCAAAATTGTTTAATAGACTCTTCCGCTGGGAGACGATATGGCAGAATTTCTCAAACCGAGGAACATGGGCGTGTTTGGAAATGCTCTCGGGACTCTTGAGTCTAAGAATGTTACATTTAGGGTTTTCTAAACTCTAATTTTCTTTAAAAATACTCAAATCAAGTTCGACATCATATTAACCGGTGTGCAACTAAAGATCGCTAGGATTTCATGACTAATATTTCTGTATTTACAATCATACTTTGGACAAGTAAAAGCCAAATCTAGTGCCTTTTGCTAGCCATATTTTCCCAGGAAACAGGCGCATTCGAGGGCAGGTGGCAGTTTAAAACCAGACTTAGTTTGTATTCACATTTTGAACAGGTTTCTTCTAATATTTGAATCACCTATTTGCATGGGCCAAATAGTGCTCTTAGGAAGTAGCAATAAATTTGTCAGAAGTATTTTTCTGCTCTAACAATGATTGGATTACATGCTCATTTAATTCACAGCTTCTTAAACTGCAAGGTTAATTTTATATTTAAGGTAATGGGGTGGCCTTATGATCCTCAAATGGCACACCTTGAAGGCGGCAAATGGTCATTAGAGAATTGTGCAAATGTAAAGTCCGATTGTCTATAATCAGAAAACAAAGCTTTCATATCTTCAAGTCCATATTTTACAGTAGAGTTTGCAAACAATATACGTTCTCTACGTATAGGATAGAGGATAGATTTTATATATATAACAAGACCTGACATTTCACATTTCTAATTTAAAAGCAAAATCGACTATTTCTTTCTAACCCACTATCATCCATTATACTCCATTACAGTTGTCAGTTACAATTTTTGCTGCTTTTGTCCTTTTGTTTGTTATTAGTTTGTAGATTTGTCTCCAACCTACAGCTGTGGGGACACATATGCAAACGGAGATGAAGCACAGTTCTGTGCGTGCACCACCAGCACTGTGATAAAATGGAGGTGAAAACTCGTATTTTATTTAAAAATACGCAATTCAAGTTTGAAAATGCTTCTGACCTAAGAAGTGCTGTAGTAAGAATATTCAGATTTGTAACACGTCTTACACTGGACAAAATACCACCTATATCACCTCGTTAGTCTCTCAGATGTAACTTGTAGATATTGATGAGGTTTATTGGGGGTGATAGTGAGGTTCACGGGGTCCAGAGCTGATGCCCGAGAAAGAATTCTTGAACACATTTTTGGTGCAAAAAGGCGATTTTACTGAAGCACGGGGACAGGACCCGTGGCCAGGAAGAGCTGCCTGGGACCAGGAGAAGAGACTGGGGGAGGTAAAGTCCAGGGAAAGTTTCCAGTGAGATTTCCGTGTGCTGAAGAAGACTCCCAGGATCCCGGAGGCCTGGCTCTTGTCAAGCTGGGGTGGTTTTCCTTCCAGCAAAGCGTTAGCATTGAGACAGCAGGGGGTTCCCGGAGAAACGTTTGCTCTGCCGGCCTCCAGCGTTAGTCAATGGGCTGCAGGGTATAAGGAAACTTAGCTCTATCTGCCATTTCCTCCTGCCCCTGTCCCCACATCACTACGGAGGGGTGATGGAGACTCAGGTCCTGCAGGACTGTGATCTCTATCAGTTAACCCTCTGTTTCCCCCCTTTGCTTTGTTCTTGGGCGGCCGGGAGTGCCCGAGGAGTATCACACTTGTCCCACCTGGGGGGTGGGGGAGGTGTCGGAGGCCTGGCAGCCAGTCTGACCCTCCCTCATCAGGAAAGTTCTCTCTGTGCGTCCCCTGTCAGTAAAACTGGGTCACTCACTGGTAACATGGAGATGCCTCTTTCTGTACGTGTACAGCTTTATTTTGCCAAGTGATTTAACATGATATCAGACAGGAGAAACACTGCACCGAGGAAGCAGGAAATCGCGGGTGCCAAGAGCCACGTTCGGGGCCATCTTGCGATGCCTTCGGTTACTGATTGGGAGGCGTCGTAAATGAAGGAGAAAACTACGAAAGGAAGAGGAAAGAGCCTGTCTTCCCTGGTAGGCTGGTTAGTTTGTTTTCTGATTTTGCCCTGTCACCTTCTTGAGGTAGTATTGATTCTCTTCAGCGACCTCATAGGAAGAGTGTATAAAGCAGAAAAACATTTCAAGGGATTTACTGAATTTGCATACCATTAAACTGATCCTGGCCCTTGGGGGGATTAAAAAAAGCCCACTTCTTTGGCAAACGTAGCTTTCCTCTTCATTTCATTGACGGTGGTGATTTCTCCATTTGTAAAAGGAGCTGTTTGAAATTCTGAAATTCTAAATTATGTTAGCGTCAAGTATGTAAGAAAAGGAGCTTGCTACTTAACTAAAATGAGTTTGTATTTCAAAGAAAACATTTATTTTTCATTTTTTGATTGAGATTCCAAATGCTCCCAAGGGCTTGTTTTTACCAAAGCTCAGTTCAATTTGTGGATTTGAGGGTGAGGAGGTACTTCTTCCATTTTATCAAAATTAGCTTTGAGAGTGTCTCCTTTTTTCACCTCAGTGTTGTTCATGATGCCAACAGATTTGTGTCAGTAATTTCTTCAACTGTTGACATCTTAGCTATAAAATAACAATTGTGTACGTGTTTCTCAACAATCAGATGCCATTATGTATTTACTCTTACAAGCCCTTGTACAGATGACACAAAAAGATACTTTTGTAGGTGTTGACGTAATGATTTACCTTTTATACTGTCTGGAATGGTGTAATGGCAAATACTTCCTTTTCTAAAATCTCCCTTTCAAAATACTTCACTTAGTTGGATATTGTTACTTATTAGTATGAGAATGGGTAGGTGTTTAACGTTTCTGTAAGTATATTTAAGGATTTAGATGGAATGGAAGAATTTCTTCAAATTAAAGACAACTCAGGGGCACCTGGGTGTCTCCATCTGTTAAGAGTCAGACTCTTGGTTTCAGCTCAGGTCATGATCTCACAGTCTGTGAGTTCAAGCCCTTCATCGGGCTCTGTGCTGACAGCCTGGAGCCTGCTTGAGATTCTGTCATCTTCCCTCTCTCTCTCTCCCTCTCTCTCTGCACCACCCCTGCTCATGTGCTGTCTCTCTCTCAAGATAAATAAATAAACTTTAAAAAATTAAAAAAATAAAAACAAAACAAAAAAACCAACTTACTAGAATGAAAATTTAAACATTACATTTAAATTTTTAAAAAGTTAAAAATCATCTTTGTATCAATTAGAATAACTTAACTTTCTTACGAAAAGCTTTTCCAGAGAACTTTGTGTGATTTTCGTCAATCCTGATAGATTCTTCTAACATCAAGCACTTCCCAAAGAATTTTGCAATACTGATTTATCCTTAAAAATCAGTCACTGTAATTCAATACATTATAGAAAATAAGGAGGGAAAAACATGACTTTTTTGACAAATGCTGAAAAACATTCAATGAATCCAGCATCTGGGGGATGAGAAGTGCCTGGAATTGGTACTTCCTAATGGAGGAAGCTCTTAAACAGATGGTCCATCTTGGACAGTTCCACAGTTAATTGTTGTCTTTTTCTCTTCATTTTAGAGATGAGTTTTCCTGCATTTTTTGATACCACGATGTCTTTTGTTCTGAACAGACTTTATGTTTTCACAGCATCAATAAGGAAATAATACAGTATTTTCCCAAATCCGATTTCTCTGTTCTAAATGCAGAAATGTTTGAGATGAAGGGGTATATTGCTTATAATAATATAAATCTAATTAGAAATACAGTTAATCCTTCAACAACACAGGGGTTAGGGCACTGACTTCCTTGCAAGTCAAAAATCCACATATAACTTTTGACTCTCCAAAAACTTAACTCCTGGGGCGCCTGGGTGGCTCAGTCGGTTAAATGTCCGATTCTTGATTTCCACTCAGGTCATGATCTCATGGTTTGTGGGCTCGAGCCCCACGTTGGCTCTGTGTGAGTGTGGAGACTGCTTGAGAATCAATCTCAATCTTTCTCTCTCTCTCTCTCTCTCTCTCTTTCTCTCTGTCACTCTCTGCCCCTCCTCCACTCACACACTCTCTCTCTCTCTTTCTCTCCATCTTGAAGTAAACTTAAAAAAAAAATTAAAAAGTTAAGTCCTAATCACCTATTGTTGACAAAAAGTTCTATCAATAACATATTGTTTAATTAATTGACAAGTATCTTGTGTGTTGTATTATATACTGTATTGTAATAAGTAAGCTGGAGAAAAGGTTATGAAGAAAATCATAAGGAAGAGAAAATACATGAACAGTCCTGGACTGCAAAACATACACATATAAGTGGACCTGTGTAGTTCAAAACCATGCTGCTCAAGGGTCAACTGTAGAGTACAAATACATTCCCTTTTTAATGCCTTAGAAGAAAAAAGGCATACAGGTAAGTGCAGAAGTAAGAGCTGTTTTTAAAAAGTCATAACAATAAGCTTCTGAACTAAGGTTCTGTTGCAACTCAAAGAAATATTCCAGCATGACCTTTCCCAAGTACTTCAGGTATTCATCCCAGGATTAGATTAAAGCAGACTCAGATCTAAGATGTTCCAAAGAGACCGAATGTGAGGATGCGGGTTTGTGTCAGCTTGAACTCCGCAGAGGAGCTGGAGAAAGGGTGCATGTGGACCCTAGAACAAATTCCGCCTTCCATCCGTTGGATTTACCACCCTGCCGTGTTACATGTGGTAGTAATCTCAGACAAGGCAGGGGCAGAGGGAGATTCAAGCTGAGGGATCCCCAGCAAGAGTGATCACAGGAGGGGAAACCTGAGGGAACAGATCAGAAGCCTTTCATAGTTTCTGAGTGCCTAGGTTCAAAACAGGACTTGAGTGCAGGTGGTCTGTTTGGAAGTTGCTCCCAAAGAGAGATGGGGGGGAGCCTGGGAAGTGAGACAAAAGGGGAGGAGGCCGATACCATTTTAGAACTCAGAAAAATGCTCTAGGATCTCAGACACCTTTACAGAACGCCTGCTAGAATTGTCCGGGAGAGGGGAGAGGCTGAGAGAGAGGAGAGGCTTGGGGAGAGGGGAGAGGCTGGGGGGGAAAGGGGAGGGGCTGGGGGAGAGGGGAGGGGCTGGGGGAGGAGAGAGGCTGGGCTGTTTATTCAAGACTGTCTCCTCTATTGATTGAGAATTGTCCTCGGGGAGTTAGTTCTTCCTGATTTTCAGGCTGTGCATCTACCTGAGCTGACTATTTGCAAGGCTTTAGAGAAGGCCCTGAGTCAGAAAAAGTGGGAACAGAACTCAGCATCGTGCTGGTCACTGTCCCTGGGAGGAAGAGCTGACCACCGCTGCCCTGAGCTCAGGCAGACCTGGCAGCCTGGTTAGAATCACCAAAAGCATCGAACAGACTGGAACTGTGTTAGGCGTGACATTCCATTTAGTTTGAAAGTCAGTGGACGTGGGGGTAGGAGAAAGCGAATCCCAACATTTCATTCATTCAAATTATAGAACTGTTGCTAAGAGCAAGACAGGACGGCAAACAGCCCTGGCCCCAGAGAGCCTGTAGTCTGTGGACGGCCAAGACCCCTGTGTTAAGATACAGGCTGAAGGGAGCACAGAGACGCGGTGAATTGCCGTCCACCGGCGGGCACTGACACGGGGGGCCTGAAAGCCTCCGTGGGGCAAGGACTTCTAAGCTGACACTTGAGGAGTAGGTCGAAATCCCATCGGTGAATTTGGAGAAGGGGTGGGTTCCATGTGGACACAAAGCTTTCAGATTCTTAGCACAACCTTCTTTTTCCTGCTTCCCTAGTTTGTAACTGTTCTGAATCAGATGGGGACGCATACAGGACAGACCTAGCAGGCATTAACTGTTCAGTGAGTGTTAACTTTTACTTTTATCATCATCAGTGTTTTTGTCATTAAAATCCTGTGTGTCTTTAAGCAGAAGGATGCTGACGTCAGGATTCCAAGGACAGTGGTTATCCAGGCAGAGGGAGAGGCCTCACATGACCTCACGTCTGTAGGAGTGCACATAGTAGGACCGGTGGGAGCATTGCAGCAGGTGGTGTAGTGACATTCAGGTCTCTGTGGAAACAAATATTAGAAAATGCACCATCACGGGGAGCCTTGGTGACTGGGTCGGTTGAGTGCTCCTCTGACTCTTGATTGCGGCTCAGGTCATAATCTCATGGTCGTGGATCTAGCCCCAAGTCAAGCTCTGCACTAAGCGGAGGGCTCTCTCTTCTCTCTCTGCCCCACCCCTACTCTCATTCTCTCTCTCTCTCTCTCTCAAAATAAATGGATAGACATTAAAAAAAAATAAAAAGGAAATGCACCATCCAGGAGTGCCTGAGAGCCTGAAATTCAGCATCAGAAAGGTCTTGGTTCCTGTGTGGCTTTGCCACTTACCTGCATTGTGATTTGTAGCCGTAATTACATTTCTATATGTTTCCATTTCTAAACTGCAAAATGGGTATAATTAGAGTTCATATTCAATAAATAGTTTTGAGGGCAAGAGGGATCACTCAAGCACAGCATCAAACAGTGTCTGGCATAATTAGTCTTGAATTGGAATACTTAGTGTTATTCCCTTTTTTTTTTTCCCGTTGCTCAAACAAGGCAATAATTAAATCACACTACTAAAACAAGACTTCCAAGGTTACCATTGACCTAAGCACCTCCCTAGTATCACCTCCAAATAACATCACCTTTGAGAATTATGATTGTAGCGCTTGAATTTTGGGGGGATACAAACATTCATACCACAGAAGCTACTAGCCTCGTAACAATTCACGCGAGGGCAGAAGCAGATGTATTCAGTTGACTTTGCATGGGCGATCCCACCGTGCTCATTACGTTGTGACATTGCCAGTGGCCCGCAGTCAAAGTTAGGCACTTGCGTGGAATCACGCCGAGGATGCCCTTCCCCAGGGAAAGGGCCGTACATTGTGCTTCTTGGTGCCGACAGACCTGCTGGAAGAATCCGTGAGAAACACCAGATTATTTTACTGCAGCCTCACTGGGGGCTCACGATGCCTTCAGAGTACACGTGCTTGTTAAAGAAGGCTCAGACCTGTGTTTCCTTTGACAGAGTGTGGACGGAGGGACAGAAGAGAAGCCGTTTATGGGGAAATTCCCCTCATTGACAGGGGACAAAAGGGCTTGGGCTTCACTGCATTAAAGACTGTAGGTAACTTTGTGACTTCGGCTCCAAAGACAGTTTCTCTTCAGTTCCTCAGCCACTTTTCTGGCTTTGCTTCTTGACGTCTGTCACCTGAGCGCTGGGCCCGACTGGGGGCGTCACCACGGCCATGAGTAACGCACAGCCTTTGGAGTCAGCTTTCTACCGTCCAGTTAGGGTCACGCCATCCTCTGGTTCGGACACCTTCAAAAGCTCCGCAGAAAAAATCGTGTCTCGTAGCCTGCGAGTCCCTGTGTTTCTGAACTGGGACAGCCCTGACATTCTCATTATCTTCTTGCCCTACGTCCCACGGTGCAGCCACACGCCTCTGCTTATCCCTTCTCGCGTCCACGTGCTGCGTTTGCCACAGAAACTTCACTTTTCCTCTCTCTAGCTGTGCGTAAACACCTCTGTCTTTCGAAGCCCAGGCCAGAATCCTCTTAGTTCGGGTGACGCGGCCTCGTGGGGAAAACGTAGGCTGCTTCCTCAGCGTTTCCTTCAGACTTCCAGGATGACGTACGTCTGTGTGACCACGGACGCGTTTGCCCGGAGTCATCCTCCCGATGGCACACTCCTTGGCTCACACACCCAGACTCCTCTCAGTAGGACCAGCTCCGCCGTCCACAGGGTGACTGTGCACACAGTAGGCACTTAACATCTGCTGGAAAGAGGGAGCCACTTGTCACAAACTGCTGATTGCCTGTACCCAAAATACGTTTAGCCAAAAGGATGTAAAATACTTATTTAGAGATCATCTCAACTGTGACTGGAGATTCCTGCCCGACTGAAAGAGGCCAGCAGCTTCTCTGTGGGAAGAATACTAATTACGTCCAATAAAACGTTTACTACTGAACACACACAAGGCTTCCTGAGACTCTGACGACTTCAGCATCTGAGGACGTTTGATGATCGCATCGTAAATGTTACAGACTATATCTTTAAAAAGCAAATGGATTTTTAAAATGTTTACCGGACGATGGATCTGTTTGACCCGTTGCTAATTAAATAGGTTGGAAAACCACATTTTATTCCCTCGGTTTAATTTTGCTTCTCTCATATTCACCTTACAGTCACTGGAGCTTCTGTCATGGAAAAAAGCACTATTAGTAAGATCTCAGTTAAATCAATACAGTGGAGCTTTGAGTAAAAATGACAGATGCTCACATATATGAGCAGAATATATTCTTGAAATATGAGCTTCATGGAAAATGGAAGAAGGAAGAAGTGATAAGAAAGTGTTCTGTATGGCTCAAGGATTCTGAATTTCAATATTTGAAGACACTAGAATGTCCAGATTGTTTTTGGAATGTATCACAAAAGCATATTACTCAGGGTGAATAATCAAAGTTTGCACGTATTTTATTTTTTAATAAATAAGAACAACTACCCTACTTCAAATGCGTAACTCTATTGAATTTCAAAACAAGGGGCTGCATTTTTGGAAAGGAAAGATTATGGGCAGCTCTCACTGCATCATAACCAAAAGAACACCGAGAAATAGGGAGAGATTCTTCTCGCCGCTCGGCTCCTTCCAGGAGGCCCTGATGCCAGAAAAGATGGCAGGGTGAGTACCGAGCAAGTTCTACGCCCAGAAGGTTACTTTGCGCACAGAGGCTCCCGCGAAAGTAGAAGGTAGGTTCTTCTCTCCGGCTTTGTTTATCGTTGTTAGAAGTACCGGAAAACCATTAACAGGAAAAAATATGAAAAGCTCGGGAAGGAGTAAGTGATTTACTGTGTATAACGTGTCGGAGGCGCTGGATCTGAAGACTCGTGGCCTTGGGGGCTGACCCCGGGCCTACCTGCGGTCAGAAGGGGAAACAGGAGGAGGGAGGAAAGAGAAGAAGCGTCGGTTCCCGAAATCCCGCGGGTCAGTCTGCGCATGTTGTGTCACGTGCCCGCCCAAATGTAAGCCTCGCGAACTGCGGGACTGCGAGGACTTGGTTTCCGTGGGTGGCCGGGGACCACAGAGAGCCTGGCCCACCCAGGCGGCCTGCTGCTCCCACGACCGGACGAGGGCCCTCGGACTGGGTGAGTGTGCGCGTGAGCGCCGCCGCGAGCACGCCGGGAAGGCGCGCACGCGAGTCGGGTGGAGCCGTGTGTGTCCGCACGGCCCGCGGCCCCGAGCCCCAGGGGAGGCTCACGGAAGCAGAGAGCAGGCTCAGGCTTCCAAACTCAGTACGCTTTGTCACACGCTTCCCTTGGCTCCTTGCAGGCGCCCAGAGCGGGACACGCGACAGACCACACGACACGCAAGGTCACCCGGGCTGGGGAGTGAACGAAGCAAACGCGGAGTCCGTCTGCGTCTGCGTATTGTGTCCCAGCAGGCACGGGCTCCGCGCTGCGCGCGCAGCCTCTCCCCGGAGGAGCCGCCTTTTCGGGGGGGGGGGGGGGGGGACACGCCCTAACCGGCCTCGTCTGCGTGGCCCAAGCTTCGCTGCAAACACCCTCCCCTTCTGGCGGGATGTGGCCGGTCCTGGGTCCCTGCAGGCCCCCTCTGCTTCTGCCGGTGTCAGTGCTGCTGCCTCCGGTCTGGGCGGCGCCTCGTAGCTGAGGGCCCTGCTTGGGTCGCTGCCCGACCCGAGTGACTCCATCTTGCCGTCTACAGTGAGTGAGCGAGCGAGCGAGCGAGCGAGCGAGCGACTGAGTGATTTACTGAATAGACTGAACTCACGAATTTACTTTTAGCTGTTCCTTGTTATGGCTTTACTATCCCTGCCCTGGGCAGTGCCGTTTCTGCCTTTTTGTTGTGAAAGTAATTCCACAGGGAGGCCGGTGGACCGAGGTGGTTCTGATGCGTTGGTGGCCTCCGAAAGCCAACCAAAACCTCAGCCAGAGTCAACGCGCTAAATCCCAGAAAGTGCAATTTAAGAAAAACCAACCAAGAAAAAGCCAACGAGGCTTTTCCAAATACGACAACCGCTCACACTCTGGCCAGTCGCATGGTTTCCTGGGTTCGCTTCTCCGCCGTCTGCGTCAGGCCTTCCCCCACCAGCTCCGGTCACGGGGTGCCCCTGACCACCTTCAGTTCGGCACCGCTCACTTGAAATCCTTGTATGCTCAAATAAGCCCTTGAAATTTTAATGTGCTGTGTACCTTGTAACAGAGTCTTCTCCGGCATAATCTGTTTTTTAATTTCGCTGAAGAAAATAACCCTGAGCACACCCTCACTTTATAATCCCAGCCCTGGTGTTTCCCTTCTGTGACTCTCCCAAACCACCGAATTCATGAGCAAATCATAAACGCGAGAGAATATTAAAGAATGGAGCAGAAAAATAACGTGCCCTCGGTAAGCCAATAAGATTTTTTCATTTTATTTTATATTTTTTATAAAATATATTTGTGTCTTCTTCCCATACATTTGATTGGGATTCATGACGGTTTGGATGTGTCAGTAGACTTTTGGTGTGTTGGTGTTAAAATATGGCGTGAACTGCCTGTTGCCTTAGCATTTCTGACGGTTCTAGGAGAGGACGTTCAGAGACTGTTGAGTCAAGCAGAAGCTTTTTAAAAACTCATGGGCACGGGAGGTTTGCAATTTTAAGGAAGGAAGACCTAAGTAAACTTCAGAGGTTTCGGGAAGGAACTCTGAACAGCATATCACAAAGACGGAGGGAGGTACTGAAAGTAGTTCAGTCCTCACAATAAAGCAAACTGTAAACATTGGAATCTCTAATCAGGTAAAGGTTGTCGGACTCACGTGTTCTTAGGCATACAAAGGAAGTATACGAACATCGTATCACGAGAGAGAAAACCTCAGACCAAACATTATCTCTAAACTCTCACATCTATGGTGTATGATACACAATAATATATGGTCAACCATATATTGAAAAAAGGACCGACTGGTAGAAATCAAGACAAAATATAGAAAGAGAAACACACAAAAATGATTCAGGTAAAGACTTTATGGCAGGGGCACCTGGGTGGCTCAGTTGGTTAAGTGTCTGACTCTTGATTTCAGCACAAGTCATGATCTCACGGTTTGTGGGATCCATGGGATCCCAAGTTCGTGGGATCCCAAGTTGTTGAGATTCTCTCTCTCCCTCTCTCTCTGTCCCTCCCCTGCCTGTGCTCTCTTTCTCTCTCTCAAAATAAATACACTTCAAACAAAAGGCTTTATGGTATCCAACCTTGAAGTGGCCCCTTATATCCATACCCTTTTACAGTAGATCCTTCTTGAGTACTGGCTGGATTCAGTGACTTTTTTCTAGTGAATATCATGTGGTAGAGGGGATGTGATTCCCTTCTGAGTCGAGGATGCCCGAAGAGCGTCTATCTTGGCTGCCCTCTGGCATTCTCTTCTGTGCTCACTCTGTGCTCTGACTGTTTAACTGGCTGTTAATAGAAAGTTTTAGAGAGTTTCTAAGGACCAAGCTAAATGTAGTCAATAAATGATAGGATGCTGAAGTCCAACAGTGTGCGGGAGAGTACTTGGTTAGCCCTCCTAAGACAGGAACCATGAACTCTGATTAAGGAGATGTATTACATTGATTGACTTGAGAATATTGAATTACACTTGTATCCCTGGGGATGCCTGTTCGTAGTGAGTGATTTGTTTAGCATATTGTTGGATTCAGTTTGCTAATATTTTGCTGAGGACTTTTGCATCAAAAGAGAAATTGGCATGTTGTTTTCTTTTGTTGTTGTGTGTTTATCTGCTTTTGGAATCAGGGTAATGGGGGCCTCATAGAATGAATTTGGAAGCTTTCCTTTGTCTTCTATTTTTTGGAATAGTTAGACAAGAATAAGTATTAACTCTTCTTTGCATGATTGGTAGAATTTGTCTGTGAAGCTGTCTGGACCTGGGCCTTTGTTTTTTGGGAGAATTTTGATTATTGATTCGATCTCATTGCTAGTAATTAGTCTGTCCAAATTCTCTATTTCTCCCCACTTCAGTTTTAGAGGGCTACAGATGTTTGAAAGCATTAGAGTGTGATCACAAGTATGCTGCACTTAGGGGAAAGCTGACTCTGGAGAAGGGGAGGAGATTTGGGTGAAATTTTTTAGGTGGTTTTGTGTAAGGGTAGACCCCTCCCCAAGTCTGTGCTCTACAAGGCCATTCAAGTTCATGCAGAAAGCCACTGTGCTGCTGGACTGTGGAGTGACCTGATGGGTTTCCTGGTGTCAAAGCTGCTGGCCAGTGAGCGAAGGGGGTGTTCTGGAAGTGAGGGCTCTGTACAGGAGAAGGCCCCTAGTCTGCTTGCAAGTTCAAAAGATGACATTAGCGAACCTGTGAAGCACTCACAAAGGAGAGACTTCAAGCAGAAACACACTTGAAGACTCAAAGAACTTGAGCAGATATCCTAGCTGCTACCCAACACAGAGGAAACCATCTGCGATTAGAGGCCAGCCAGCCCGGCTTTGCGCTAGGAAAGTATCAACAATCTGCAAAAGACAACTTAAGCCGGAGTCTTTACAACATGTCCTCCTCAATATTCAACATACAAAAATGACTAGAGCTGAGAAGAGAATGAAAATTGGAAACATAGATAAAAAGGGCAATGCAAAGCAGTTTTTCCTAGGAAACTCCAGATGTGTGAATTAACAGGTTTGACCTTCACACAGCTCTTACAAAGTGCATGTTCAGAGAGTCAAAGGGATATAGGACAATGACCAACAAACAGATGGAGAGTCTCAGACTGCAGAAAACCCCAAATAAAAGAATGAATGGAAATTCTAGAGCTGAAAAATCCACCCTCAGGAAAAAAAAAATTCAGTGGAATTCTTCAAAAAACACTTTTGACAGCAGCAAAAAAGAGTGAATTTGATGGTAAATAGATGGAAATTATTTAGTCTAATGAATGAAGAAAAAATAAAGGTTTTATTTATTTGTTGTTTTTGTTGTTTCTTTTATAAAAAAGAAGACAAGTGCCCTATGCCTCGGTGACGCTGCACCTGCTGAGAAGCAGCTTACAGATTTCATTTTTGATAACCTAGTGTTGGCGTATCATTGGGTTTTCAAGTAGACTTTGTAGGCATCTGTATAGAAGAATTGAAATTTAGAAGGGACATATGTACTAGTAATACACGATTATAGATCACCTGTGTTGAGGTCAGTTTTTTAAATTATTTTTTTAATGTTTATTTTGAGGAAGACAGAGACAGAATGTGAGCGGGTGAGGGGCAGAGAGAGAGGGAGACACAGAACCCGAAGCAGGCTCCAGGCTCCGAGCTGTCAGCACAGAGCCCAACACGGGGCTTGAACTCACGGACTGTGAGATCATGACCTGAGCTGAAGTCAGACGTTCAACTGACTGAGCCACCCAGGTGCCCCGAGGTCAGTTTTTTTTTAAATTTTTTTTTTAACGTTTATTTATTTTTGAGACAGAGAGAGACAGAGCATGAACGGGGGAGGGGCAGAGAGAGAGGGAGACACAGAATCAGAAGCAGGCTCCAGGCTCTGAGCCATCAGCCCAGAGCCCGACGCGGGGCTTGAACTCACGGACTGTGAGATCGTGACCTGAGCTAAAGTCGGACGCTTAACCGACTGAGCCACCCAGGCACCCCCCCCCCCCCCCCCCCCCCCCGCCGAGGTCAGTTTTTAAGTCATGGATTTGGAGGAAGTCACTCAGGGGAGTGAGCATAGGGTGAAAAAGAAGAGGACCTAGGACTGAAGGTTGACATCCCATATTTAAGAGTGGGTAGAAGACAGCAAGCCTGCCAGTGGTCTGCTCCGAACGTACACCAGAGCCGTAGCCAGGAGCATGGAGAGAAGGGGGGATGTTCTGCTTTAGCCCTTAGAACAACCATATTTTCAATGTCATCATCCCCGCTTAAGTAAGCCGAATTTCACCTTGATTCATTAATTTTCTCCGTTCGTTCAATAATTTAAAATTGTAGGTATCATTTCAAGCCAGAGTTTTTCTGATTTCACAATCTACGCTATTACCACTGTGGCTTATTGCCTGTGATTGTACCACGAAATAGACTGTACAGAACTGGTAGAGAACAGGTTTGGACTTGAAGTATCAGAAGGGATTTGCTAAGAACACAGTTTTGAAGATAACATTTCTAGAAACTGTCTTATGCAGTTTATCCTCTCCAGGAGCCCCACAAAGTGGCCGGCAGACTGCAGTCACCTAATGTATATTGGTCAAGTGAACGGATGAATGGATAATATAAACAAAATGATGTGGGTTAGATTGAAAAAAACTATTCAGTACATATATAAATTCTAATTTCATAATTACAGAATATTAGTCATAGCTGTATTTATATACGGTGTCACACAACAGATATTTTGCTCATAAAACATTTAGAACTTTGAGGATATAGAACAGATTTAACATGGCATTATTTCTCAAAGTGCCAGTAATTTCAATCCTGCTCTTGAAATGAGCCCAAGACCATTATCATCATGTAGCCCCCAACTATGTTGTAGCATAGTAACGAGGCAGATTATTTCATCTTAGTGATCAGTTGCAGTCTTTAGAATCTTTCCTAAGGGCATATCAACAGTGCAACAAATTATATCAATTATGTAGAGCAGGGTAATAGCTAGAATATCAGTCTTTGAAAACTACGACTGAATAGCCAGAACCTTAGAGAAGGACTTTGTTCTACGAGAAATATTATTAACAATTTCAAAATACTAAGCAAATGGTATTTGAGAGTAGGCATGAACGGTAGAAAGTATAAATATTAATTGAGCCTGAAGAGTATTTTTTAAAATATTTATTTACTTATTTATTCATTTATTTTAAGAGAGTCGGGGGAGGGCGGAGAGGGAGGGGGAGAGAGAGAATCCCAAGCAGGCTCTATTTGTGCAGAGCCAGCCTTGTGGCTCCCTTAACCAACTGAACCACCCCAGCGCCCCCAGGCTAAGGAGTATTAATCGTGGGTAGTTAGTATTCCTCCATAGTATTAATCAGGGGTGAGTTTAAAATGCTATAACCCAAAAGACATCAAAATGCAAAAGCTCAAACAAGGCAGTTTCTTTTTTTGTTATTTAATAGCATAGAGATGAGGAGATCCGGCTCCTAAAACAGCTCTGTATCATGAGGTCACTCAGAGACTGAGATTTCTTCTGTCTCTCTGATGTACTCTTCCTGAGAGGTCTGTCCTCATCTGTGTAAGAAGCTAGGTCACCTCTCTACCCATGTTCCAGACTGGAGAAAAGAGGAGAAGTGCATGGAAAGTACAAGACTTCTTTTCGAGAAAGTAATGTGGAAATTCTGCTTAACGATTCTGCTCATATTCCTTTTATTGAGAAATTAGTCTAGCTATAAGAGAGGCTGGAATGAGAAGAGTTTAATTGGTTGGCTATATGCCCAGCTTTACTCTCTTTTAAAAGAAAGATATCCACAGTCTGACTACCCAAGTATCTGTTCTTACCTTCTCCCCATATAAAACACACTCACGCACACACACACACACACACACACACACACAATTATGACAGAATATTTGTGTCCCCTCCCAAATTCATATGTTAAAGTCCTAGCATTCAGTGTGGCTGTATTTGGAGGTGGGATTTCTAAGGGAGTAATTAAGATTAAATGAAGCCTATTCTAGTAAATAATAGAATTATTATCCTCATAAGAGGAGACATCAGAGTGCTCTCTCTCTCTCTCTCTCTCTCTCTCTCTCACACACACACACACACACACACACACACACACACACACACCCAGGAAAGCCCATGTGAGGATGTAGTGAGAAGGTGACCATTTGCAAACCAGAAAGAGAATCTTCACCAGAAACAGAATCCACTAGAATCTTGATCTTGGATTTCTAATCTCCAGAATTGTAAGAAAATTAGTTTATGTTATCTAAGCCACCCAGTCAGTTGTATTTTGTTATGCAGCCCAAGCTGACTAATGCACATACACACATACACGCAGCAAGTACCATTCAGGAAAAAAGAGTGGAAAGCACTCAGCAGTAATCCAGAAAAGCTGTAAATCACATCTGGGCGGGTATTCTGCCCTGACATGGAGTACATTCCTCAGACATCCCCTCAGGGTTTTGGCAGTTGTCCTTTCACCAAGGTGTGGAGAAAGATACTGATGAAGAGAACCCTTGCATCCCTCAAAAGTGCAGTAATGGATGCCCTTGAAAACTAGGAACACAGACAGGAGATACTGCTATTGAAGCGGGCTTCTCAGTTCAGTAGAAACGACTGAAGTCCGGAGTGGCGGCAGCGACATTCAGCCAAAAGAGACGAGGAGAGTGTGGTTCCCATAGTAGGTAATGGTGCCGAAGAGATAATCTTTTGGTTTGACCCACAAGAATCTTTAGGGGTAGATAAGCCATAGATCTGAAGTAGATGGGAAGCATGTTTATAACTTAATATCTTTAACAGAAAAGTCCTCTTGGTCTGGAGTTGCTTTTCTAGTCCTTTAATGGACTAGATAGAATCTTCACATTGGTAATGGAATCTGTGCATTGGGGACTAAAATTGAAGGAGGAGTTAAAAGAGCTCCTTGAACTTTTCCTAAATATTAAAATTGTAACTCAAAAGAAATACCACATCCCCGGGGAGTCACCAGCATTGGTTCTGCTCTCAAAGACTTGAAAACTGTAGATTGAGTCTTAATGTGCCTCATTTGGACTTACTGTTTGATCTCAGCTGACGTTGGACGAGCCTCGGAGGAGGACTGAGTGGTGGCTTTAAGGACTTACCGTTTGACCTCGGCTGACACTGGACAAGCCTTGGACGAAGACTGAGTGGTAGCTTTGAGTGCAGGTGGTTTTCCAGGTGGGTTCCTGTGTGTGGGTGGCCCACACGTGTCTGCAGGTGTCATTCTGGCAGATGCTCTTTCCTCTGTCTCAGTAAACCAAGAACACCGCACAGTTTGCTCCACCAGGGACGGTGGAAGTTTCCATTTGGGGACATATAATCTCGTCAGTGTTCTATGGAGCGGGTTTTGAAGTGGGCTCTGTGGACCCCCAAGAGGCCCTGAGACCTTTATATGGTATCTGTCCTTAAGGTAAAAGCTATTTTCATAAAAATAGGAACACACTTGTCACCGTTTTACTCTGTTGCTATCTCCACTGAGGGTATGAAACAATATTCAGGAAGCTACTGCAGGCTTAGCAAAAGCCAAGACAGACAGTTGCATCAAACTGGTTAGTGGTGGTTGCTCACTGAATGTACTTGGAGGAAGAAAGTGGTTTGTTACAGCAGCACGAATGGACAAAGACATGTGTGAATCACAATTTTGTCAAATATTATATATTTAGAAGCTAAATGGAAAAGAGAGTTCTGCATTACTCTGTCCAAGAGGGTAGATTCAACTGAAAAGTGTATTATGAAGGTCTTTGTGAAAATATAATGGCAAGAGGAAAATAACCAGGGACAAGGAAAGCTAATTTATGTAAGTACCATTACTATGAAATAAAATTGTAATGGAAGAAACATTTTAATAACCGAGAACAAGATATATTCGATTTGATTTCATTATAATACAAATCCAATTTTTATGTAAATGTTTTCATTAACCATAACCTTCAAATTCATTTCAAAAGATCCATAATTACCACTTGCTCACATAAATCCAAGTGATCCATTCTGAGCCAATAAAAACAGTTCAAGAAATAATTGTGCTTTTAATGCAGCTAACATTCAAATCTCAGCTATTGGCAGGATTCAGAATCCATGTATGTTATCCTGAGAACATTTAGGGAATTTACCTGAGGATAGATATTAAGCAGAGTTTCTTTGAAAATACTAATGGAGTGCCTGGGTGGAACAGTCGGTGAAGCGTCTGACTCTTGATCTTGGCTCAGGTCATGGTCTCGCTGTTTGTGAGATTGAGCCCCACCGTGGGGTCTGCGCTGATGGTGCGGAGCCTGCTTGGGATTCTTTCTCTCCTTCTCTGTGCCCCATCCCAGCCTGTGCTCTCTCACTCTCTCAAAATTAATAAATAAACTTAAAAAAATAAAACAAGAAAATACTAACAAGAATCTATTTGAGAATAAATACTAACAAGATACCAACTACTAGCTTCATTCAAAATTTTAAACACCTAGCTGTATAAGAATTCTCTAAGGTGGCCCGTCTGTATGGTGACTCAGTGACACTTCTGATGTCCAAGTACCTGAACATTTTAGCGTGAATTTACAATTAAAGTGACCATTCTTCATGCTGTTATATAATAAGCACCTTCATTGTCTTACGTGTAGATAACAGTTTCACAAATATGCTTTGATCTCAGTTGACGCACACAGAAAAAAGGCGAGGATTGCAACACAGAAAAAAAAATCCTTCGTGTTTACACCTGAGAGAATTAGTCTTCGCTAAATGTGATTGTTCAGCATCCTGGAGCTGACAAATGGCAGTGCTGCAAGTTAAACCCAGGCTTTCCAAAGTCTGTGCTTTCCTCTCTACAAATTTTCCACGTTCAGGAGCAGCAAATTTCTTAAGTTCGAAGAAATGACATAAACGTAAGGAGATAGGCTTTGTAACCCAAAGAGAGATTTTGAAAAAAAAGTGGAAACTGAAAGTACATGTTAAACAAGTTGGCCTGAGAAGAGCAGTGATAGCAATGTATTCTCAACTTGTTTTTTATGATTTGAAAGTATGAATCCATTTTACTTTCATAAAATAGGAACTTCTGTAGGTTAAAAGTAGAGGAAAACAGAGAATCTGAGAAATCATTGGGAAATTGGGATTACTTATGCCTGTGTTTTAGGGGCTGATTCTCCAATAATTATTACTGGAGAGAATGCCAGCTTTGAGCTTCTGTCTGAAGTCCAGCCCACTGACTTGTGATTGGAAAGTCCAATTGTTTTCCTTTCCAAAGCCAGAGGTCTGAATTAATTGCAAGCTCACAAATATGATTCCAAATTCTGTGTGTCCGGAAGTGTGGTGATTACACATCTCATCAGTTCTCAAGAGTATCTTCACCAGTCTCTCTTCTGTGCTTTTAACTCTTGGACCTCTTCCCATGAATTCACTTCCAGCTCTCCTGAACTCCGAGAGACTGAGTGCTGTAGATACATGAAGCCTACAGGCCCCAGTCTCTAGGTCACCAGGGAGGCTAGTTCAGAGTCAGGGTCCACGACCCCCACAGTAAACTGCTCTCCGTTTGAGAGAACTGGGCAGTCTTATTTCAAGCAAAAATTTCTATTAAATTTCTTTAAAGAAAGAATTTTTTCCTAAGAAAAGGCAGGAAGGAAGGCAGGCAGGCAAGCAAGCAGGAAGAGAGGCTATTGGAAGAAGGAAGGCAAGGAGGGGGATGGAGGGAAGGAAGGAGTGAAAAGACAGAGAGAGAAAAAGAAGAGAAAAGAAGAAAAAGAAAAAAAAAAAAAAAAAAAAAAAAAAAAAAAAAAAAAAAAAAAAAAAAAAAAAAAAAAAAGAAAAAAAAAAAAAAAAAAAAAAAAAAAAAAAAAAAAAAAAAAAAAAAAAAAAAAAAAAAAAAAAACAAAAAAAAAAAAAAAAAAAGAAAAAGAAAGAAAGAAGGAAGGAAAAGGGAACTACTCTTAGATTCTATAAAAAGTCAAAGGAAGGAGAAGAGACAAGTTTGCTGAAGTGTTTCTATGCTATATTATGGGCACAAACAGTAACCATCAAAGATGCTCATTTTTGTTTGCTTTTTACTTAATTTTATAACATGTCTATATTTCAAAAGAAAGTCACACTACACACCCCGTATGATGGCAAAAATCCCCAACTGACAACATCAGATGCTGGCTCGGATGTGGAGCTACAGGAACTCTCATTCACATCTGGTGAAAATGTAAAATGGTGCAGCCAACTTTGGAAGACAGTTGTAGTTTCTTACAAACATAAGCATACTGTTACCATATAATCCAGCAATGGCACTCTTTGGCACTTCCTGATGGAGTTGAAAACTTATGTGCGTGCAAAAATCTTCATATGGATTATTACAGCAGCTTTTTTTTTCATAATTACCAAAACTTGGAAGCTAATACCAAAACTTGGTAATTTTCATAATTACCAAAACTGGGAAACTTCTTCAGGGAGTTAGTGGATGATTAAATGGTGGATGATTCAATGGATTGAAAAGACATGCAGGAACTTTCAGCGCATACCGTGAAGTGAAAGAAGGCTGAAAAGATCTGAGAAGGCCACACTGTATGACTTCAGCTCTGTGACGTTCCAGAAGAGGTAGAACTGGAGACGGCAAAAATACCAGTGGATGTCGGGGGTTGGAGGCTGGGAGAGATAAACAGGCAAAAGCATGGGAGATTTGTAAGCCGTGAAATGATTCTGTGTGACACTATAAGGGTGGCCATGTGTCGTTACACGTTTCAAAACCCACAGATTGTGCAAGTCCCAGAATGAACACTAATGTACATTACGGACTTTTAGTGATAATGATATGCCAACCTTGGCTCACCAGGTGCAAGAGACCACCACTCTGTGGGGGTGTTGACAAAGAGAGAGGTTCTGTACGTGGATGGGGCGGGCTATGTGGCAACTGTCTGTACACTCCATTTTCCTGTGAATCCTAAAGTGGACCTTAACTGTAGTGTATTCGTTTAAAAAAACTCAGGCATTTAAGAGAATAAATACTCAGAGTCAAAAAAAAAAAAAAATGTGTGTGGAGGGGGTAGTCATTAGGACCATAAGAATATTTTATTTAATTCAAGGCTAGACTATTTCCACTCTATGCCCTAATAAAGATTTTAATAAATCTTATGGAAATACTTTATGATCTTGATTATATATTGTATGAAAGCTTTTCAAAAACACATTCAAGTAAGATGTTCTATAAATTTGCTTATTCTCTAAACTGATTTTATTGAAAATATTAACTGCCAATTTGTTCTGTTCTTACAGTTAGTCATTAGAAGTGAAACTGTGGTCTTTAAAATGTAACAATGTCTAAAACTTGTCTAGACTATATTAAAGACATCAGTACCAAGTGTTTGCTAGTTATAATTATGGTGCCTGTAGTTGCCATTTTTAGTTACAATTCTTTTCCTTTCCTTTCTTAAATAGACTATAATTATTCTTATCAAGTCCTTATACATTCCTTTCTTGAAAACACTAATTTGTCCCTGGACCCAGCTATATTTTCAGTGCTCATTTAGAGTAGAGTTATAGAACATTATCTGACTGCATAAAACATTATTCTCCAAATTGTTCTCCTCATTCATTTTTAAAAATCATTTATTTGGTTTCTGATATTGTTCCTGAGCAGAATGACCACTTATTGTGTGCTCATGACTACTCTGGTGTTAAGCTAACAAAAGAGGTTAAAATGTTATATTTGCCAAATTATTGTACAAAATAACAGGCTGCAGCAATGTCCATTTCTCTGTCCAGTCTAGGTTTATAATTTTGAGAAAGTAGAAATAAACTGGCCTAGTATTTATATGTAGTATCTCCATAGGATTTTTCTTCCCAATAACCCAACTTTAGAGATCTCCAAAACTCCTATGGATCTTGAGCACACAGCTCTGGCAAATTGAAACAATGAGGCTTTTGATAAGTTTAGATAGTAGGATTTTCATATAGAATCTGGAAATATTTTTTGATGAAAGATAATTGTTAATCTTAAATTTTAATAATATGCTATATGGATATCACTGTTATATAGATGGAATGACAAAAATAGAAATAAAGTCTGTTTGAATATATAGATATGTCAGATTTGAAAGTCATTAGAATTCAGGTCATATTTTAACTTTTTGAGAATCCATAGTGTACTAGAAAATAATTTAGCTCTGGTATGATCTGTGAACTTGGTATGGGAAAAGAGAACCCGGTGTTCTTTGTGAAACAGTCTTGAGACTGGCCTTGCTGTCCTTATGGACGTGTAACTCTGTTAACAGCAGTTGCCAGTGCTCTCGTGCAACAAAATTAGAGTGTAGATTTCACTTCTCCTATAGGAACACAAGTATTACAAACACTTGAAATCACTTTCTTGAAAACAGTGATGCATAATACCTTGTGTGTGCTTCTTAGAAAAATAGCATGTATAATATCGGTCATTTAAAAATAAATGTGTCAACACTTAACTCTATGTAAATAATGGCTGTGACATGAAATCTGTATATATTTACCACTAATGTTTACTTGAATATATGGTCAATGTAGGCTTTTTAAAATCTACTCACTCCATGCTGCTTCCAGGCATTCAAAAATAATATGAATGAGTTTATAAACCACATTGAAATAAGAATATCTTGCAAGTTTGTTTTCATTCCTGCGTTTGTAAGAAGACAGTTACTGTCACAGGGAGGATCACAGTGGTTTTAAAATTTTGGTGACAGAAAAGTACGGTGATCGTCCAGGCCTTCCCTAGACTCGCCAGCTGTTAACAGTCTCCCACGCTTACCGACGACCTCTGTTTTTATTTCTCTCTTTGCACATTAACCCACCCATCTGGGTAAATTACGTTTTCAAAGTAAATTGCGTTTCTAACATGGTGGCATTAGGCAGGACCTGTTTAACAAAGTGGCTCTGAGGACCTAGCAAATGGGTCAACTGGGTGTCTGGACGTGAGAAGCACAGAGTGATTGCATGGAGAGTGACAACCTGTGCGACAAGCCGTGGGTGTCCATATTCAAACCAAAATTGACCCCAGCCACATACTGCGTATGAAAACTAATGACTCATAGAAATAAGAAACTTGTGTGCATTGCATATCTGATTATCTTGGAATGACTAAAATGAAAACACTGAGCATAAAAAGTGTTTGCTAAGATGTAGAGAAGCTAAAACTTTCATGTACTGCCGCTGAGATTAACTGGTAAAATGGTTCAGTTCAATCATAAAACAGCTTGAGTTTCTAAAAAACAAAAAAATAATCATACAGTGTGTATTTGTAAATCTAAATGTTTTAGCTCATCATTTTTGTGGACTTTTTATGAAAGTACAGAATAATGCATTTGTTTTCCTTGCTATATAGTGACACCATTCACCAGAATTTTTTGCAGTACAAGGCATCTTCCATAAGGGCACTGTCCAGTGTTAGCCACCAGCCACTTGTGGCCTCTGAGCACTCGAAATGTGGTTAGTGCACAGGATGACTTAGATTTTCAATTTAATTTTGAAACTTTTAATGGCTACACATGGCTAATTGCTCCCATATTAAATGACACATCTCGCAGGTACCATTTTTATGAACATGCCAGAACACTGAACTCTTTCACTGTGGATGTGCTCTTAGATTGCTTCCCATTTTGGGTCAGTATTAGTATTGCTGGTGTAAACACTATTGTGCGTATTTTACGTGAATCTGTGCCCTCGTTCCCGTTCTGCGCCTACCTACCTACCTTCTCCAGCCGCAGTGGGTTATAGGCTCTGGTTTCCAAAGCGCTTGCTCGCATTGCGCATCTGGCAGCGGGCGAGGCCCAGTGACCCCAGCGCGTGCTGGGTGTTTGTCTTTGCCAGGTCTTGCTGCCCATGCGACTTCTGTCACCCTACTGGGGACACACGGCGGTGTGCAGCGTGGTTGTAGTATTGTCCAGTGAAGAGCGGTCACCGATGATGAAGCCACTGAGTTTCCAAAGTGCGAATGTGACGAGGTTTTGGCTTTCACTCTGAATTGACAATTGTTAAGGTTTCATCTCTTTAGTATTTCTTTCAGGAATCCTTTATAGTGTGTGAATAAATTCACCTAAATTCCTTTTTCACAGGGATATTTTAAATTCTCTTTCTTGTTATATATTTATTACTTTATTAACTGAAGAATGTGTAATCTTCATCTGATTATTTTTTGAGGGCTTTACACTTTAATGTCATATCTGAAAACGAAATGGTTATAAGGTTCTTTACGTAATTTGTACGTTTTGCTCTGCTTTGATTGGGGCCATGGTCTTCTGTTACTCTAGTGACGGAAGAAACTGTAATAATCGGGACACAGCATGTACAACTCGACAGCCTGTCAGGAGCACAGACACAGGCCGGAGGGTCGTTTTTGCCCATTACTCTGTGTGTCCGGGGGTGATGGTTCTCATGGCTCTAGTTCTGTCTCATCGCAAGATTGATTATCTGAGTTGTCTCAAGATATTTTGATCTGTATGTAATCTTTCATCTTGAACTTACTGGCAACAATGGAAAATACTTCACAATAACTCATAGGTGAAACACGTTTCTGGTAGGTTGGGGTCTGATGGGGCAGGCAAGTATGGGTCCACGGCAATAATACCCAAAGGGAATCACCTACGTAAATTATGTTAAAATTCAGAGAAAGCAGAACGGTCTGCCCACTGTGTTGTTGAGCCGTGTTGTAACTCTGCACATTTGTGAGTTACTCGTCACACAGGTCCTGCTGTGAGGACCACATGAAGAATGTGTGTGAAGTGTCTGCACAGATCCTGGCACTTGGTGAACACTGGTGAGGGGTCGTCCTTTCTGTTCCTCACTGGTCAATGTGACATTACCGTCACCGTGTCTGCAGCAGAGGAGGGGGTTGGGAAGACTTTGCAGGAGTGTCTGGTCGTGTCGTCTGCTGGGCTGCTGGGATAGGACGCCAGAGACGGGGGAGGGCTTGGGCCAGAGAATTGACCTCCTCACAGTCCTGGAGGCTGGGTGTGTGAGGTCCGGGGCCAGCAAGGCCGGTTCTCCGGAAGGCCCCCTTCCTTTGTGACCGGTGGCTGTTCTCACCCTCTCACTGTGCCCTCCCAGGGCAGGAAGGCAACGGGTCCCATCCAGGGCCCCACCGCCGTGACCTCGTCGGAACCTAACCAGCTCCCCCGAGCCCCACCTCCAGATATCACACGGCAGGTTAGGACTTCACCGCGTGACACAGTTGAGTCCATGGCAGGGGCGGAAACTCAGTTTCTAGGAGAAACTTAGGAATTTGGTTGATGGAATGTGGGGATGGAGGAGACCGTCTGTAAAGGGTGAAGTGGAAAGACAGAAACAAATCAGATGAGTAGTGCCTGTTCAGGAAATGCTCCGTGGTGGCCTGGCTGGTACTCCTATCCGTATCACTAGTTATAAGCGTAGTAATAAGGGCAGTCTGCTTATCAAGTGCCTGCTGATCACCCATGACCACGGGGCCTTCACGGTCCCCTCGGCTTGATTCAGCCAGTCTCTGCCCCGACGTCTTCCACACTCCAGCCACGTCCACATCCAGAGAGGTACCGCCTCTTCCTGTTTCTGAGGCATTTACTTTCAGAAACTTGAAAACTCCTTCTCTTTCCATTGGAGAAGTAATTTTATTTATTTATTTATTTATTTATTATTTATTTATTTATTTATTGGAAAGTAATTCTTTTTAAAAAACCTCTTGTCATCTTTACAACCAGGGCAGTCTTTCTCAGGGATCCTTGGGGCCAAAGTGCCTTTGAAATGTAATCACCAAGGGAGGTGGAGGGTGTCCCGCTCTGTCTTTCAGGGGAGTTGAGTTCAGGACTCCAATCTGGCCTTTTTCTCCTCCTGTAGTAAACTGAAGATAAAACCTCCCATTCCTTCCGTATTGTTCGGGGGAAACTTGCTCTGACACCTGTCACTGCCCTATTTTGTTTACCTACAGTAGTAGTGATAAGGTCATCTCAGCAGTCCTGGGAATGAAGAACTTCTATTATTCCCTTTTTCAAAATGGGGGGCATAGACGTAGACTCACAGAGATTAAGAAAATTGCCCAAGGTCACACATATAGGAAAGATGAAGCCAGCATTTAGGCAGTAGCAAATCACTTCCACCGACTAACTCACTCTGTGCCACTTGCTTTGTGATCACTGATTGTGCTGAAGAGGAGAGGTGGGAAGGGGTGACTGCTCCAAGTTCTTTCTTCTGCCAGGAAGTTACCAGTGACCTCCACCCTTCCTCCCATCCTACAGTCAGGTGATGACTGTGCACTCGCATAGGACACGCTTATTCCTAAGAGTATAGTTCTTCCTCCTCCCTTGCTCAAGGTGTGTGAAAATTCTGCACGGAATTGGAAGCTGTCTACACAGCAGCAACTGGTTTACTGAGGTTAAAACTGAGGTTAGGATAAGACAGCTGTAACTTTTTTTTTTTTTAATATTATTTATTTTGGGGTGTGTGTGCAAGTTGAGGAGGGGCAGAGAGAGAGAGAGAATCCCGAGCAGACTCTGCACTGTCAACGCAGAGCTTGACGCAGGCTCAATCCCGTGAAAGGCAAGATCATGACCTGAGCCAAGATCAAGAATCGGATGCTTAACTGGCTGAGCCACCCAGGCTCCCCACTGTAACTTCTTTAATATGAGAGTGAGTTATGCTATGTGTGTGTGTTTGGCATATATCTTTTAATTTAAAAAGTGAGACTAACACAGGATTAGATGAGTTATTCTATGATATTGATTAATATCATAATTTTATTATTAAAAGTTCACAGGTACTTATGCTTTGTAACAGCCATACATTTACAAGGAATGTATCTTTTACTATTGTATTCAGATATCTAAGAGGGAGGCAGAAACATCAGGCACATGTATTAATTTTTTTTAAATTTTTTTTAACGTTTATTTTTTTTCTTTTTTTTTCTCAACGTTTTTTTTTGTTTTGTTTTGTTTTTTTTTTTTTTTGGGACAGAGAGAGACAGAGCATGAACGGGGGAGGGGCAGAGAGAGAGGGAGACACAGAATCGGAAACAGGCTCAGGCTCCGAGCCATCCACCCAGAGCCTGACGCGGGGCTCGAACTCACGGACCGCGAGATCGTGACCTGGCTGAAGTCGGAGGCTTAACCGACTGCGCCACCCAGGCGCCCTACGTTTATTATTTTTAAGAGAGAGAGAGACAGAGCATGAACGGGGGAGGGTCAGAGAGAGAGGGGGAGACACAGAATCCGAAACAGGCTCCAGGGTCTGAGCGGTCAGCACAGAGCCCGACGCGGGGCTCGAACCCACCGACCGCGAGATCATGGACCTGAGCTGAAGTCAGACGCTTAACCGACTGAGCCACCCAGCCGCCCCTCATCAGGCACATTTATAGAAAATAATCGGTTATGAAGTGCAAGTGAATATGGAGAGATTACAGCCAGGTATTATATTAAAATGGAGTCTGAGAGTCTATGTATCGGTTACCTCTGACCTTTGAGGGGAGGCTGGGGGGTTGGTCCCGTGTTGTCAGCGGCACAATATCTGAGCGCAGTAAACGCGGAATCATTTTGAGCTGATGGCCTATCATGTTACGTGAAATGAACATAATAAATAAACAGCACCCGTAGTAAAACTTATTTAGGATCTGTGAGGCAAAATTAGGGGCTTTATTTTTTCCTTACAACACAGTCTGTCGTTCTTTGAAAGTCTAATTTGTAAAAATTTGAGTTTTCTTAAGGGTTTGACTCTTTAAGAAGTTATCCTATAGATGATTCAAAAACGCTGAGAGTAACATGCTGTGTGTCTCTTAGAGTACAAGACAAAGGGCATATATGATATTTTACAAGGTACGGTTTTTATCCCAGCGCGATCGCCTTCGAGGAACACTGTTTACACCTGCGTGTTATCTCAGGGCACGGACGCCAAGCCTCCGATTGCGATGGCTGCGTCTTCGCTGGGCCTTGGCGGGAATGGGGATTGGGGGGAGGAGTCTCCGCCTCCACCGCCTCCTTGGTATTCAGCTCCCCTGCCGGCACTTACCCTGCAGGTCGACTCACCCCGGAAGGAAAGGCTCGAGTCGGGGGGCCGAGGGCCGACGGGCGGGCATCGGGAGCCCCTCCCGCAAAGCGCTGAGGCGCCGGCAGGGACGTGGCGTCAGCCAAAGCGGGACCCCCGTGATGCTTTGACGCGGAGCACGCGAAAGTCTGGCGTCCCAACGCGGAAGAGATTTCGCGTCCCCGGCGCAAATGAAGACGGCGTTCCGGACGTTGACGCGACGCAGGAGGACGGCGGGGAGGCCGCGGGCGTTCGCGATATCGTTACGGTACAATATTCCGAAGGTAAAGTATTTAACGCCGAGAAGCCGCACGTCGTGGTGTTTTTGTGGTAGAAAGCAAAAAAGAAAAGAAGTGAAACGTCAATAACATATAAAAACTGCATGACGGTTTCCCGTGCGCAGAGACTATCCTCTTGTACATGAACCTTCTTGAATGTCTGAGGCAAATTCCTCCTCACTCTTCGGTGAGAATCCCTTAATTGTGAGGAAACGACACAAATGCATAGAGTTTGAATCTTCCCTCCGATAGAGCATGTTCCTATATATCAGCACAACTATGACTTTGAAAATTTAGAGGTTATCCCCCATTCCCTTTCTTTGCATGGATTTTGCCTGGAAATTCTTTTTGTTCGCACAAGGTGTGCGCGCGCTGCGCGTGGTCACCGTGTGTACGTGGTTGTGCTGTGTTTTCGTGGAAGTGTTTCTTTGCAAGAATTCTGCAGCCGAGGCCCCCCTGCCAGGCGGGGGACGTGCAGCTGGTTATCGGTCTGCCATATTGGAGGAAATATTACAGGGTGTTGCATTGGCATTTCCATTGTTGTCTGGCCTGAGTTGACCGTGTCTTGCCTGTTGGGCTGTTTAAGACTAAGTATATGAGTATTTGGGAGATTGCTCTTATGATACACAGGGATAAAATAGTGCCCTCGGGGAGTTGCCCCGAGGGGAAGAAAGATTTACACGAGCTCATATCTGGGACAAGGAAGGACACTGGTCTTTCTGGGACATTATGGTTGAGGCCAGACAGCGAGGTATTGTCCTACCGAGAGATCCCAGCTTGTGAAGGTTGAGACAGCCACCCAAAATAGTGACCTTTCTTAATTACTTAATTCTTAAGTTCAGGACCTCTAAATACGGATATGTGTTTAAAAATTACTTTGGGTATTTTCTTTCTCCTTGTACTATGCTTTCAATAAATTGTACTAACAATCACAATTATTTTGAGTCGTGCTATCTGGAATTCTCAGGCTCGAGTAGGTCTTTACGGAGATCCAGGTTCAAACCTAGCCATTTGAGGGGTACTAGGTTATCAACAGAGGAGAAAATACTCAGGCAACAGAATAGGCTGAAGTGGACTTGTTCTGGAATATTCCTGAGCTGGTACATTGGAGAATATTTGTTATCGGATGGAGGTGTGCTAATGCAGAGGGATAATTTTCTGCAGTCAGGTTAAATCATAATAAAGAAAAAATTGTAATGTTTATAATCTTAGGCTGGTGGGCTGGGAATACATAATTGGTGAATGTACCTAGAGTATTATATAGGTGTGTGTCTGCCTCTAGAGATCTAAATGAGATAATTGGGAAGTCACTAAGGGCAGGTGCGGTTTCAGGGGCCCTCCTTCTGTGTCCAGATGTCAGCAGTTGTCCGACGGCATAGGTTGTCCGGGCGACCTCACACGTGGGTGGCCCTGCCCTCTGATGCTGTTCAAATTATCTTGCTGTTACTTTGAATTTAAGTCTGCTTTTCATTTTTAACATCACCTCCACATTTGAGCAAGGACTTCTCTTTCTTTTATCTCCATGGCTTCTGCAGATGACACCCCAAATCTCAGTACTCTTCCCCTGTTGTGTCGTCCAGCTCCCTGTTTTGCCCGCTGTAGAAAGACACCGAAGGTCTTGGGGTTTCACTTTCTACTGTGCTTATGGAGTTGTCTTCAAAACCCGCGCATGCATGCATGCACACACATAACCACCCACACATGTGTGCACACACCTTCACACCCACATACATGTGTGCACACACCCACACACACGTGCATACATGCACACCCTGGCATGCACACACAGGCACGTGTACCCCCTACGCAGTTATGCATGCACACACACAAACTGTAAATACGTGAACAGATTTTCAGTAGTGGATTTATCTAAATATTGAGATTATAGGTATTTTAATTGTCTTCTTTTTGTTTATTTTTGCTATCCAAAGTTTCCGAAATGAAATTATATCATATTGCCTTATACAAAGGAATTAATAGAGTGCATTACAAATAAATTATTTATGGAATAAAATGGGGTCTACGTAAGTATCAAAAATGTGACATATTGCCACAGTATATTTCTTTTTATTTGTTTACTCTGTGTTTTCTCTAAAATGCTATGAATCCTGAGTAAATCAGAGGTAGGTATATATATATACATACACACAAACCAGGGATACGCATATGCACACACATGCGCGATACATACGTATGTGAATGATTTATATTTCAAAGGAAATTATGTTCAACATTACTGAATAAAGGAGTCCTCAAATACATATTCATCACCTCTATAGAAAGAAAATAGTAATATAGATAATATTCCTTTTAATATCCCTGTAGGCAAATATAAACTTCTGTGAGGCAGGAAAGTTCTGCTTCGAAGAAACACACAATACAAACCTACAAGGACGACTCTTCAGTTTTGAAAACAGTCTCCTCTCTTCACTTTTGTGCCAGGAGCCTGTTATTAACCCAATACATATGGGCCAGGATTTCTGGTGTCTAAAAGCCATAGGGGGTTAAAAGCCCTGGGCCCTTTTGTTACCTGCATTGTGTTTCTTATGTTTGGAATTAATGGAGACACCCTGATGTTTGTTCTCCCAAGGACATTTCTTTTTAGCCCCAAACATACTAAGAGCATAGAATTAGAGAGAATAATGTAATGAATCGTCATTTCTTATTTCCTGCGTCTATTCCTGATGAAATACAGGAAGTATATGATGACAGTTTTTCTCTCTGATCCCAATATTTTTATCTGTAATTAACCTCAGGCCTTGTTCTGAGTCTTATTTTGGATGTTTGCAGAGCACAAGCCTGGGGTGTGACTAATGTGTGAATAATCCTCTCTTGACACATGAAAAATGGATGAGGAGCAAAGAACCTATCTTTACATTTTGCATTAACGTGTTTTTCTAAAATATCAGATATTGAAAGACTATATACATCTGATAGATAATAAGATGAGTACAAATAAAAAAAGATGCATTGTGATTCCGTGACCTTGGAAAGTTAATAAGGACGTGTGTGCCGAGGGACGAACAGTATGTGAACGTACGTGCATTCACGTGAGATCTCGGTGTGGACAGCTGGGAGCACAGAGTCTGGCTTGTTTATGTTAACTATTTGCATGTCTCAGTTTTCAAATTCAAAGAGCATTCTCGTATGGCTTTATATTTGTACTCGATTTACAGTTCAGCACAGGACAAATTCTGAAACAAATCTGAAATCTATTCTTCAGACACGGTTCATTTTTCCTCTCAGGATATGTGTCCATATCATTTTGCCAGTGAATGAGAAGTACTTCATTTGACAGAGCACCATTGGCTATGGCATTTCCCCCTCAAAAGAATTTAACGGGCGGTTTTTAAATTTTTTTTTTTTTCAACGTTTATTTTCCATTTTTGGGACAGAGAGAGACAGAGCATGAACGGGGGAGGGGCAGAGGAGAGAGGGAGACACAGAATCGGAAACAGGCTCCAGGCTCCGAGCCATCAGCCCAGAGCCCGACGCGGGGCTCGAACCCACGGACGCGAGATCGTGACCTGGCTGAAGTCGGACGCTTACCGACTGCGCCACCCAGGCGCCCCAAACGGGCGGTTTTTAAATGCTACCTAAGCAACCGGTCTGTATTTTGGTCCATTTTCCCTGCTCTTGTGAACTTAACACCCTTCTTTAGCCCTGTGTACCCCTCACAGCGTTCTAAAATTACCCGTCCCTTTCCTGACACCACACACATCCCCCACCCACCTAACGCTCTGGCGCCTTCCCTCTTCATCTCTAATATAATCACACAGGTTTGGAAACTACCTTCCTTATCCGCCATTTCAGTGTCCTTTTATTCCTCTGAAATGGAAAAGATTCCCCCTAAAACCTCTTCCAAATTCACCTACAGCTGCAGTCTTTTCTGTACTAAGTGAAGAACCTGGCTTAATGTCATCTCCTGATACCAATGCTCGGAATTCTAGCAGCCTGACTTAAGTCATTATATCTCCTAACTAGCCTAACACAGTAATTATGTCATTAGTGGCTGCTGAGTATATATTGATTGAAATAATAAATGTTGGCAATAAAAAATGCCACATATACATCTTGTATGCATCAAAAACTACAATAACAACCTGTCAATTGTGTTATGTTCTCGTGATGGCAAAACAACTAGGGTTAGAAGAAAGAAAAAATGGAAGTTGCTGGCAATTAATTTTTAAAGTGCTGGGAAAAACTAATTATCGTTAACACTTGGCATAGAGAAGATCCTCACATGTATTCCATAATAAGATGTATTGCAAAACCTTAAAATAAGTGAAAAATACTCAATTTTCTTTCAGAGTAATGAGGTCCTAATAGAGTAAATATATTCTTGGCTTTACTAATAATAATCTTTGCCAAATAAAAGTTTTCTCTGAGATAACACTGTTGAATTGTGGTATGAAATAAAGAGCTAGAAAATTAAGCATCTGTTCTATAAGAATATAAGTTGACTAGAAATGTTATAGGATGAAAAATCTAAAGCCTGGGCTCTAGGGATCGTAAACATGTGACTTATCCTTTGTAGGTGCACAGATATTGCACATAATGTGATAGATTGAGCCTTATTTGAGCCTCTCTAGGAAATGTACCATGGGAATACATTAATTTACTCTAAATTTGTTGATTGGTCCAATGAAATGCAAAATATTTTCATATTCTCCTTGATTATAAATTTGACTCAATGTCCAGCAAATAAACAGAATTCAAATTGGATGAAAACTACAGAGGAAATGTGAGGTGCAGGGTTCAACCTACGGAGTTTGCGGGGAGAAGGAAGGGGACCCTTAGCCGTATCTCTGCTGACTTTCTTCAATCTCTATGAGCAGGTAGTAGGAATAGGGCTGATCGATTTGGTAATGTTGGTTAGACCATAGTTTAAATGTAAATACTGTGTTTCCATTTCTCTCCCTGTTCCTCCTTCTTTATAAATTGTTGTGACAATGAAATTACGAGACTCAACTGCAATGATTCAGTGTCTGCCTTTTTGACAACAGGCCCGCGATTCCTTTTTCACAACCATCCTTCACATCCATCTACTTACCTGTTTAAGTATTTCATATACGTGCCCATTTCATCATTGTATTAGGGTTGAGAACTGGTTGTTAAATCCAGTTGGGAGCTCCGTGCAGAGGTAGTACTGAGTGTGTATAAGAGGACGTAGCATAAACACGCATTTACCCCATGATTCTCTGCATTTGGCTGCCTTCAAAACTTGAGGGAATTCGATCATTTGGCAAACTACTTGAATACTATGATATATTATTGAAACATCCTCTTCTCTTCTTAAAATACCAATTTATTAGAATCAGAGAGCACATAAAATTAGAAAACCGTAACTAAATCTCTGCTACCTTGCATTGTGTGTGTGTGTGTTGCATGAGTTTAAGGTATGAGAGGGATTCTATTGGTTGTATATCAATGGCTACATATCCATGTTGCACAAATAAGCCAGAGTGGCAAAAATCAGCATATGTAAACACACAATAATTCATAATTTTTAGAATATATACAAATGGATGTCCTAGGATCAATAACCAGTATATGTGCCAACTCTTCGGTATTTTCTCTGATCACATAATATTTTGTGATTAGTTAATAATTATCACAGTTCAAATAGCAAATTCCAAAGAGAAAATAATAGTAGACATAAAAATAGTGAGTATGAATGATCTTTTCTTTAGTGTTTGAGAAAGACCACAAGGTCTTGTGTGACCTCAGAGCAATCATGAGGAAAATAACTCAACCCAGTACTTATAACTGTGAAATTTTGTATTAATAGGGTGTTCCTGTTGGTAGAAAGCCAGTTATGAAGGAATAGGTTTAATAATAGGCCTCTAATATGTTAACTCTACTGATGACATACATACTAAGAAGTAGGCTATGTCCAGGTGTTTAAATTGCAGTCATATTTTATTGCATGTGTAATACATGCATATGTATTTTACAGTCAGCCTTTGATTACTAAAGGGGTAATTAATTTATATTCCTCAGTTTCATAGTGATCAACACAAAGTCAAGTGGTTTGAAAAAAACTTACACAAGTAATCGTCTTTGAATATTCAGGAGCAATGAGTCTCAACAGAGACAGAATCATAGTAACCTTCATTTAAAATTTAGTAGAAAAGCCCAATATTGTGTACTGTTCAAGTAAATTAAGCTAATATGGCAGTGATGACTACATTTATGTACAACTTAAAAATTTTTTTTTAACGTTTATTATTTTTGAGACAGAGAGAGACAGAGCATGAACGGGGGAGGGGCAGAGAGAGAGGGAGACACAGAATCAGAAGCAGGCTCAGGCTCTGAGCCATCAGCCCGAGCCCGACGTGGGGCTCAAACTCACGGACCGCGAGATCGTGACCTGAGCTGAAGTCGGACGCTTAACCGACTGAGCCACCCAGGCGTCCCTGGGTTCATCTTTTTTTTTAGGTGTTCAGTATATTATGTAGGCTTAAATGAATTGTTGAGTAATGAAGTTGATTAACTATATGCTCCTGGTTATTACAGTGCGGTTATCGCACTTTGTTTAAGGAAACTAGGGGACCTAAGAGAAATGCAAAAGAGGCTTAGAAGCTGTGCTTGGAGAAATAGCATGATATGAAGGCTCACAGTTGGATCACTCCCCCATCTCTGAAATTCGGATTTATGAATTAGGCTACAAATCCCTTAAAAACACTTGTACCTTATTTGTCAATATATTTGAAATCAAATATTAATTATTGATGTGAACATCAGTCCTTTGTAAAGTTTCTTTTTGTATGCATTAAGTTCTACACAATTTCATCATTGTGTAGGTTAGGGTGTCCATCATGACGGCCAAGATACTAACCATTTCCAAAAACCGTAGGGATACCTCATGTTGCCATATTTTCTTACTGTGTCTAACAGTATCCATAATGTCTAATTAATAGAAAATGGATCAGTATATCATCTATGAAGTTCACTTCTGTGTATAGAAAATTATTGGAGAGTAACGCTTACAACACACAGAGCAAGATGAGTACTTATGATTCATATTTGACTTTCAAGGTGTACAGGTCTTCATTGTTGGAAATAGGCAAAGGTGGTTTTCTTGTAATTGTACCTTACCATTGCAACAGTCTCAACCAATAATGCCAGTTAAATATCTGTAATGTATAATAAAATAAAGAATGGGAAATAAAAATCATAGCTAACCCAAGAGAATTCTGAGGGGCACTGGTAGGTAGCATTCTTCTAAAGAATAATGGAAATGTAATTATATGCTTGTGTACTTAAAACTAAAAAAAAACAAAAAACAAAAAAAAATTGTGCAACTTTTCCAAATGTTGAGTACAGCCAGACTTTTAAAAACATATTGAAGTCTTCTCAGTAGACTGTAGTAACGCAATAACTTGCACTTAGGAAATCAGAGTTAGTGCATATTAAAAACTGTTATGATAGAATGATAAATTCTTACAAATTATTATAATGAAAAAGTTTTAAGACGTTTTTTCTTCCATATCCTGTAATTCCCCTCAAGAAATTTGCAGAGTCCAGTGTTCCTTTTATGCCGTCTGAATTAAGGATGTGATGTTATAAGGAAAACAATTTAAGAGGACGAAACTGCTACTCCTTGACTTGTTGCTGTCAAATCCCTGATATTATTAAGGAGATTTAGTAGATTCCTGAGGCCCCTGATGGGATACGTAGGGAAGGAAGACCTTACAGTGATTGGCACGACGATTGATTCTGGAGAAGGGTAGGGAGAACACGACAGACAGAGGAAGGGACGACTCCCTGGGCTCTTTGAGAATCAGGGAGCAGAACCCTGCCTCCTTGCAGCACTCAGAACTGGTCTAGTACATTCCCTCCAGGGAAGGTACCGCCTGCTTCACAGAGCGCTCGCCTTCCCAAGGTGCATCTCTGGGAAGGAGACAGAACAGCCCGTCTTCCCCGATTGCCTTTGGCACATCTCCCTTATTGTTTTTATTCCCTTTCGGTGCACCATGAGATGAGTTATTTTATACACAGGTCAAAATCTCATTTAACATACATTTAGGGCTTCTGTTAATAAAATGAAAATTAGAAGTCTGATGTAACAAATCAGTGGAGTGATTTAGAGACAAGTCATAAAGTTTTAGACCATAATTTATGAGTATTAGCTGATCTGCCAACCATCTCCTTTCACATAGCAGCCTAAACTCTATAAATCCTAAGGGAATCCTGGGAAAGACTGTATAGATAGAAGAAGATATTACTGCACATTTTGAAGTAAAAGCACAGCAATGTGGCCTACAAATCATCAATTACAGTATTATTAAATATTTGATTATGAATATCTATATGTAGTGTATTACCTAAAGCATCATATTATATATATCTGTATATCTATAGGTATATGTATATGTGTGTATGTGTGTGTGCATATATATGTATATATATGTAGCCTAGATAAGTTTATCTATATGTAAATGTATAATGTATAATATGTAATAAACACATAAAATACATATTATTACATATCATATATGTACTAAACTATAATAAATGTTATAAGTGTAACAAATATGTGTATAGAGACATATATATCTAGGGTATATAGATACACATGTAGATACATATCTTCGTCCTGTAGCTCATATTCTTTTCTGACTCTGTCCTCTCAATCAAACTTGTTAACGCCTTCATTTTCATACATTTCAACATCATATGTCTGCTAAGGATTCCCCAAATACTACTACTCGTATTCCTGATTTTCTCTGTAACCTATCTTGCTCACAATTAAGGGAGATTATTTATCTAATTTCCTACAGAAATTTATTTTTTTATTTTTCCTACAGTACTTTTGAATATGTGTAGTGTAGTCTGTTAAATACATGCATCCTAACAGACTTCAGGTTCATTAAAGAAGAAACTGTCACGTCTATTTTTTTTAATGGAGAGAGAGTGCACAAGCAAGGGAGGGGAAGAGAGAGAGGGAGAGAGAGGAATCCCAAGCAGGCTCCAATTCAGCCCAGAGCCCGATGGAGGGCTTGAACTCAGACCCTGGAATGACCTGAGCCAAAATCAAGAGTGTGACACTCAAACCGACTGAGCCCTCCAGGTGCATGGAGAGGTCTGTGTATCTAGCTGTTTCAAATGGTGCACACTGCCTATTGGGGACGTT
The DNA here is from genome assembly GCF_007474595.2 of Lynx canadensis. Taxonomy (NCBI): domain Eukaryota; kingdom Metazoa; phylum Chordata; class Mammalia; order Carnivora; family Felidae; genus Lynx; species Lynx canadensis. The sequence continues at coordinate 85,243,768 of NC_044313.2, read as the reverse complement.
ATTTCTCTAAGGGAGTTAAGTATAACATAGTCAGTGTCAGAATTGCTAAATGGAAGAAGCATATTTACTTCTGTTTAGATTTTGCATCTACAAAGGTGTTGATGATGCTCAGATTCACTTAGGTAGTGTTGTCCAAAATGTTTTGGAACTTTGTTTAATTTTAAGAATTTTTTTTCCGTAGTTTTGACATAGGATTCTTTAGTCTGTTTTATTTGTTTTTTTTTTGTTGTTTGTTTGTTTTATTTTTGAGACAGAGGGAGACAGAGCATGAACGGGGGAGGGTCAGAGAGAGAGGGAGACACAGAATCTGAAACAGGCTCCAGGCTCTGAGCTGTCAGCAGAGAGCCCAACGCGGGGCTCAAACTCACGGACCATGAGATCATGACCTGAGGCGAAGTCAGACGCTTAACCGACTGAGCCACCCAGGTGCCCCTCTTTTAGTCTGTTTTAGATTAATAGGCTGAATCCATTTAAAATGTAAGATTTATTTATTGACTTTATAGAATATACATGATAAGGTTCTGTTGTGTCATACAGTATTTCTAAATAAAATATACTAAGACAAAACTTTAGATAGAATTTTTCTTAATTCATGTGATGTATCTTTGTCATACTTACAATAATTACATTCAAGAGAGATGTGGCAAGAAGTAATTGAAAAATTTTATAAGATTTCATCAATGTGTATTGATTTAACCAGTGTTAACATGCGCGAGAAACTTATGCTTACCTTTATCATTCCAAGGGAGTTCTTGACAGAAGGTTTCTTCATAGATTAGAATAAACAACTTAGTTAACTTAGTTTGGAATAGTTAGGCTCACTGTGGTATCTGCTCTGTTCTTTGGTGGTATACTCGAAGTTCAGTGTAGAGGTGAACATTGCTTGTTTTCTTTCTCAAACTGTACTGCATGTCTTAAGTCTTTGATCCATTTTGAGGTAATTTCATTTTTCTGCACGTGGTTATCCAGTTTTCCCAACACCATATTGAAGAGACTATCATTTTTCCGTTGAGTATTCTTGCCTCCTTTGTTAAATGTTAGTTGACTGTATATGTTGGGTTTATTTCTGGGCTCCTATTCTGTTCTATTGGTCTGTTTATTTTTTTTATTTTCCTGTTGCTTTGTAGTGCCCTTTGAAGTCAAGAAGTGTGATGCCTCCACCTTTGTTCTTTCTCAGGTTTGCTTTGGCTATTCAGGGTCTTTTGTGGTTCCATACAAACTTGAGGGTTTTTTTTTTTTTTTTTCTATTTCTGTGGAAAATGTCACTGGTATTTTGGTAGGGATTGATTTCTATAGATGGCTTTGGGTAGTAAAGACATTTTACCAATATTAATTATTCCAATCCATGAACATGGGATTTTTTTTCCATTTGTTTGTACCTTTTTCAATTTCTTTTATCACAGTTCTGTAGTTTTCATTGTACAGATCTTTCTCTTCCTTGGTAAAATTTATTTCTAAGTATTTTATTGGTTTTGATGCAATTGTGAATGGGATAGTTTTTCGTTTTTTATTTTTTTTAATTTTTTTTAATTTTTTTTTTTATTTTTACTTTCAGGCATATCATTGATAGTGTATAGGAACACACCTGATTTCTGTATGTTAATTTTACAATCTGCAACTTTACTGAATTTATTGATTGGTTCCAAGACTGTTTTGGTTAACTCTTTAGAGTTATCTATATCTAAGATCATCTCATGATCAAATAATGATAGTTTTCCTCCTTTCTTTTCAATTTGGTGCCTTTTTTTTTTAATATTGGCTGATTGTGCCAGCTAGAATTTCTAGTACTATGTTGAATAAGAGTGGTAAACAAGGTTGCACGTACATCTCCCCTAGTTATTTACTTAGGAGGAGGAGGAAATCTGCCCATAAAAAATGTTGTTAAAAATTTTATGGTAGTCTTATAATCCTCATGAACGGTGACCATCCCAAATATCCATCAGCAGGAAATACCAGCCAGCAGAAGTGCATGAAGCCATGATACACAAAACAGCAGAGATGAATCTGAAAAACGTTACGTAGAGATAAAGCCACCCATATGTTACACTCTCAGTGATCACATTTACACGAAATCCAAGATTCTGCAAAACCAATGTGATGGTTGAACATCCAGTGGATGATGCCACTGTGTGAAAAGGATTAACTGGAAAGCGGCCAGGAGAGATTTTGTGATGTGATGGCCCGTGTTTTTCTGTTTCTGTTCTGAGTGTAGTGCACGTGTATTTATCACAGTATCGCACTGTCAAGTTGTGCTCGTAAGACCTAGCATTTATTGTCGGCAAATAATTTTTATTGAAATAAATAGGTAGCTAGCTAGCTAGTTGATTGATTAAATAATAGAGGCATTCAATAAGAATTCCAGGTATAGACATTGTCCTTTGGCATCGTCATCAGATCTCACTAAGTTAGTGTAAAATAGAATGAGTAAGAAACAAGAGGTTGATTGCATAATAATATTTTTAAGTTAGAACGACATAATCAGCTGCTATACGTTTTTCCATGATATTTTACATATGCACATCTAAGCCTGCAGTAAATGTTTTAGGGTGAGAGACTGTGAAGGGGTAGAGGATGTAAGTAAACAGGTAAAAGCAAATTAAACAGCATGAAAGGAGACGATGCCTCATTTGGGCTAATGATTTTAGTGTGCCATGAAAAAAAAAAAGAATAGAATTGACTTCAGTATCCAGATAAATATATGTATTTTTTAAATTAGTAGGGAGAAGATAAAAAATGTAATAGAAAAAGTTATCCAAGCAGAAAATTCATAAAAAGGAGAATATAATGGCCCATATACCTTAAGAATATTTTCTTTCTGAATAATTATCAGAAATATGTAATTTAAAATAACATTGTAAAAGAGAAATAAGACACTTTTCTTCTCATTATAGAAACAAAAAAATCATAATACTTGATATTGGAATCTGTGAAGAAACAAATATTTGTTAATGGTGTTGAGCGCTGTTTTGATACAGTTTGTTTCTTTTTTTTTTTCCGAAGGAAGTTTAGCAGTATCTGTCAGTCTTGAAATACACTTGCCTTTTCCACATTTGAGAAATGCATCGAGCTCCTTACCCTAAAGACTTCAACAAGTGGCTTACATTTCCTTCACATAAGGAAAATGTCTGAAAATAGGCCTTACCACCGATTCTCCAGGAACCTAGCTTTTTTCCAGTTTCCTTCTCAATGTCATTGACCATCCGCTGCCTGCGTCACTCCCCACCTTGCGTCCATTTCGCAGAACTCCACCTGAGGCCACGCTGACCCCTGCGTGTCACCAGCTGTTGTTTAGCCAGACCTGTGTGGAAAGAGGCCAGAGAATGAAGGTCTTTGCCTTTTTTAAGTTAAAAGACTATTTTTCAGTTCTACAGAAAATTTGAGAGGAAGCACAGAGTCCTCCCACACAGTGTCCCTGCTACTAACATGTTGCGTCGGTAAAGTGCATTGTTTGTGTTGTGCAGTTCTGTGGGTTTTGACAGATTCATAATGCTGTATTTCCCCCATTTCCGTGCCACACAAAATAGGTTCCACACCTACAAAATACCTGTGCCCCACCACTTGCTCCTTCTCCCACCCTGAAACCCTGGCCGCCACAGGCCTTTTCACTCCGAGTTTTGCATGATTCCAAATAGTTACATCTTGGTGTAGATCGTGACTAGCCTGGGAAGAAAGACATTTCCATTTTTACTTTAAATACTTTTGTAATGTTTAGATGTTTAAGGAATGAGGTTAACTAATTACCTCGCTTTGTGGCATAAGTTGTATTTTTTCCACGTGATCGTAAAAATTCCCGTAGGCATGTTGTCAGAACACAAGCTCTCGTGAGCGTGTATTGCTTCGGCTTAAGGGCTCATTCTGTCCCCTGTCAACTTCATGAATTCCGAATATCACCCTGTATCTCTGAAGATCATAGTAGTACCTCCCGCACAGTCTTGTTATGGGAAATTTGTTTTTTGAGAGCTAGCGGCGAGAGAGAGAGAGGAGAGCTCGGCAGGGCAGAGAGAGAGGGAGGCAGAATCCCAAGCAGGGCTGCACGCTTGACAGCACAGAGCCCGGCGTGGGGCTCAAACTCACGAACCACGAGATCATGACCCGAGCTGAAGTCAGATGCTTAACAGACTGAGCCACCCAGGCGCCCCTGTTACAAGAAATTAAAGAGATACGTACGTGTGTACAGATTGCTTAGCATGGCGTCTAGAACACTTGCTTTACTCAGCGGTTACTGTTACTTCAGCTATTACAACATGAGGAATTTAAGTTACACATAAAACGTATAGGCTCTTCTATTTGGCTTGAGGCACAGTAAAATGGACTACTGAAGATTTTGAAGATTTTATTTTTGTAATGCCTCATCAAATCCCAGATAAAGTTTGCTTGTGGAATTTTAAAATAAGATATGGCTGTTAATTACATTTATGTATATTGTTTCATTTAGTAATTAGAAAGCCTTTGAGAATCATCATTTATGAATGACTCTTAAATACTTGCTGAATGAAATGACATTGTCATTCTTTTTAAGAATTAAGGAGGGCACCTGGTGGGTTGGGTATGTTCTTTTCCTTTAACTAAGCCTAGTAGTCGAGAATAAGGTGTTAGAATTGAGAGGAAAATTGATCAGTTTCTAAACTGAAGTTTCTTTCCTTGTAAAGAATCATGTTTCATACCTCATGACATAGTAGAGACATCAACATTATCAAAATGTGAAATAGTTTACATGAGGCTGTAGTATAGGAATAATGTGCAAGAAAAATAGGCAAGAAAAATAGAAACATGCAGGACACATGGAATTGAATCTAATCAAATGCATGATTCATCAAAAAAGCAGGCTTGGAATTGAATTCTTTACTGGGTCAAGCTGCAGGTCTGTTGGGGACACCAGAGACGGAGCAGGAGCGCGTCTAGGCTCGGCCCAGCTGAGCTCCCGTGTGTGTCAGCCCCACGTGGGAACAGCAGGTGGGGCACGTTCTTCCCCCGGTGGCAGGTGCGCAACAGGTGAGGGTCCAGTGTCCGTCTCGTATGGCGACTCTGCCTCTTTTCAGAGAGAGCACATCCCTACCGGGAACCCAGCCAAACTTTACTCTGCAGTGCTGAACACAGTATCTGACACAGACCACGCAAGAAATGGAATGAGACGTTCGTCCCCTAATGCTTGTTTAGAGAAAGTATTGATCTTGTCTTCGAAAAGTAAATTTGTGACCTGTTTTTTTTAAGCTTCTTTATGTATTTTGAAAGAGAGAGACAGCACAAGCGGGGGGGGGGGGAAGGGGAGGGTGCGCGCGAGAGAGTTGAGAGAGAGCAAGAGAGGGAACCCCAAGTAGGCTCCGCTCTGCCAGTGCAGAGCCTCACCCGGGGCTTGTACTCATGAAACTCTGAGATCAAAACCTGAGCCGAAACCAAGAGTCAGACACTCAACTGACTGAGCCACCCAGGCACCCCTGACCTATTTTTTAAAAACAATCTCTTGATAGTCTACATTCCCCTAAAAGTGAGTCGTTGAAAAATAAACAAACTTCACATAAGAAAACCTAGTGATTAACCACATCAGAGGAGAAAAATCCCATTATTTTTTTTAAAAGCCTTATTTATTTTTGAGAGAGGAAGTGCAAGTGGGGAGGGGCGGAGAGAGGGGACAGAGGATCCAAAAGCAGGGCTTTTCATTGACGGCAGCAAGTCCGATGGGGGGCTTGAACTCATGAACCAGGGAGATCACAACCTGAGCCGAAGTTGGATGCTCAACCAACTGGAGCCTCCCAGGTCCCCTCCATTAGTTCTTAAAAGAATGACAATGTTGAATTTGAAGGTCATTTCATAAAGCGATTATTCTCAAAGGCTTTCTTTATTCTTTGTTAATTAATGAACAATATACTTAAATTTAATTAACAGCCACATCTTATCTTAAATTTTCCATAAACAAAACCATGGAAACACAAGGAAAAAAATAAACAAGTCTAAAATTCTCTCTCCAAAATATTTTTACATGTAAATTACAGGATTGGGCAATGTGTAAGTTATGAAATGATTTATAGACAACAAACTGAGCAACAGAACGCCACGTCTTGGCAACACATAATTTATAAGAAATACCTGATGATACTATTTGAGCAGAAAATACCCTTGTCATGTGAGTATGGAGAAAACGGCAGTGGCCATACTGGTCCCCAAAGTGGCACCACAGCATGGATATGAGAGCCAGTATTTTAAGCATCCACGATGCATTTAAAAAGTGAAATTATCATCTGACAATTGTGCTGCAGGAGCCTAGAGCAGAGTTGGAAGAATCCAAATGAGACAAAAACATTACAAGAAAGTAAACTATAAAAAAAAACTTTCATGAAAAAGTCTTTTTCAAATATTAGCCATTTGTATGTAGCAGAAATAAAAAGAAATAATACACTGAGGCCACGTTGGGTTTTTCCCAGGAATGGAGACCGTCTCAAAACTCAATTTAATTCACAATACCAACAGGATAGTGTTTGGACAAGCCCTGCAGCTAACATCCTCAGTGGTAGACAAGTAAATGCTTTTCCTCCAAGGTCAGGGACAAGAGAAGAGTGCCCACTCTCGCCACTTCTGTTCAACCTAGGACAACAGGCAATTGGCAAGGAAAACAAATAAAAGGTATTTAATCTGAAAGGAAGAAGTACAATCGTCGGGTGGCAGATGACGCAATCCTGTATGTAGAAAATACTAAGGACTTCACAAACGTGTCTTACAACTGACAAATGATGTCATTTAAGTTCAACTACACAACATCAACAGACAAAAATTAGTTGTATTTCTGTACACTAACAACAAACCGTCTAAAAAGGAAATAACACAACTGACCCCATATGTAATCATATCAGAAAGAATAGAATAGGAATGAGCCTCACCAAGAGGTAAGACTTGTACAATGACAACATCGATGGCAGACATTAAGCAGATATAAATGCAAGAAAAACATTGTGTGTTCATGGGCTAGAAGACTGAACACAACCTACAGATCCAGTGCCATCCTCATCAAGATCCCAATGCCCTTTTTTTTTTAATAGAAATAAAAAATAATAGTCCTCAAGTTCATATGGAACCACAAAAGATCCAGAATTGCCAACAGTCTTGAACGAGATGAACAAAGCTGGAGGTATCACACTCGATTTCAGAACATATTACAAAAGTACAGTAATTAACAGTAAGGTATTTTTTTTTATTTTTTTAAATGTTTTATTTATTTTTGAGACAGAGAGAGACAGAGCATGGACAGGGGAGGGTCAGCGAGAGGGAGACACAGAATCCGAAACAGGCTCCAGGCTCTGAGCTGTCAGCACAGAGCCCGACGCAGAGCTCGAACTCACGGACTGCGAGATCATGACCTGAGCCGAAGTCGGCCGCTTAACCGACTGAGCCACCCAGGCGCCCCTAACAGTAAGGTATTGAATAAGTACCGTCATCCAGACCCGGGGGAACTGAACAGAGAGCCAGAAATAAACCCGCGTGTAGCCAGCCGGTCTCTGATAATGGTGCAGAGAACACACAGTGGGAGAAGGATCGTGTCCCCAATAAGCAGTACTGGGAAAAGGTGATGCTCACGCAGAAAAGTGAAAATCGGCCATACCTTACGCCATATGCAAAAATCAGCTCATGAAGTCTTCCTGTAAAACTTAGACTCTCCAAACTCCTAGAAGAAAGGGCGGAGCATCTTGGCCATGATTTTTCAGACGTGACACCAGAAATGCAGGCAGCAAAAGCAAAAATGGACAAGTGGGACTCCTTCACCATCTGTTATTTGCTTCAGCACTTAGGAGATTGGTACTGACGTGGCAGGTGTCCTCTGTATTGTTTTCTCCTGTATCTCATCCGTCATCTGCAATGACATGTGAGTCCCCTCATGTCACTCTTGTTTGCTGAATGCTCGACACAGGCACAGGAGTGATTTTTGAAGAGGAATCAAAAGCTGTGATATAAAAAATAGCATCAACAATGCCGAGTAAAAAAATAAAAAGGACTCAAAATGCTAAGTAAGCCATGCTTAGGAATTTGACCTATTTTGGTAAATGGTGTTCAGCTTTTTATTCAAGCAGTATCTGCTAAGAGAAATAGGATGTATATCAATGAGCATGTTTTCTAGTAAGGTCTGTTCTTCTAGTGAAAAGGTTAATGCATTTTTTTAAAAAAATGCACTTAAAGATTTAGTCTCAAAGTGGTTTTCTTCAAAGGACATATTTTTATCAGACTAGATAACTGCAGTTTTTTGGAATCTGTGATTGATGCGGCTTCGCGGAA